>NC_053391.1:280400830-280710228 GCF_905171765.1 Bufo bufo
TTAGAGGAGGTGCTGAACAATTTTGGTTTCCCACAACCATTCATATCAAAAATACTTGCTATGTATACCATTCCGTCAGCTGCAGTAAGAGTAAATGATTCTGTCTCAGACACATTTTTAATTACTAATGGTACGAGACAAGGTTGTCCCCTTTCTCCCATCCTCTTTGTTTTGTCCCTAGAGCCCCTTCTAGCTAAGATTAGGGCCAACCCCTCGATACAAGGTATCTATACTTCAAGTACATAACAGAAAATTGCCGCTTATGCAGATGACACCCTTTTTATGATCACTAACCCAAGAAATGGAGTCCCTGCACTAATACGGGAATTAGAAGACTTTAGTGTTATATCTAACTTTAAAATAAACTGGCAAAAATCAGAAATATATAATGTATCCGTTCCTCAAAATATTTGGCAGGAGGTGATCTCGTCCTCCCCTTAAAAACCTGCTCCTATTTCCTTTAAGTATTTAGGCATTAACATCAGTAGAAGCATCACTGAACTATACCAACTGAATTTCCTACCCCTTTTATATAAACTAGATACAGACTTAAAAGATTGGGAGACTCTTTTCATATCCTGGTTTGGGAGAATAAACGCAATAAAGATGATATCACTGCCTAAATATTTATACATCCTCCAAGCATTACCAATTGACATCCCTAAACAATTTTACACCACCCTCAAGAGAAAGATTATGAGCTTTATCTGGAGATGAAAACGCAGTAGAATATCTTATGACACAATAATTAGGCCCAGATCTAGAGGAGGCTTGGCAGTCCCAGACTTTCATAAATACCACATGTCGGTACATATTACCAAATTATTAGAATGGACGGTTAAACCAAGCAGGAAATGATGGCATGAACTAGAGAAGGAATCCCTTCCTCCTAATCCACAAATACTTTTGTGGAAGACCAAAGAAACTGCCAGGCCCTCTCAACCCAAAACTAAAGATCTTTTAACCACAATATCCTTGAAAGTTTGGCATAGACTGAACAAACAAATTTGCTTTCTACCTACATACTGCGCAACCACCCCAATAGGCACACTAATCCCGGCTAAATTGAAATTAGTTAAAGAAAAAGTCCTAAACACTTCAGAGCTGTATAATTCCCCAATCATAAACCTTTTTAGTGGACACACATTTATTTCAAAGGACGACCTAAACCTATACTTTCAAGACCTAAAGTTCACAAGTAAGGAGTATACGCATTTTAAAAGATGCATTTTAAGCTCTGAGGTCTATAACTCCCTCTCTCTGCCTATGACGACCATCCAAAAGAACATAAATATCGGCTCTCCAATCAAGAGACCGATCTCAACCATATACAACATAATAAATAACTCTGACCTACCTCCTTCCTACCTTCCCAAATGGGCTTCTGAGTTAGGGATCACTTTCAATGAAACAGAAACGAGAGATATCATCCTGAATGCCAGATCAAAGTCAGCATCACCTAAAATACAAGAGATGCATTTTAAACTGGTATTAAGATGGTACAGAACCCCGGAATTATTACAGCGTATGTTCCCAAGTGCGTCCCCCTTGTGTTGGAGATGTGAGGAAGAACGTGGTACACTATCACATATATGGTTGACCTGTAAATGCATGAAGGTGTTTTGGAGAAATATTTCTGCTATTCTGGGTCACATCTTCAATACACGCACTGAAATTCCACCTAGACTACTTTTCTTTAGCGTTTTTGATTACCGCTCCTCCAACATTAAACATCCCCTCACGCTACATATCCTCAATGCTGCTAAACTTCTAATTCCTAGACTATTGAAAGAGAAATCACCCCCCTCAATTCCAGAATGGCTGAATGAAATTCACTTACTGCACAATCTTGATAAATCAAGACTACTGAGAGAAGACAAGTTACATCATTATCATACAATATGGGATATTTGGAATTCATTTATTAAAAATGACTTCATCTTAAAGTTTCTATAATCATCTCTTGACTTTAAACATAGATACAGATGAGTCAAGCTCACATCCTGAGCCCTGATACCCCCCTGGCCCTAAGTTCATTTCCTACCCTCCACCCAGTTATCTTTGTTAGATAGATTAAAAGGCATACAACATATACATGTTTACAACATTTATGTAGAATCCTATATTACATGTACCATGCATGAATATTAATGCTTTGTATTTTGCAATTTAATTTTCAGACTCTAAGTTTGTTAATAAAGACTACGGTCCTTCCTAGGTTGTTAATGAAATGAATCCCGAGGTTCCATAATTATCACTGTTATGTTTACTATAAACCCAACTTTGAATCTCATGATTAATAATAAAGACTTCGGTCCTTACTGATTTAGGAATAAAGAGTCTCACAAGACAAAATATTTTACAATATAACATGCAAATTTGTTTATTGTATTTTGTGCATGATTATGAATAATAAGTGCTCAATATAATGTCTATCGTTTTATGTATACAGTGGGAAAGAAATGTATATTGACATAAGTAATTATTATGCCTGATATATGGAAAACTTTCAATAAAAACCAAATGTTACAAGAAAACAGTGTCTGTATTGCAAATTCCAATAATCTGGGCCTAATATAGTGTCCGTATTCTGTGGTGTTCTGTAACCAATACTGTACTACATCAGAAAACAGTGTCGGTATTGCAAATTCCAATAATCTTGGCCTAATATAATGTCCATAATCTATGGTGTTCAGTAACCAATACTGTACTACATCAGAAAACAGTGTCTGTATTGCAGATTCCAATAATCTGGGCCTAATATAGTGTACATATGCTGTGGTGTTCTGTAACCAATACTGTACTACATCAGAAAACAGTGTCTGTATTGCAGATTCCAATAATCTGGGCCTAATATAGTGTACATATGTTGTGGTGTTCTGTAACCAATACTGTACTACATCAGAAAACAGTGTTTGTATTGCAAATACAAATAATCTGGGCCTAATAAAGTGTCCATAATTTGTGGTGTTCTGTAACCAATACTGTACTACATCAGAAAACAGTGTCTGTATTGCAAATTCCAATAATCTGGGCCTAATATAGTGTCTATAATCTGTGGTGGTCTATAACCACTACTGTACTACTTCAGAAAACAGTGTCTGTATTGCAAATTCCAATACTCCGGGCCAAATATAATGTCCATAATCTGTGGTGGTCTGTAATTAATACTTAACTACATCAGAAAACAGTGTCTGTATTGCAAATTCCAATAATCTTGGCCTAATATAGTGTCCATAATCTATGGTGTTCTGTAACCAATACTGTACTACATCAGAAAACAGTGTCTGTATTGCAGATTCCATTAATCTGGGCCTGATATAGTGTCCATAATCTCTGGTGGTCTGTAACCAATACAGTTCTACATCAGAAAACAGTGTCTGTATTGCAGATTCCAAAAATCTGGGCTTAATATAGTATCCATAATCTGTGGTGTTCTGTAACCAATACTGTACTACATCGGAAAACAGTCTCTGTATTGCAGATTCCAATAATTTGGGCTTAAAATAGTGTCTATAATATGTGGTGATCTCTAGCCAATTCTGTACTACATCAGAAAACAGTGTCTGTACTGTAGATTCCAATAATCTGGGCCTAATATAGTGTCTATAATATGTGGTGTTCTGTAACCAATACTGTACTACATCAGAAAACAGTGTCTGTATTGCAGATTCCAATAATCTGGGCCTAATATAGTGTCAATAATCTGTGGTGTTCTGTAACCAATATAGTACTACATCAGAAACCAGTGTCTGTATTGCAGATTCCAATAATCTGGGCCTAATATAGTATCCATAATGTGGGGTGTTTTGTAACCAATATTGTACTACATCAAATAAAACAGTGACTGTATTGCAAGTTCCAATAATCTTTGCCTAAAATAGTAACCATAATCTGTGGTGGTCTGTAACCAATACTGTGCTACATCAAAACACAGTGTCTGCATTGCAAATTCCAATAATATGGGCCTAATATAGGGTCCATAATCTGTGGTGTTCTGTAACCAATATTGTACTACATCAGAAAACAGTGTCTGTATTGCAAATTCCAATAATCTGGGCATAATATAGTGTCCATAATCTGTGGTGTTCTGTAACTAATACAGAACTACATCGGAAAACAGAGTCTGTATTGCAAATTCCAAAAATTTGGGCCTAATATGGTGTCCAATACTGTACTACATCAGAAAACAGTGTCTGTATTGCAAATTCTAATAATCTGGGCCTAATAAAGTGTCCATATTCTGTGGTGTTCTGTAACCAATACTGTACTACATCAAAAAACAGTGTCTGTATTGCAAATTCCAATAATTTTGGCCTAATATAGTGTACATAATCTGTGGTGGTCTATAACCAGTACTGTACTACATCAGAAAACAGTGTCTGTATTGAAAATTCCAATAATCTGAGCCTAATATAGGGTCCATAATCTGTGGTGGTCTGTAATTAATACTGAACTACATCAGAAAACAGTGTCTGTATTCAAATTCCAATAATCTTGGCTTAATATAGTATCCATAATCTGTATTGTTCTGTATCCAATACTGTACTACATCAGAAAACAGTGTCTGTATTGCAAATTCCAATAATCTTGGCCTAATATAGTGTACATAATCGGTGGTGTTCTGTAAGCAATACAGTTCTACATCAGAAAACAGTGTATGTATTGCAGATTCCAATAATCTAAGCTTAATATAATATCCATAATCTGTGATGTTCTGTAACCAATACTGTACTACATGAGAAAACAGTGTCTGTATTGCAGATTCCAATAATCAAGACCTAATATAGTGTCTATAATCTGTGGTGTTCTGTAGCCAATACTGTACTACATCGGAAAACAGTGTCTGTATTGCAGATTCCAATAATCTGGGCCTAATACTATAATATGTGGTGTTCTCTAGCCAATTCTGTACTACATCAGAAAACAGTGTCTGTAGTGTAGATTCCAATAATCTGAGCCTAATATAGTGTCTATAATATGGGGTGTTCTGTAACCAATACTGTACTACATCAGAAAACAGTGTCTGTTTTGCAGATTCCAATAATTTGGGCCTAATATAGTGTCCATAATCTGTGGTGTTCTGTAACAATACTGTACTACATCAGAAAACTGTGTCTGTATTACAAATTCCAATAATCTGGGCCTAATAAAGTGTACATAATCTGTGGGGGTCTGTAACCAATTCTGTACTACATCAGAAAACAGTGTCAATATTGCAGATTCCAATAATCTGGGCCTAATATAGTGTCCATAATCTGTGGCGTTATGTAACCAATACTGTACTACATCAGAAAACAGTGTCAGTATTCAAATTCCAATAATCTTGGTTTAATATAGTATCCATAATCTGTATTGTTCTGTATCGAATACTGTACTACATCAGATAACAGTGTCTGTATAGCAAATTCCAATAATCTGGGCCTAATATACATAATCTGTGGGGGTCGGTAACCGACCTGTACTACACCAGGAAACAGTGCATATGTTGTAAAATACAATAATCTGGGCCTAATATAGTGTCCATATTCTGTAATTTTCTGTAAACAATACTGTACTACATCAGAAAACAGTGTCTGTATTGCACATTCCAATAATCTTGGCCTAATATAGTGTCCATAATCTATGGTGTTCTGTAACCAATACTGTACTACATCAGAAAAAAGCGTCTGTATTGCAGATTCCAATAATCTGGGCTTAATATAGTATCCATAATCTGTGGTGTTCTGTAACCAATACTGTACTACAATCGGAAAACAGTGTCTGTATTGCAGATTCCAAAAGTTTGGGGCTAATATTGTGTCTATAATCTGTGGTGTTCTGTAACCAATTGTCACGACCGCTATCCCAGCAGCAGTCGTGTCGCACCAGACGGAGGGGAAGGGGGACCCTAATCTACGGATGGGAAATAGAATGGCCACCCCTGATTAACCCTAAGCTGGCACCTGTCTGCCCTGATACCCTAGACGGGATGTGAACCCGTGCGGCGAGTAGGATGCCTAAACCCTCAGTCATCCTAACAAGACTAGACTGGGAAAAGGCCGATGGGAGCACTAGTCACCATCACTCGTGTCTAGGAGAACAACAGGGGAAGACAGCAACAAACAAACAATCAACAGCAGAAATAGACTTATCCAGTCACGAGCAGAGAAGGCTATCCCAAACACGACAGTCCACGCCGGACAAGAGCTCCACAGCAACACCGTCAAACGATCTCCTTCAAAGGTCAGAATAGCACTGGAAGTAAGGACTATATCTGGCAATGACTGCAAGTGAAACTGAAACTAATATAGTAGCTGGGAGTGGCAGACAGGACTCACCTGAGAAGGATGCCTACAAACTCCCAGTCAGGACAAAAAGGTTCACATGGCAAAACCCGGATGAAATACCCTGAACCACGGAGCAAACTCACAAGCTATCACGAGTAGCAAGTCGCTGCGACCTTCTCCTCCCAGACCTGTCTGAATCAGTCACAGTCGTGACACCAATACTGGACTACAGCAGAAAACAATGTCTGTATTGCAGATTCCAATAATCGGGACCTAATATAATGTCTATAATGTGTGGTGTTCTGTAGCTAATACTGTACTACATCGGAAAACAGTGTCTGTATTACAGATTACAATAATCTGGGCATAATATAGTGTCTATAATAAGTGGTGTTCTCTTGCCAATTCTGTACTACATCAGAAAACAGTGTCTGTACTGTAGATTGCAATAATCTGGGCCAAATATAATGTCTATAATATGTGGGGTTCTGTAACCAATACTGTACTACATCAGAAAACAGTGTCTGTATTGCAGATTACAATAATCTGGGCCTAATATAGTGTCCATTTTCTGTCGTGTTCTGTAACCAATACTGTACTACATCAGATAACAGTGTCTGTATTGAAAATTCCAATAATCTGGGCCTAATATAGTGTCCATAATCTGTGGTGTTCGGTAACAAATACTGTACTACATCAGAAAACAGTGTCTGTATTGCAGATTCCAATAATCTTGGCCTAACATAGTAAACATAATCAGTGGTGTTCTGTAACCAATACTGTACTACATCAGAAAACAATGTCTGTATTGCAGATTCTAATAATCTGGGCCTAATATAGTGTCCATAATCTGTAGTGTTCTGTAACCAATATAGTACTACATCAGAAACCAGTGTCTGTATTGCAGATTCCAATAATCTGGGCCTAATATAGTATCCATAATGTGGGGTGTTTTGTAACCAATATTGTACTACATCAAATAAAACAGTGACTGTATTGCAAGTTCCAATAATCTTTGCCTAAAATAGTAACCATAATCTGTGGTGGTCTGTAACCAATACTGTGCTACATCAAAACACAGTGTCTGCATTGCAAATTCCAATAATATGGGCCTAATATAGGTCCATAATCTGTGGTGTTCTGTAACCAATATTGTACTACATCAGAAAACAGTGTCTGTATTGCAAATTCCAATAATCTGGGCATAATATAGTGTCCATAATCTGTGGTGTTCTGTAACTAATACAGAACTACATCGGAAAACAGAGTCTGTATTGCAAATTCCAAAAATTTGGGCCTAATATGGTGTCCAATACTGTACTACATCAGAAAACAGTGTCTGTATTGCAAATTCTAATAATCTGGGCCTAATAAAGTGTCCATATTCTGTGGTGTTCTGTAACCAATACTGTACTACATCAAAAAACAGTGTCTGTATTGCAAATTCCAATAATTTTGGCCTAATATAGTGTACATAATCTGTGGTGGTCTATAACCAGTACTGTACTACATCAGAAAACAGTGTCTGTATTGAAAATTCCAATAATCTGAGCCTAATATAGGGTCCATAATCTGTGGTGGTCTGTAACTAATACTGAACTACATCAGAAAACAGTGTCTGTATTCAAATTCCAATAATCTTGGCTTAATATAGTATCCATAATCTGTATTGTTCTGTATCCAATACTGTACTACATCAGAAAACAGTGTCTGTATTGCAAATTCCAATAATCTTGGCCTAATATAGTGTACATAATCGGTGGTGTTCTGTAAGCAATACAGTTCTACATCAGAAAACAGTGTATGTATTGCAGATTCCAATAATCTAAGCTTAATATAATATCCATAATCTGTGATGTTCTGTAACCAATACTGTACTACATGAGAAAACAGTGTCTGTATTGCAGATTCCAATAATCAAGACCTAATATAGTGTCTATAATCTGTGGTGTTCTGTAGCCAATACTGTACTACATCGGAAAACAGTGTCTGTATTGCAGATTCCAATAATCTGGGCCTAATACTATAATATGTGGTGTTCTCTAGCCAATTCTGTACTACATCAGAAAACAGTGTCTGTAGTGTAGATTCCAATAATCTGAGCCTAATATAGTGTCTATAATATGGGGTGTTCTGTAACCAATACTGTACTACATCAGAAAACAGTGTCTGTTTTGCATATTCCAATAATTTGGGCCTAATATAGTGTCCATAATCTGTGGTGTTCTGTAACAATACTGTACTACATCAGAAAACTGTGTCTGTATTACAAATTCCAATAATCTGGGCCTAATAAAGTGTACATAATCTGTGGGGGTCTGTAACCAATTCTGTACTACATCAGAAAACAGTGTCAATATTGCAGATTCCAATAATCTGGGCCTAATATAGTGTCCATAATCTGTGGCGTTATGTAACCAATACTGTACTACATCAGAAAACAGTGTCAGTATTCAAATTCCAATAATCTTGGTTTAATATAGTATCCATAATCTGTATTGTTCTGTATCGAATACTGTACTACATCAGATAACAGTGTCTGTATAGCAAATTCCAATAATCTGGGCCTAATATACATAATCTGTGGGGGTCGGTAACCGACCTGTACTACACCAGGAAACAGTGCATATGTTGTAAAATACAATAATCTGGGCCTAATATAGTGTCCATATTCTGTAATTTTCTGTAAACAATACTGTACTACATCAGAAAACAGTGTCTGTATTGCACATTCCAATAATCTTGGCCTAATATAGTGTCCATAATCTATGGTGTTCTGTAACCAATACTGTACTACATCAGAAAAAAGCGTCTGTATTGCAGATTCCAATAATCTGGGCTTAATATAGTATCCATAATCTGTGGTGTTCTGTAACCAATACTGTACTACAATCGGAAAACAGTGTCTGTATTGCAGATTCCAAAAGTTTGGGGCTAATATTGTGTCTATAATCTGTGGTGTTCTGTAACCAATTGTCACGACCGCTATCCCAGCAGCAGTCGTGTCGCACCAGACGGAGGGGAAGGGGGACCCTAATCTACGGATGGGAAATAGAATGGCCACCCCTGATTAACCCTAAGCTGGCACCTGTCTGCCCTGATACCCTAGACGGGGTGTGAACCCGTGCGGCGAGTAGGATGCCTAAACCCTCAGTCATCCTAACAAGACTAGACTGGGAAAAGGCCGATGGGAGCACTAGTCACCATCACTCGTGTCTAGGAGAACAACAGGGGAAGACAGCAACAAACAAACAATCAACAGCAGAAATAGACTTATCCAGTCACGAGCAGAGAAGGCTATCCCAAACACGACAGTCCACGCCGGACAAGAGCTCCACAGCAACACCGTCAAACGATCTCCTTCAAAGGTCAGAATAGCACTGGAAGTAAGGACTATATCTGGCAATGACTGCAAGTGAAACTGAAACTAATATAGTAGCTGGGAGTGGCAGACAGGACTCACCTGAGAAGGATGCCTACAAACTCCCAGTCAGGACAAAAAGGTTCACATGGCAAAACCCGGATGAAATACCCTGAACCACGGAGCAAACTCACAAGCTATCACGAGTAGCAAGTCGCTGCGACCTTCTCCTCCCAGACCTGTCTGAATCAGTCACAGTCGTGACACCAATACTGGACTACAGCAGAAAACAATGTCTGTATTGCAGATTCCAATAATCGGGACCTAATATAATGTCTATAATGTGTGGTGTTCTGTAGCTAATACTGTACTACATCGGAAAACAGTGTCTGTATTACAGATTACAATAATCTGGGCATAATATAGTGTCTATAATAAGTGGTGTTCTCTTGCCAATTCTGTACTACATCAGAAAACAGTGTCTGTACTGTAGATTGCAATAATCTGGGCCAAATATAATGTCTATAATATGTGGGGTTCTGTAACCAATACTGTACTACATCAGAAAACAGTGTCTGTATTGCAGATTACAATAATCTGGGCCTAATATAGTGTCCATTTTCTGTCGTGTTCTGTAACCAATACTGTACTACATCAGATAACAGTGTCTGTATTGAAAATTCCAATAATCTGGGCCTAATATAGTGTCCATAATCTGTGGTGTTCGGTAACAAATACTGTACTACATCAGAAAACAGTGTCTGTATTGCAGATTCCAATAATCTTGGCCTAACATAGTAAACATAATCAGTGGTGTTCTGTAACCAATACTGTACTACATCAGAAAACAATGTCTGTATTGCAGATTCTAATAATCTGGGCCTAATATAGTGTCCATAATCTGTAGTGTTCTGTAACCAATAGTGTGGTACATCATAATAACTGTGTCTGTATTGCAAATTCCAATAATCTGGGCCTAATATAGTGTCCATAATCTGTGGTGTTCTGTAACCAATACAGAACTACATCAGAAAACAGAGTCTGTATTGCAAATTAAAAAATATGGGCCTAATATGGTGTCCATAATCTGTGGTGTTCTGTAACAAATACTGTACTACATCAGAAAACAGTGTCTGTATTGCAAATTTCAATAATCTGTGCCTAATAAAGTGTCCATAATCGGTGGTGTTCTGTAACCAATACTGTACTACATCAGAAAAATGTGTCTGTATTGCAAATTCCAATAATTTGGGCCTAATATAGTGTTCATAATCTGTTATGGTCTGTACCCAATACCGTAGAACTTCAAAAAACAGTGTTTGTATTGCAGAGTCCAATAATCTTGGCCTAATATAGTGTCCATAATCTGTGGTGTTCTGTAACCAATACAGTACTATATCAGAAAACAGTGTCTTTATTGCAGATTCCAATAATCTGGGCTTAATACAGTATCCATAATCTGTGGTGTTCTGTAACCAATAATGTACTACATCAGAAAACAGTGTCTATATTGCAGATTCCAATAATTTGCGCCTAATATAGTGTCTATAATAAGTGGTGTTCTCTTGCCAATTCTGTACTACATCAGAAAACAGTGTCTGTACTGTAGATTCCAATAATCTGGGCATAATATAATGTCTATAATATGTGGTGTTCTGTAACCAATACTGTACTACATCAGAAAACAATGTCTGTATTGCAGATTACAAGAATCTGGGCCTAATATAGTGTCCATTTTCTGTTGTGTTCTATAACCAATACTGTACTACATCAGAAAACAGTGTCTGTATTGCAAATTCCTATAATCTGGCCCTAATATAGTGTCCATAATTTGTGGTGGTCTGTAACTAATACTTAACTACATCAGAAAACAGTGTCTATATTGCAAATTCCTATAATCTGGGCCTAATATAGTTTCCATAATCTGTGGTGTTCTGTAACCAATACTGTACTACAATCGGAAAACAGTGTCTGTATTGCAAATTCCAATAATCTTGGCCTAATATAGTGTACATAATCTGTGGTGTTCTGTAACCAATACTGTACCACATCAGAAAACAGTGACTGTATTGCAGATTCCAATAATCTGGAGCTAATATAGTGTCCATAATCTGTGGTGTTGTGTAACCAATAGTGTGCTACATCATAATAACTGTGTCTGTATTGCAAATTCCAATAATATGGGCCTAATATACAGGGAGTGCAGAATTATTAGGCAAGTTGTATTTTTGAGGATTAATTTTATTATTGAACAACAACCATGTTCTCAATGAACCCAAAAAACTCATTAATATCAAAGCTGAATATTTTTGGAAGTAGTTTTTAGTTTGTTTTTAGTTTTAGCTATTTTAGGGGGATATCTGTGTGTGCAGGTGACTATTACTGTGCATAATTATTAGGCAACTTAACAAAAAACAAATATATACCCATTTCAATTATTTATTTTTACCAGTGAAACCAATATAACATCTCAACATTCACAAATATACATTTCTGACATTCAAAAACAAATCAGTGACCAATATAGCCACCTTTCTTTGCAAGGACACTCAAAAGCCTGCCATCCATGGATTCTGTCAGTGTTTTGATCTGTTCACCATCAACATTGCGTGCAGCAGCAACCACAGCCTCCCAGACACTGTTCAGAGAGGTGTACTGTTTTCCCTCCTTGTAAATCTCACATTTGATGATGGACCACAGGTTCTCAATAGGGTTCAGATCAGGTGAACAAGGAGGCCATGTCATTAGATTTTCTTCTTTTATACCCTTTCTTGCCAGCCACGCTGTGGAGTACTTGGACGCGTGTGATGGAGCATTGTCCTGCATGAAAATCATGTTTTTTTTGAAGGATGCAGACTTCTTCCTGTACCACTGCTTGAAGAAGGTGTCTTCCAGAAACTGGCAGTAGGACTGGGAGTTAGCTTGACTCCATCCTCAACCCGAAAAGGCCCCACAAGCTCATCTTTGATGATACCAGCCCAAACCAGTACTCCACCTCCACCTTGCTGGCGTCTGAGTCGGACTGGAGCTCTCTGCCCTTTACCAATCCAGCCACGGGCCCTTCCATCTGGCCCATCAAGACTCACTCTCATTTCATCAGTCCATAAAACCTTAGAAAAATCAGTCTTGAGATATTTCTTGGCCCAGTCTTGACGTTTCAGCTTGTGTGTCTTGTTCAGTGGTGGTCGTCTTTCAGCCTTTCTTACCTTGGCCATGTCTCTGAGGATTGCACACCTTGTGCTTTTGGGCACTCCAGTGATGTTGCAGCTCTGAAATATGGCCAAACTGGTGGCAAGTGGCATCTTGGCAGCTGCACGCTTGACTTTTCTCAGTTCATGGGCAGTTATTTTGCGCCTTGGTTTTTCCACACGCTTCTTGCGACCCTGTTGACTATTTTGAATGAAACGCTTGATTGTTCGATGATCATGCTTCAGAAGCTTTGCAATTTTAAGAGTGCTGCATCCCTCTGCAAGATATCTCACTATTTTTGACTTTTCTGAGCCTGTCAAGTCCTTCTTTTGACCCATTTTGCCAAAGGAAAGGAAGTTGCCTAATAATTATGCACACCTAATATCGGGTGTTGATGTCATTAGACCACACCCCTTCTCATTACAGAGATGCACATCACCTAATATGCTTAATTGGTAGTAGGCTTTCGAGCCTATACAGCTTGGAGTAAGACAACATGCATAAAGAGGATGATGTGGTCAAAATCCTCATTTGCCTAATAATTCTGCACGCAGTGTAGTGTCCATTATTTGTGGTGTTCTATAACCAATACTGTACTACATCAGAAAACAGAGTCTGTATTGCAAATTAAAAAATCTGGGCCTAATATGGTGTCCATAATCTGTGGTGTTCTTTAACAAATACTGTACTACATCAGAAAACAGTGTCTGTATTGCAAATTCCAATAATCTGTGCCTAATATAGTGTCCATATTCTGTGGTGTTCTGTAACCAATACTGTACTACATCAGAAAAATGTGTCTGTATTGCAAACTCCAATAATTTGGGCCTAATATAGTGTCCATAATCTGTTATGTTCTGTAACCAATACTGTAGATCTTCAGAAATCAGTGTTTGTATTGCAGATTCCAATAATCTTGGCCTAATATAGTGTCCATAATCTGTGGTGTTCTGCTACCAATACTGTACTACATCAGAAAACAGTGTTTGTATTGCAAATTCCAATAATCTGGGCCTAATATAGTGTCCATAATCTGTGGTGTTATGTAACCAATACAGTACTATATCAGAAAACAGTGTATTTATTGCATATTCCAATAATCTGGGCTTTATATAGTATCCATAATCTGTGGTGTTCTGTAGCCAATACTGTACTACATCAGAAAACAGTGTCTGTATTGCAGATTCCAATAATCTGGGCCTAATATAATGTCCATAATCTGTTGTGGTCTGTAACGAATACTGTACTACATCAGAAAACCGTGTTTATATTGCAATTTCCAATAATCTGGGCCTAATATAGTGTCCATAATCTGAGGTGGTCTGTAACCAATACTGTACTACATCAGAAAACAGTGTCTGTATTGCAGATTCCAATAATCGTGCCTAATATAGTGTCTATAATCTGTGGTATTCTGTAGCCAATACTGTACTACATCGGAAAACAGTGTCTGAATTGCAGATTTCAATAATCTGGGCCAAATATAGTGTCTATAATATGTGGTGTTCTGTAGCCAATTCTATACTACATCAGAAAACAGTGTCTGTACTGTAGATTCCAATAATCTAGGCCTTTTAAAGCGTCTATAATCTGTGGTCTTCTGTAACCAATACTGTACTACATCAGAAAAGAGTGTCTGTATTTAAAATTCCAATAATCTAGGCCTAATATAGTGTCCATGATTTGTGGTGTTCTGTAACAAATACTGTACTACATCAGAAAACAGTGTCTATATTGCAAATTCCAATAATCTTGGCCTAATATAGTGTACATAATCGGTGGTGTATTGTAACCAATAATGTACTACATTGGAAAATAGTGTCTATATTGCAAATTCCAATAATCTGGGCCTAATATAATGTCCATAATCTGTGGTGTTCTGTAACCAATACAGAACTACATCGGAAAACAGAGTCTGTATTGCAAATTCCAAAAATCTGGGGCTAATATGGTGTCCATAATCTGTGGTGTTTTGGAACCAATACTGTACTACATCAGAAAACAGTGTCTGTATTGCAAATTCTAATAATCTGGGCCTAATAAAGTGTCCATATTCTGTGGTGTTCTGTAACCAATACTGTACTACATCAGAAAACAGTGTCTGTATTGCAAATTCCAATAATCTTGACCTAATATAGTGTCCATAATCTGTGGTGGTCTGTAACTAATACTGAACTACATCAGAAAACATTGTCTGTATTCAAATTCCAATAATCTTGGCTTAATATAGTATCCATAATCTGTATTGTTCTGTATCCAATACTGTACTACATCAGAAAACAGTGTCTGAATTGCAAATTCCAATAATCTTGGCCTAATATAGTGTACATAATCGGTGGTGTTCTGTAACCAATACAGTTCTACATCAGAAAACAGTGTCTGTAATGCAAATTCCAATAAAATGTGCCTAATATAGGGTCCATAATCTGTGTTGTTCTGTAACCAATATTGTACTACATCAGAAAACAGTGTCTGTATTGCAAATTCCAAATATCTGGGCCTAATATGGTGTCCATAATCTGTGGTGTTTTGTAACAAAAACTGTACTACATCAGAAAACAGTGTCTGTATTGCAAATTCCAATAATCTGTGCCTAATATAATGTCCATATTCTGTCGTGTTCTGTAACCAATACTGTACTACATCAGAAAACAGTGTCTATATTGCAAATTCCAATAATCTGGGCCTAATAAAGTGTCCATAATTTGTGGTGTTCTGTAAAAAATACTGTACTGCATCAGAAAACAGTGTCTATATTGCAAATTCCTATAATCTGGGCCTAATATAGTGTCCATAATCTGTGGTGGTCTGTAACTAATACTGAACTACATCAGAAAACAGAGTCTGTATTGCAGATTCCAATAATCTAAGCTTAATATAGTATCCATAATATGTGGTGTTCTGTAACCAATACTGTACTACATCGGAAAACTATGTCTGTATTGAAAATTCCAATAATTTGGGCCTGATATTGTGTCTATAATCTGTGGTGTTCTGTAGCCAATACTGTACTACATCGGAAAACAGTGTCTGTATTGCAGATTCCAATAATCTGGGCCTAATACTATAATATGTGGTGTTCTCTAGCCAATTCTGTACTACATCAGAAAACAGTGTCTGTATTGCAGATTCCAATAATCTGGGCCTAATATAGTGTCTATATTCTGTGGTGTTCTGTAACCAATACTGTACTACATCAGAAAACAGTGTCTGTATTGCAAATTCCAATAATCTGGGCCAAATATAGTGTCCATATTCTGTGGTGTTCTGTAACCAATACTGTACTATATCAGAAAACAGTGTCTGTATTGCAATTTCCAATAATCTGGGCCTAATATAGTGTCCATAATCTGTGGTGGTCTGTAACCAATAATGTACTACATCAGAAAACAGTGTCTGTATTGCAGATTCCAATAATCGGGGCCTAATATAGTGTCTATAATCTGTGGTATTCTGTAGCCAATACTGTACTACATCGGAAAACAGTGTCTGAATTGCAAATTCCAATAATCTTGGCCTAATATAGTGTACATAATCGGTGGTGTTTTGTAACCAATAATGTACTACATCCGAAAATAGTGTCTTTATTGCAAATTCCAATAATCTGTGCCTAATATAGTGTCCATAATCTGTGGTGGTCTGTAACCAATACTGTACTACATCAGAAAACAGTGTCTATATTGCAAATTCCAATAATCTGGGCCTAATATAGTGTCCATAATCTGTGGTGGTTTGTAACCAATACTGTACTACATCAGACAACAGTTTCTGTATTGCAAATTCCAATAATTTTGGCCTACTGGTGTGTCTATAATCTGTGGTGTTCTGTAACCAATACGGAACTACAGCAGAAAACAGTGTCTGTATTGCAGATTCCAATAATCGGGGCCTAATATAGTGTCTATAATCTGTAGTATTCTGTAGCCAATACTGTACTACATCAGAAAAATGTGTCTGTATTGCAAACTCCAATAATTTGGGCCTAATATAGTGTTCATAATCTGTGGTGTTCTGTAACCAATAATGTACTACATCAGAAAACAGTGTCTGAATTGCAGATTCCAATAATCTGGGCCAAATATAGTGTCTATAATATGTGGTGTTCTGTAGCCAATTCTGTACTACATCAGAATACAGTGTCTGTACTGTAGATTCCAATAATCTAGGCCTTTTTAAAGTGTCTATAATCTGTGGTGTTCTGTAACTAATACTTTACTACATCAGAAAAGAGTGTCTGTATTTAAAATTCCAATAATCTAGGCCTAATATAGTGTCCATGATTTGTGGTGTTCTGTAACAAATACTGTACTACATCAGAAAACAGTGTCAATATTGCAAATTCCAATAATCTTGGCCTAATATAGTGTACATAATCGGTGCTGTTTTGTAAACAATAATGTACTACATCGGAAAACAGTGTCTGTATTGCAAATTCCAATAATCTGGGCCTAATATAGTGTCCATAATCTGTGGTGTTCTGTAACCAATACTGTACTACATCAGAAAACTGTGTCTGTATTGCAAATTCCAATAATCTGGGCCTAATATAGTGTCTATAATCTGTGGTGTTCTGTGGCCAATACAGTACTACAATAGAAAACAGTGTCTATATTTTAGATTCTAATAATCTGGGCCTTATAAAGTGTCTATATTTTGTGGTGTTCTGTAGCCAATACTGTACTACATCAGAAAACAATGTCTGTATTGCAAATACCAATAATCTGAGCCTAATATAGTGTCCATAACCTGTGGTGTTCTGTAAAAAATACTGTACTACATCAGAAAACAATGTCTGTATTGCAAATTCCAATAATCTGAGCCTAATATAGTGTCCATAATCTGTGGTGTTCTGTTACCAATACTTTACTACATCAGAAAACAGTGTCTGTATTGTAGATACAAATAATATGGACCTAATATAGTGTCTATAATCTGTAGTGTTCTGTAACAAATACAGTACTACATCATAAAAGAGTGTCTGTATTGCATATTTCAATAATCTGGGCCTAATATAGTGTCTATAACATGTGGTGTTCTGTATCCAATACTGTACTACGTCAGAAAACAGTGTCTATATTACAGATTCCAATAATCTGGGTCTTAAATAGTGTCCATAATATGTGATGATATGTAACCAATACGGTTCAATATCAGAAAACAGTGTCTGTATTGCAGATTCCAATAATTTAGGCCTAATATAGTGTTTATAACCTGTAGTGTTCTGTAACCAATACTGTAATACATAAGAAAACAGTGTCTGTATTTTAGATCCAATAATCTGGGCCTTATATAGTGTCTATAATCTGTGGTGTTCTGCAGCCAATACTGTACTACATCATAAAACAGTGTCTGTATTCCATATTCTAATACTTTGGGTCTAATATAGTTTCCATAATCTGTAATGTTCTGTAACCAATACTATACTACTTAAGAAAACAATATCTGTATTGCAAATTCCAATAATCTGGCGTTATATAGTGTCCATAATCTGTGGTGTTCTGTTAACAATACTGTACTACATCAGAAAACAGTGTCTATATTGAAAATTCTAATAATCTGGGCCCAATATAGTTTCCATATTCTGTGGTGTTCTGTAACCAATACTGTACTAGATCAGAAAACAGTGTCTGTATTGCAAATTCCAATAATCTGATCCTAATATAGTGTCCATAATCTGTGGTGGTTTGTAACCAATAGTGTACTACATTAGAAAACAGTGTTTGTATTGCAGATTCCAATAATTTAAGCCTAATATAGTTTCTATAATCTGTAGTGTTCTGAAACTAATACTGTACTTTGTCAGAAAACAGTGTATGTATTGCAGATTTTAATAATTTCGCGTAATATAGTTTCTATAATTTGTATTGTTCTGTAACCAATACTGTATTACATCAGATAACAATGTCTGTATTGCAATTTCATATAATCTGGGTGTAATATATTGTCCATAATCTGTGGTGTTCTGTAGCCAATACTGTACTACATCATAAAACGGCGTCTGTACTGCATATTCCAATAATCTGGGTCTAATATAGTTTACATAATCTGTAATGTTCTGTAACCAATACTGTATTGCTTAAGAAAACAATGTCTGTATTGCAAATTTCAATAATCTGGGCGTAATACAGTGTCCATGTTCTGTAGTGTCCTGTAACCAAAACTGTACTACATAAGACAACATTGTCTGTATTGCAAATTCCAATAATCTGGGCCTAATATGGTGTCTATAATATGTGGTGTTCTGTAACCAATACTGTACTACTACTACATCAGAAAACAGTGTCTGTATTGAAGATTCCAATAAACTGTGCCTAATATAGTGTCTATAATCTGTGGTGTTCTGTAGCCAATTCTGCACTACATCAGAAAACAGTGTCTGCATTTTAGATTTCAATAATCTGGGCCTAATATAGTGTCTATAATATGTGGTGTTCTCTAGCCAATTCTGTACTACATCAGAATACAGTGTCTGTACTGTAGATTCCAATAATTTGGGTCTAATATACTGTCTATAATATGTGGTGTTCTGTAAACAATACTGTACTACATCAGAAAACAGTGTCTGTATTGCAGATTCCAATAACCTGTGTCTAATATAGTGTCCATTTTCTGAGGTGTTCTATAACCAATACTGTACTACATCAGAAAACAGTTTCTGTATTGCAAATACCAATAATTTGGGCCTAATATAGTGTCCATAATCTGTGGTGTTCTGTAAAAAATGCTGTACTACATCAGAAAGCAGTTTCTGTATTGCAAATTCCAATAATCTGGGCCTAATATAGTTTCCATATTCTGTGGTGTTCTGTAACCAATACTGTACTACATCAGAAAACAGTGTCTGTATTGCAAATTCCAATAATCTGGGCCTAATATAGTGTCCATAATCTCTGGTGGTCTGTTTCCAATACAGTATTACATCAGAAAACAGTGTTTGTATTGCAGATTCCAATAATCTGCGCCTAATGTAGAGTCCATAATCTGTGGTGTTCTGTAATCAATACTGTACTACATCAGAAAACAGTGTCTGTATTGAAAATTCCAATAATCTGGCCCTAATATAGTGTCCATAATCTGTGGTGGTCTTTAACCAATACTGTACTACATCGGAAAACAGTGTCTGTATTGCAGATTCCAATAATCTGGGCCTAATATAGTGTCTATAATCTGTGGTGTTCTGTAGCCAATACAGTACTACAACAGAAAACAGAGTCTATATTTTAGATTCCAATGATCTGGGCCTTATAAAGTGTCTATTATCTGTGGTGTTCTGTAACCAATACTGTACTACATCAGTAAACAATGTCTGTATTGCAAATTCCAATAATCTGAGCCTAATATAGTGTCCATAATCTGTGGTGTTCAGTTACCAATACTGTACTACATCAGAAAACAGTGTCTGTATTGCAGATACAAATAATATGGACCTAATATAGTGTCTATAATCTGTAGTGTTCTGTAACCATTATAGTACTAAATCATAAAACAGTGTCTGTATTGCATATTTCAATAATCTGGGCCTAATATCGTGTCTATAACATGTGGTGTTCTGTATGCAATATTGTACTACGTCAAAAAACATTGTCTATATTACAGATTCAAATAATCTGGGCGTTATATAGTGTCCATAATATGTGATTTTCTGTAACCAATACGGTTCTATATCAGAAAACAGTTTCTGTATAGCAGATTCAAAAAATCTGGGCCTATTATCATGTTTATAACCTGTGGTGATCTGTAACCAATACTGTAATACATCAGAAAACAGTGTCTGTATTTTAGATCCAATAATCTGGGCCTTATATAGTGTCTATAATCTGTGGTGTTCTGTAGCCAATACTGTACTACATCATAAAACAGTGTCTGTATTGCATATTCTAATACTCTGGGTCTAATATAGTTTCCATAATCTGTAATGTTCTGCAACCAATACTATACTACTTAAGAAAACAATATCTGTATTGCAAATTCCAATAATCTGGGCCTAATATAGTTTCCATAATCTGTGGTGTTCTGTTAACAATACTGTACTAGATCAGAAAACAGTTTCTGTATTGCAAATACCAATAATTTGGGCCTAATATAGTGTCCATAATCTGTGGTGTTCTGTAAAAAATGCTGTACTACATCAGAAAGCAGTGTCTGTATTGCAAATTCCAATAATCTGGGCCTAATATAGTTTCCATATTCTGTGGTGTTCTGTAACCAATACTGTACTACATCAGAAAACAGTGTCTGTATTGCAAATTCCAATAATCTGGGCCAAATATAGTGTCCATAATCTGTGGTGGTCGGTTTCCAATACAGTATTACATCAGAAAACAGTGTCTGTATTAAAAATTCCAATAATCTGGGCCTAATATAGTGTCCATAATCTGTGGTGGGCTGTAACCAATACTGTACTACATCAGAAAACCGTGTTTGTATTGCAAATTCCTATAATCTGGGCCTAATATAGTGTCCATAATCTGTGGTGGTCTTTAACCAATACTGTACTACATCGGAAAACAGTGTCTGTATTGCAGATTCCAATAATCTGTGCCTAATATTATGTCTATAATCTGTGGTGTTCTGTAACCAATTCTGATCTTCAGCTGAAAGCAGTGTCTGTATTGCAGATTTTTTAATAATCAGGGTCTAATATAGTGTCTATAATCTGTGGTTTTCTGTAGCCAATACTGTACTACATTGGAAAACAGTGTCTGTATTGCAGATTCCAATAATCTGGGTGTCACGTACCGGCAGGACAGGTAGTGGATCCTCTGGACCAGAGAGGTGATGGCGCGGGTTGTACTAGAGGACCGGTTCTAAGCAGTTACTGGTCTTCACCAGAGCCCGCCGCAAAGCGGGATGGATTTGCTGCGGCAGTAACTACCAGGTCGTGTCCCCTAGTAACAACTCGACCTCTCTGGCTGGTGATATGGCGTGGTACACAGGGAGAAGGCAAGAGCAAAGTCGGACGTAGCAGCGGTCAGGGCAGGCGGCAAAGGTTCAAAGGCGAGTGGACGGTAGCAATGGGTACGGCAACAGGTAAGGCAAACTAACATAGGAAGGAACGCTTTCTCTGAGGCACAAGGCACAAAGATCCGGCAGCAAGCTGTGGGAGGAGAAGGTATAAATGGGCAGTGCACAGGTGCAGCCTAATTAAGTCAGCACTGCCTCTCTCAACCTTAACCCTTAATAACCCCTTTGGACCAGGCACCAATCACCGGTGCACTGGTCCTTTGAATCTAAGAGTCCCGGCGCGCGTGCCCCCTAGAGAGTGAGGACGCACACGCCGAGACGCTGGAGTGCTGCCTGGGGGCATACGCTGTGAGTGCCCTGAGGCCAGCAGGGGACCCGGAGCGCTCAGCGTAACAGTATTCCCCCCCTTTGGTCTCCCTCCCTTTTTGGTACCGAAGAATTTGTGGATGAGACTCCGGTCCAGGATGTTCTCCTCCGGCTCCCATGACCTCTCCTCAGGACCGCAGCCCTCCCAGTCGACCAAAAAAAATCTTTTCCCCCGGGAGATCTTGGTCGCCAAGATCTCCTTGACAGAGAATATATCGGAGGTACCGGCGACAGGGGTGGGAGAAACAAGCTTGGGAGAAAAACGGTTAAAGACAGCAGGTTTAAGAAGGGAGACATGGAAGGAGTTATGGATTCGGAGGGAGGGAGGAAGATGGAGCTGATAAGAAACTTGATTGATACGACTCTTGATTTTATAGGGTCCCAAGAAACGAGGGCCCAACTTGTAACTTGGGACCCTAAATCGGATGTACCTAGAGGAGAGCCACACCTTGTCACCCGGGCGAAATTCCGGTGGAGATCTGCGTCTCTTGTCAGCTTGAACCTTCATACGGACAGAAGCCCTGAGGAGAGCAGCATAGGTTTCTCGCCAGATGGAGGAAAAATCCTGTACAAGACTGTCAACGGCAGGTACAGAAGGAGTGGGAGACTGTGGCAGAGGTGGAAGAGGATGACGTCCGAAAACTACAAAGAAAGGAGACTTGTTAGAGGCAGAGGATTGTTTGTAGTTGTAGGAGAACTCCGCCCAGGGAAGTAGATCAGCCCAGTCGTCATGGCGTGAGGATACAAAGTGACGCAGATAGTCACCCAAAATCTGGTTCACCCGTTCTACTTGGCCGTTAGACTGAGGATGGTACGAAGAAGAAAAGTCCAATTTGATCCCGAGCTGAGCACATAGAGCCCTCCAGAATTTGGAGACGAATTGTACCCCACGATCCAAGACAATATGTTTGGGAAGGCCATGGAGACAGAAGATGTGTTGGAAAAATTGTTTGGCCAACATGGGTGCAGAGGGTAGACCGGGCAGGGGTACAAAGTGAGCCATCTTGGAGAAGCGATCCACCACGACCCAAATAACGGACTTGCCATGGGAAGAGGGAAGATCTGTAATAAAGTCCATGGCGATGTGAGACCAGGGAACTTCAGGAACAGGTAGAGGCAAGAGGAGACCCGCTGGTTTCTGGCGAGGCGATTTATCCCGGGCGCAAATCATACAGGCCTGGACGAAGTCCGAGACATCTTTCTCCAGAGAAGGCCACCAGTACCTTTGGGAGATTAGTTGGAGAGACTTTAGCACCCCTGGATGACCGGCAAAAGGGGAGGCGTGGCCCCACTTGAGAATTCGCAGCCGCTGACGTGGAGGTACGTAGGATTTGCCAGGAGGAAGAAGGCGCAGGTCCACGGGAGCCACTGTAATAAGGCGTTCTGGAGGGATAATATATCGAGGTGTTAACTCGTCGCCCACCACATCAGAGGAGCGAGACAGAGCATCTGCCCTAATGTTCTTACAAGCCGGACGGAAATGAATCTCAAAGTTAAAGCGGGCGAAGAACAGAGACCAACGAGCCTGACGGGGATTTAATCTCTGAGCAGACTGGAGATAAGCCAGGTTCTTGTGGTCCGTGAAAATGTACACAGGATGTGTGGCCCCCTCGAGTAAATGTCTCCATTCCTCCAGTGCCAATTTAATAGCCAGCAGTTCCCTGTCCCCAATGGAGTAATTTCTCTCTGCGGAAGAGAATGTTTTTGAAAAGAAGCCACAAGTTGAAGTTTTGCCCCGGGAAGACTTCTGGGTGAGGACAGCTCCGGCTCCCACCGAGGAGGCATCTACTTCAAGAGAGAAGGGCTTGGTGGAATCTGGTCTAGAGAGAACGGGTGCAGAGGCAAAGGCGGATTTCAGGGACTGGAAGGCTTCCTCGGCTTGGGAAGGCCAGGATTTGGGGTTAGCTCCTTTTCTAGTGAGAGCCACGATAGGAGCTACCAGAGTGGAATAGTGAGGGATGAATTGCCTGTAGTAATTCGCAAAGCCCAGAAATCTTTGTATGGCTCGGAGGCCAGAGGGACGTGGCCAATCCAGAACCGCCGAGAGTTTGGCTGGGTCCATTTGAAGTCCTTGGGCTGAGATAATGTATCCCAGGAAAGGCAGGGAGGTCCGTTCAAAAAGAAATTTTTCAAGTTTAGCGTACAGGCGATTTCTCCTAAGACAAGTAAGAACTTGTTGCACATGGACCCGGTGTTGATCCAAATTGGAGGAAAAGATGAGGATATCATCCAGGTATACGACCACGCAGGTGTAAAGAAAGTCCCTGAAAATGTCATTGACGAATTCCTGGAAGACAGCAGGTGTGTTGCAGAGGCCGAAGGGCATCACCAAATACTCAAAATGGCCGTCCCTTGTGTTAAAGGCGGTCTTCCATTCGTCTCCCTTACGGATACGGATCAGATTATAGGCCCCTCGAAGGTCCAATTTAGTGAAGATCTTAGCCCCTCGGAGACGATCAAATAGCTCAGAGATTAGAGGCAGAGGGTAACGGTTCTTGATGGTAATTTTATTAAGACCTCTGTAGTCAATGCAGGGGCGGAGGGAGACGTCTTTTTTTGTCACAAAGAAAAAACCGGCCCCAGCAGGAGAAGAAGATTTTCTTATGAATCCTCTCTGTAGGTTCTCACGTATATAGTCGGACATGGCAAGAGTCTCAGGAGGAAAGAGAGGATAAATTCTGCCCCGAGGTGGAGTAGAACCGGGTATCAGGTCGATCGGGCAATCATAGGATCGGTGAGGAGGAAGAACCTCAGCTTGTTTCTTGCAGAAGACATCCGTGAAGGAATGGTATGGCTTGGGCAGCCCAGAAGGCGGAGAAACTTGCGGGTTCTGTTTGACCAGAGCAGGCTTGAGACAGCGGTCCGAACAGGAGGAGCCCCAACGCAGGATCTCACCGGTGGACCAATTCAGGACAGGACTATGACGTTGAAGCCACGGCAGACCCAGGAGGAGTTCGGAGGAACAGAAGGGAAGGACAAAGAACTCTAAAGTCTCGGTATGAAATATTCCAATGTCCATGTGCAGAGGCTGGGTACGGAACTGCACGGTGGCAGAGAGTCTCTCACCGTTAACAGTAGAGATGAAAAACGGCTTGGGTAGATGGATTACTGGAATACGGTACTTGTCAACCAAGGAGGCGTGAATGAAGTTGCCAGCTGAACCGGAATCCAAGAAGGCGGCTGCGGAGAAAGAGGACTTGGAAGAGATGATCAGCTGCAAGGGTATGATGAGACGTAGAGAGGAAGAATCCACACCTAGCAACACCTCTCCCACGCTTACTAGGTGCGAGCGTTTCCCGAACGCGGTGGACGGACAGGACAATCTCTAAGGAAGTGCTTGGTACTGGCACAGTACAGACACAGGTTCTCGTTTCTGCGGCGGCTTCGTTCTTGCGGAGTCAAGCGTGACCGATCCACCTGCATGGCTTCCGCGGCGGAAAACCCAGTAGCGGGTTGAGGTGGATGCGGAAAAACGGGAGCCAGACGAGGAAAGCGTCTAGGACGAGCTTTTTCCTTTTCAAGGAGGAGTTCCTCTTGTCTTTCGGCGAAACGTTTGTCTATCCTAGTGGCCAGCAAGATGAGGTCACTAAGAGTGGAAGGAAGCTCACGTGCACCCAGGACGTCCTTTACTTCACTGTTAAGTCCTTTCTTGAAGGTGGCGCAAAGGGCTTCATTGTTCCAGTTCAGCTCAGAGGCCAGGGTGCGGAACTGAATGGCATAGTCACCCACGGAAGAACCTCCTTGGGTCAAATTTAGCAAGGCAGTCTCTGCGGAGGTAACCCGGGCAGGCTCCTCAAAAACATTCCGGAACTCTAGGCAGAAGCTCTGGACGGAAGTGGTGGCAGGATCTGCGCGGTCCCATAGTGGTGTAGCCCAGGCCAGGGCCTTCCCGGACAGTAAACTGAGAATAAAGGCTACCTTGGCTCGCTCAGAAGGAAACTGGTCGGACAGGACCTCGAGGTGGAGAGAGCACTGCGACAAGAACCCACGGCACTGCTTAGGATCTCCGTCATATTTGTCTGGTAGGGACAAACGGATTCTGGAACCGGTGGTAACTGCAGGCGGAGGTGATGCAGCAGGAACAGACGGAGGAGCTGGCTGTCGCAGAGAAGGCAGGAGCTGCTGCAACATAGCGGTCAACTGGGCCAGCTGTTGACCCTGCTGGGCCACAATGGTGGTGAGGTCCTCCAGGCTTGGCAGGGGAACATCACCGGGATCCATGGCCGAATCTTACTGTCACGTACCGGCAGGACAGGTAGTAGATCCTCTGGACCAGAGAGGCGATGGCGCGGGTTGTACTAGAGGACCGGTTCTAAGCAGTTACTGGTCTTCACCAGAGCCCGCCGCAAAGCGGGATGGATTTGCTGCGGCGGTAACTACCAGGTCGTGTCCCCTAGTAACAACTCGACCTCTCTGGCTGGTGATATGGCGTGGTACACAGGGAGAAGGCAAGAGCGAAGTCGGATGTAGCAGCGGTCAGGGCAGGCGGCAAAGGTTCAAAGGCGAGTAGACGGTAGCAATGGGTACGGCAACAGGTAAGGCAAACTAACATAGGAAGGAACGCTTTCTCTGAGGCACAAGGCACAAAGATCCGGCAGCAAGCTGTGGGAGGAGAAGGTATAAATGGGCAGTGCACAGGTGCAGCCTAATTAAGTCAGCTCTGCCTCTCACAACCTTAACCCTTAATAACCCCTTTGGACCAGGCACCAATCACCGGTGCACTGGTCCTTTGAATCTAAGAGTCCCGACGCGCGTGCCCCCTAGAGAGCGAGGACGCACACGCCGAGACGCTGGAGTGCTGCCTGGGGGCATACGCTGTGAGTGCTCCGAGGCCAGCAGGGGACCCGGAGCGCTCAGCGTAACACTGGGCCTAATATAGTGTCTATAATATGTGATGGTCTGTAGCCATTTCTGTACTACATCAGAAAACATTGTCTGTACTGTAGATTCCAATAATCTAGGCCTTATAAAGTGTCTATAATCTGTGGTGTTCTGTAAAAAATAGTGTACTACATCAGAAAACAGTGTCTGTATTGGAAATTCCAATAATCTGGGCCTAATATAGTGTCCATAATCTGTGGTGCTCTGTTAACAATACTGTACTACATCAGAAAACATTGTTTGTATTTCAGATTCCAATAATTTGGGACTAATATAGTTTCCATAATCTGTGATGGTCTGTAACCAATACTGTACTACATTGGAAAACAGTGTCTGTATTGCAGATTCCAATAATCTGGGCCTAATATAGTGTCTATAACCTGGGGTGTTCAGTAAGCAATACTGTACAACATCAGAAAACTGTGTCTGTATTGCAAATTTCAAAAATCTGGGCCTAATATAGTCTCCATAATCTGTGGTGCTTTGTGAAAAATACTGTATTATATCAGAAAACAGTGTCTATATTGCAGATTCCAATAATCTGGGCCTAATATAGTGTCTATAATCTGTGGTGTTCTGTAGCCAATACAGTACTACAACAGAAAACAGAGTCTATATTTTAGATTCCAATAATCTGGGCCTTATAAAGTGTCTATAATCTGTGGTGTTCTGTAACCAATACTGTACTACATCAGAAAACAATGTCTGTATTGCAAATTCCAATAATCTGAGCCTAATATAGTGTCCATCATCTGTGGTGTTCAGTTACCAATACTGTACTACATCAGAAAAAAGTGTGGACCTAATATAGTGTCTATAATCTGTAGTGTTCTGTAACCATTATAGTACTAAATCATAAAACAGTGTCTGTATTGCATATTTCAATAATCTGGGCCTAATATAGTGTCTATAACATGTGGTGTTCTGTATGCAATATTGTACTACGTCAAAAAACATTGTCTATATTACAGATTCAAATAATCTGGGCCTTATATTGTGTCCATAATATGTGATTTTCTGTAACCAATACGGTTCTATATCAGAAAACAGTTTCTGTATAGCAGATTCAAAAAAATCTGGGCCTATTATAATGTTTATAACCTGTGGTGATCTGTAACCAATACTGTAATACATCAGAAAACAGTGTCTGTATTTTAGATCCAATAATCTGGGCCTTATATAGTGTCTATAATCTGTGGTGTTCTGTAGCTAATACTGTACTACATCATAAAACAGTGTCTGTATTGCATATTCTAATACTCTGGGTCTAATATAGTTTCCATAATCTGTAATGTTCTGCAACCAATACTATACTACTTAAGAAAACAATATCTGTATTGCAAATTCCAATAATCTGGGCCTAATATAGTTTCCATAATCTGTGGTGTTCTGTTAACAATACTGTACTAGATCAGAAAACAGTGTCTATATTGCAAATTCCAATAATCTGGGCCTAATATAGTTTCCATATTCTGTGGTGGTCTGTAACTAATACTGTACTAGATCAGAAAACAGTGTCTATATTGCAAATTCCAATAATCTGGGCCTAATATAGTTTCCATATTCTGTGGTGTTCTGTAACCAATACTGTACTACATCAGAAAACAGTGTCTGTATTGTAAAATCCAATAATCTGGGCCTAATATAGTGTCCATAATCTGTGGTGGTCTGTAACTAATACTGTACTACATCAGAAAACAGTGTTTGTATTGCAGATTCCAATAATTTGAGCCTAATATAGTTTCCATAATCTGTGGTGTTCTGTAACCAATACTGTACTTTATCAGAAAACAATATCTGTATTGCAGATTCCAATAATTTAGGCCTAATATAGTCTCCATAATCTGTGGTGCTTTGTGAAAAATACTGTATTATATCAGAAAACAGTGTTTATATTGCAGATTCCAATAATCGGGGCCTAATATAGTGTCTATAATCTGTGGTGTTTTGTAGCCAATACAGTACTACAACAGAAAACAGTGTCTGTATTTTAGATCCAATAATCTGGGCCTTATATAGTGTCTATAATCTGTGGTGTTCTGTAGCCAATACTGTACTACATCATAAAACAGTGTCTGTATTCCATATTCTAATACTCTGGGTCTAATATAGTTTCCATAATCTGTAATGTTCTGTAACCAATACTATACTACTTAAGAAAACAATATCTGTATTGCAAATTCCAATAATCTGGCCTTATATAGTGTCCATAATCTGTGGTGTTCTGTTAACAATACTGTACTACATCAGAAAACAGTGTCTATATTGAAAATTCTAATAATCTGGGCCCAATATAGTTTCCATATTCTGTGGTGTTCTGTAACCAATACTGTACTAGATCAGAAAACAGTGTCTGTATTGCAAATTCCAATAATCTGATCCTAATATAGTGTCCATAATCTGTGGTGGTTTGTAACCAATAGTGTACTACATTAGAAAACAGTGTTTGTATTGCAGATTTCAATAATTTAAGCCTAATATAGTTTCCATAATCTGTAGTGTTCTGAAACTAATACTGTACTTTGTCAGAAAACAGTGTATGTATTGCAGATTTTAATAATTTGGGCCTAATATAGTTTCTATAATTTGTATTGTTCTGTAACCAATACTGTATTACATCAGATAACAATGTCTCTATTGCAATTTCATATAATCTGGGTGTAATATATTGTCCATAATCTGTGGTGTTCTGTAGCCAATACTGTACTACATCATAAAACGGCGTCTGTACTGCATATTCCAATAATCTGGGTCTAATATAGTTTACATAATCTGTAATGTTCTGTAACCAATACTGTATTACTTAAGAAAACAATATCTGTATTGCAAACTTCAATAATCTGGGCGTAATACAGTGTCCATGTTCTGTAGTGTCCTGTAACTAAAACTGTACTACATAAGACAACAGTGTCTGTATTGCAAATTCCAATAATCTGGGCCTAATATAGTGTCCATAATCTGTTGTGGTCTGTAACCATTATAGTACTAAATCATAAAACAGTGTCTGTATTGCATATTTCAATAATCTGGGCCTAATATAGTGTCTATAACATGTGGTGTTCTGTATGCAATATTGTACTACGTCAAAAAACATTGTCTATATTACAGATTCAAATAATCTGGGCCTTATATTGTGTCCATAATATGTGATTTTCTGTAACCAATACGGTTCTATATCAGAAAACAGTTTCTGTATAGCAGATTCAAAAAAATCTGGGCCTATTATAATGTTTATAACCTGTGGTGATCTGTAACCAATACTGTAATACATCAGAAAACAGTGTCTGTATTTTAGATTCAATAATCTGGGCCTTATATAGTGTCTATAATCTGTGGTGTTCTGTAGCCAATACTGTACTACATCATAAAACAGTGTCTGTATTGCATATTCTAATACTCTGGGTCTAATATAGTTTCCATAATCTGTAATGTTCTGCAACCAATACTATACTACTTAAGAAAACAATATCTGTATTGCAAATTCCAATAATCTGGGCCTAATATAGTGTCCATAATCTCTAGTGGTCTGTTTCCAATACAGTATTACATCAGAAAACAGTGTTTGTATTGCAGATTCCAATAATCTGGGCCTAATGTAGAGTCCATAATCTGTGGTGTTCTGTAATCAATACTGTACTAAATCAGAAAACAGTGTCTGTATTGAAAATTCCAATAATCTGGGCCTAATATAGTGTCCATAATCTGTGGTGGGCTGTAACCAATACTGTACTACATCAGAAAACCGTGTTTTTATTGCAAATTCCAATAATCTGGGCCTAATATAGTGTCCATAATCTGTGGTGGTCTTTAACCAATACTGTACTACATCGGAAAACAGTGTCTGTATTGCAGAATCCAATAATCTGGGCCTAATATAGTGTACATAATCTGTGGTGTACTGTAACCAATACTGTACTACGTTGGAAATAATTGTCTGTATTTTAGATTCTAATAATCTGGGACTAATATAGTGTCCATAATCTGTGGTGTTCTGTAACCAATACTGTACTACATCAGAAAACAATGTCTGTATTGCAATTTCCATTAATCTGGGTGTAATATAGTGTCCATAATCTGTAGTGTTCTGTAACTAATACTGTACTACATCATAAAACATTGTTTTTATTGCATATTCCAATATTCTGGGCCTAATATAGTGTCCATAATCTGTGGTGTTCTGTAACAAAATCTGTACTTTATCCGAAAACAGTGTCTGTATTGCAGATTTCAATAATTTAGGCCTAATATAGTTTCCATAATTTGTAATGTTCTGTAACCAATACTGTATTATATCAGAGAACAATGTCTGTATTTCAATTTCCAATAATCTGGGTGAAATATATTGTCCATAATTTGTGGTGTTCTATAACCAATACTGTACTACATAAGAAAACAGTGTCATTATTGCAGATTCCAATAATCTGGGCCTAATATAGTGTCCATAATCTGTGGTATTCTGTAGCCAATACTGTGCTACATCATAAAACATTGTCTGTATTGCATATTCTAATAATCTGGGCGTAATATAGTGTCCATAATCTGTGGTGTTCTGTAACCAATACTATACTACATCAGAATATAGTGTCTGTATTGCAGATTTAAATAATCTGGGCCTAATATAGTATCTATAACATGTGTTCTGTAACCAATACTGTACTACATCAGAAAACAATATCTGTATTGCAATTTCCAATAATCTGGGCCTAATATAGTGTACATAATCTGTGGTGTTCTGTAACCAATACTGTACTTCGTCGGAAATAAGTGTCTGTATTTTAGTTTCTAATAATCTGGGACTAATATAGTGTCCATAATCTGTAATGTTCTGTAACGAATACTGTACTACATCAGAAAACAATGTCTGTATTGCAATTTCCATTAATCTGAGTGTAATATAGTGTCCATAATCTGTAGTGTTCTGTAACTAATCCTGTACTACATCATAAAACACTGTCTGTATTGCATTTTCCAATATTCTGGGACTAATATAGTGTGCATAATCTGTGGTGTTCTGTAGCCAATACAGTACTACATCAGAATACAGGGTCTGTATTTTAGATTCCAATAATCTGGCCCTTATGTAGTGTCTATAATTTGTGGTGTTCTGTAACCAATACTGTACTACATCAGAAAACAATGTCTATATTGCAAATTAAATTATCTGGGCCTAATATAGTGTCCATAATCTGTGGAGTTCTGTTACCAATACTGTACTAATAAATTGTACATAATCAGCGGTGTTCTGTAACTAATACCGTACTTCATCAGAAAACAGTGTCTGTATTGCAAATTCCAATAATCTGGGCCTAATATAGTGTACATAATCGGTGGTGTTCTGTAACCAATACAGTTCTACATCAGAAAACAGAGTCTGTATTGCAGATTCCAATAATCTAAGCTTAATATAGTATCCATAATCTGTGGTGTTCTGTAACCAATACTGTACTACATCGGAAAACTATGTCTGTATTGCAAATTTCAATAATTTGGGCCTGACATTGTGTCTATAATCTGTGGTGTTCTGTAACCAATACTGAATTACAGCAGAAAACAGTGTCTGTATTGCAGATTCCAATAATCGGGACCTAATATAGTATCTATAATCTGTGGTGTTCTCTAGCCAATTCTGTACTACATCAGAAAACAGTGTCTGTAGTGTAGATTCCAATAATCTGGGCCTAATATAGTGTCCATAATCTGTGGTGTTCTGTAACCAATACAGTACTATATCAGAAAACAGTGTATTTATTGCAGATTCCAATAATCTAGGCTTCATATAGTATCCATAATCTGTGGTGTTCTGTAACCAATACTGTACTACATCAGAAAACAGTGTCTGTATTGCAGATTCCAATAATCTGGGCCTAATATAGTGTCTATATTCTGTGGTGTTCTGTAACCAATACTGTACTACATCAGAAAACAGTGTTTGTATTGCAAATTCCAATAATCTGGGCCAAATATAGTGTCCATATTCTGTAGTGTTCTGTAACCAATACTGTACTACATTGGAAAACAGTGTCTGTATTGCAGATTCCAATAATCTGGGCCTAATATAGTGTCCATAATCTGTGGTGGTTTGTAACCAATACTGTACTACATCAGACAACAGTTTCTGTATTGCAAATTCCAATAATTTTGGCCTACTGGTGTGTCTATAATCTGTGGTGTTCTGTAACCAATACGGAACTACAGCATAAAACAGTGTCTGAATTGCAGATTCCAATAATCTGGGCCAAATATAGTGTCTATAATATGTTGCGTTCTGTAGGCAATTCTGTACTACATCAGAAAACAGTGTCTGTACTGTAGATTCCAATAATCTAGGCCTTTTTAAAGTGTCTATAATCTGTGGTGTTCTGTAACCAATACTGTACTACATCAAAAAAGAGTGTCTGTATTTAAAATTCCAATAATCTAGGCCTAATATAGTGTCCATGATTTGTGGTGTTCTGTAACAAATACTGTACTACATCAGAAAACAGTGTCTATATTGCAAATTCCAATAAACTTGGCCTAATATAGTGTACATAATCGGTAGTGTTTTGTAAACAATAATGTACTACATCGGAAAACAGTGTCTGTATTGCAAATTCCAATAATCTGGGCATAATAGAGTGTCCATAATCTGTAGTGTTCTGTAACCAATACTGTACTACATTGGAAAACAGTGTCTGTATTGCAGATTCCAATAATCTGGGCCTAATATAGTGTCTATAACTTGTGGTGTTCAGTAAGCAATAATTTACAACATCAGAAAACTGTGTCTGTATTGCAAATTCCAATAATCTGGGCCTAATATAGTGTCTATAATCTGTGGTGTTCTGTGGCCAATACAGTACTACAATAGAAAACAGTGTCTATATTTTAGATTCTAATAATCTGGGCCTTATAAAGTGTCTATATTTTGTGGTGTTCTGTAACCAATACTGTACTACATCAGAAAACAATGTCTGTATTGCAAATACCAATAATCTGAGCCTAATATAGTGTCCATAACCTCTGGTGTTCTGTTACCAATACTTTACTACATCAGAAAACAGTGTCTGTATTGTAGATACAAATAATATGGACCTAATATAGTGTCTATAATCTGTAGTGTTCTGTAACAAATACAGTACTACATCATAAAAGAGTGTCTGTATTGCATATTTCAATAATCTGGGCCTAATATAGTGTCTATAACATGTGGTGTTCTGTATCCAATACTGTACTACGTCAGAAAACAGTGTCTATATTACAGATTCCAATAATCTGGGTCTTAAATAGTGTCCATAATATGTGATGATATGTAACCAATACGGTTTAATATCAGAAAACAGTGTCTGTATTGCAGATTCCAATAATTTAGGCCTAATATAGTGTTTATAACCTGTAGTGTTCTGTAACCAATACTGTAATACATAAGAAAACAGTGTCTGTATTTTAGATCCAATAATCTGGGCCTTATATAGTGTCTATAATCTGTGGTGTTCTGTAGCCAATACTGTACTACATCATAAAACAGTGTCTGTATTCCATATTCTAATACTCTGGGTCTAATATAGTTTCCATAATCTGTAATGTTCTGTAACCAATACTATACTACTTAAGAAAACAATATCTGTATTGCAAATTCCAATAATCTGGCCTTATATAGTGTCCATAATCTGTGGTGTTCTGTTAACAATACTGTACTACATCAGAAAACAGTGTCTATATTGAAAATTCTAATAATCTGGGCCCAATATAGTTTCCATATTCTGTGGTGTTCTGTAACCAATACTGTACTAGATCAGAAAACAGTGTCTGTATTGCAAATTCCAATAATCTGATCCTAATATAGTGTCCATAATCTGTGGTGGTTTGTAACCAATAGTGTACTACATTAGAAAACAGTGTTTGTATTGCAGATTTCAATAATTTAAGCCTAATATAGTTTCCATAATCTGTAGTGTTCTGAAACTAATACTGTACTTTGTCAGAAAACAGTGTATGTATTGCAGATTTTAATAATTTGGGCCTAATATAGTTTCTATAATTTGTATTGTTCTGTAACCAATACTGTATTACATCAGATAACAATGTCTCTATTGCAATTTCATATAATCTGGGTGTAATATATTGTCCATAATCTGTGGTGTTCTGTAGCCAATACTGTACTACATCATAAAACGGCGTCTGTACTGCATATTCCAATAATCTGGGTCTAATATAGTTTACATAATCTGTAATGTTCTGTAACCAATACTGTATTACTTAAGAAAACAATATCTGTATTGCAAACTTCAATAATCTGGGCGTAATACAGTGTCCATGTTCTGTAGTGTCCTGTAACTAAAACTGTACTACATAAGACAACAGTGTCTGTATTGCAAATTCCAATAATCTGGGCCTAATATAGTGTCCATAATCTGTTGTGGTCTGTAACCAATACTGTACTACGTCAGACAACAGTGTCTGTATTGCAAATTCCAATAATTTGGGTCTAATATAGTGTCTATAATCTGTGGTGTTCTGTAGCCAATTCTGCACTACATCGGAAAACAGTGTCTGCATTTTAGATTTCAATAATCTGGGCCTAATATAGTGTCTATAATATGTGGTGTTCTCTAGCCAATTCTGTACTACATCAGAATACAGTGTCTGTACTGTAGATTCCAATAATTTGGGTCTAATATACTGTCTATAATATGTGGTGTTCTGTAAACAATACTGTACTACATCAGAAAACAGTGTCTGTATTGCAGATTCCAATAACCTGTGTCTAATATAGTGTCCATTTTCTGAGGTGTTCTGTAACCAATACTGTACTACATCAGAAAACAGTTTCGTTATTGCAAATACCAATAATTTGGGCCTAATATAGTGTCCATAATCTGTGGTGTTCTGTAAAAAATGCTGTACTACATCAGAAAGCAGTGTCTGTATTGCAAATTCCAATAATCTGGGCCTAATATAGTGTCCATAATCTCTAGTGGTCTGTTTCCAATACAGTATTACATCAGAAAACAGTGTTTGTATTGCAGATTCCAATAATCTGGGCCTAATGTAGAGTCCATAATCTGTGGTGTTCTGTAATCAATACTGTACTAAATCAGAAAACAGTGTCTGTATTGAAAATTCCAATAATCTGGGCCTAATATAGTGTCCATAATCTGTGGTGGGCTGTAACCAATACTGTACTACATCAGAAAACCGTGTTTTTATTGCAAATTCCAATAATCTGGGCCTAATATAGTGTCCATAATCTGTGGTGGTCTTTAACCAATACTGTACTACATCGGAAAACAGTGTCTGTATTGCAGAATCCAATAATCTGGGCCTAATATAGTGTACATAATCTGTGGTGTACTGTAACCAATACTGTACTACGTTGGAAATAATTGTCTGTATTTTAGATTCTAATAATCTGGGACTAATATAGTGTCCGTAATCTGTAATGTTCTGTAACCAATACTGTAATACATCAGAAAACAATGTCTGTATTGCAATTTCCATTAATCTGGGTGTAATATAGTGTCCATAATCTGTAGTGTTCTGTAACTAATACTGTACTACATCATAAAACATTGTCTTTATTGCATATTCCAATATTCTGGGCCTATTATAGTGTCCATAATCTGTGGTGTTCTGTAACAAATTCTGTACTTTATCCGAAAACAGTGTCTGTATTGCAGATTTCAATAATTTAGGCCTAATATAGTTTCCATAATTTGTAATGTTCTGTAACCAATACTGTATTATATCAGAGAACAATGTCTGTATTTCAATTTCCAATAATCTGGGTGTAATATATTGTCCATAATTTGTGGTGTTCTATAACCAATACTGTACTACATAAGAAAACAGTGTCATTATTGCAGATTCCAATAATCTGGGCCTAATATAGTGTCCATAATCTGTGGTATTCTGTAGCCAATACTGTGCTACATCATAAAACATTGTCTGTATTGCATATTCTAATAATCTGGGCGTAATATAGTGTCCATAATCTGTGGTGTTCTGTAACCAATACTATACTACATCAGAATATAGTGTCTGTATTGCAGATTTAAATAATCTGGGCCTAATATAGTATCTATAACATGTGTTCTGTAACCAATACTGTACTACATCAGAAAACAATATCTGTATTGCAATTTCCAATAATCTGGGCCTAATATAGTGTACATAATCTGTGGTGTTCTGTAACCAATACTGTACTTCGTCGGAAATAAGTGTCTGTATTTTAGTTTCTAATAATCTGGGACTAATATAGTGTCCATAATCTGTAATGTTCTGTAACGAATACTGTACTACATCAGAAAACAATGTCTGTATTGCAATTTCCATTAATCTGAGTGTAATATAGTGTCCATAATCTGTAGTGTTCTGTAACTAATCCTGTACTACATCATAAAACACTGTCTGTATTGCATTTTCCAATATTCTGGGACTAATATAGTGTGCATAATCTGTGGTGTTCTGTAGCCAATACAGTACTACATCAGAATACAGGGTCTGTATTTTAGATTCCAATAATCTGGCCCTTATGTAGTGTCTATAATTTGTGGTGTTCTGTAACCAATACTGTACTACATCAGAAAACAATGTCTATATTGCAAATTAAATTATCTGGGCCTAATATAGTGTCCATAATCTGTGGAGTTCTGTTACCAATACTGTACTAATAAATTGTACATAATCAGCGGTGTTCTGTAACTAATACCGTACTTCATCAGAAAACAGTGTCTGTATTGCAAATTCCAATAATCTGGGCCTAATATAGTGTACATAATCGGTGGTGTTCTGTAACCAATACAGTTCTACATCAGAAAACAGAGTCTGTATTGCAGATTCCAATAATCTAAGCTTAATATAGTATCCATAATCTGTGGTGTTCTGTAACCAATACTGTACTACATCGGAAAACTATGTCTGTATTGCAAATTTCAATAATTTGGGCCTGACATTGTGTCTATAATCTGTGGTGTTCTGTAACCAATACTGAATTACAGCAGAAAACAGTGTCTGTATTGCAGATTCCAATAATCGGGACCTAATATAGTATCTATAATCTGTGGTGTTCTCTAGCCAATTCTGTACTACATCAGAAAACAGTGTCTGTAGTGTAGATTCCAATAATCTGGGCCTAATATAGTGTCCATAATCTGTGGTGTTCTGTAACCAATACAGTACTATATCAGAAAACAGTGTATTTATTGCAGATTCCAATAATCTAGGCTTCATATAGTATCCATAATCTGTGGTGTTCTGTAACCAATACTGTACTACATCAGAAAACAGTGTCTGTATTGCAGATTCCAATAATCTGGGCCTAATATAGTGTCTATATTCTGTGGTGTTCTGTAACCAATACTGTACTACATCAGAAAACAGTGTTTGTATTGCAAATTCCAATAATCTGGGCCAAATATAGTGTCCATATTCTGTAGTGTTCTGTAACCAATACTGTACTACATTGGAAAACAGTGTCTGTATTGCAGATTCCAATAATCTGGGCCTAATATAGTGTCCATAATCTGTGGTGCTCTGTTAACATTACTGTACTACATCAGAAAACATTGTTTGTATTTCAGATTCCAATAATTTGGGACTAATATAGTTTACATAATCTGTGATGGTCTGTAACCAATACTTTACTACATCGGAAAACAGTGTCTGTATTGCAGATTCCAATAATCTGGGCCTAATATAGTGTCTATAACCTGGAGTGTTCACAAAGCAATACTGTACAACATCAGAAAACTGTGTCTCTATTGCAAATTTTAAAAATCTGGGCCTAATATAGTCTCCATAATCTGTGGTGCTTTGTGAAAAATACTGTATTATATCAGAAAACAGTTTTTATATTGCAGATTCCAATAATCGGGGCCTAATATAGTGTCTATAATCTGTGGTGTTCTGTAGCCAATACAGTACTACAACAGAAAACAGAGTCTATATTTTAGATTCCAATAATCTGGGCCTTATAAATTGTCTATAATCTGTGGTGTTCTGTAGCCAATACTGTACTACATCAGAAAACAATGTCTGTATTGCAAATTCCAATAATCTGGGCCTAATATAGTGTCCATAATCTGTGGTGGGCTGTAACCAATACTGTACTACATTAGAAAACCGTGTTTGTATTGCAAATTCCAATAATCTGGGCCTAATATAGTGTCCATAATCTGTGGTGGCCTTTAACCAATACTGTACTACATCGGAAAACAGTGTCTGTATTTCAGATTCCAATAATCTGGGCCTAATATAGTGTCCATAATCTGTTGTGTTCTGTAACCAATACTGTACTACATCAGAAAACATTGTTTGTTTTTCAGATTCCAATAATTTGGGACTAATATAGTTTCCATAATCTGTGATGGTCTGTAACCAATACTGTACTACATCGGAAAACAGTGTCTGTATTGCAGATTCCAATAATCTGGGCCTAATATAGTGTCTATAACCTGGGGTGTTCAGTAAGCAATACTGTACAACATCAGAAAACTGTGTCTGTATTGCAAATTTCAAAAATCTGGGCCTAATATAGTCTCCATAATCTGTGGTGCTTTGTGAAAAATACTGTATTATATCAGAAAACAGTGTCTATATTGCAGATTCCAATAATCTGGGCCTAATATAGTGTCTATAATCTGTGGTGTTCTGTAGCCAATACAGTACTACAACAGAAAACAGAGTCTATATTTTAGATTCCAATAATCTGGGCCTTATAAAGTGTCTATAATCTGTGGTGTTCTGTAACCAATACTGTACTACATCAGAAAACAATGTCTGTATTGCAAATTCCAATAATCTGAGCCTAATATAGTGTCCATAATCTGTGGTGTTCAGTTACCAATACTGTACTACATCAGAAAACAGTGTCTGTATTGCAGATACAAATAATATGGACCTAATATAGTGTCTATAATCTGTAGTGTTCTGTAACCATTATAGTACTAAATCATAAAACAGTGTCTGTATTGCATATTTCAATAATCTGGGCCTAATATAGTGTCTATAACATGTGGTGTTCTGTATGCAATATTGTACTACGTCAAAAAACATTGTCTATATTACAGATTCAAATAATCTGGGCCTTATATTGTGTCCATAATATGTGATTTTCTGTAACCAATACGGTTCTATATCAGAAAACAGTTTCTGTATAGCAGATTCAAAAAAAATCTGGGCCTATTATAATGTTTATAACCTGTGGTGATCTGTAACCAATACTGTAATACATCAGAAAACAGTGTCTGTATTTTAGATCCAATAATCTGGGCCTTATATAGTGTCTATAATCTGTGGTGTTCTGTAGCCAATACTGTACTACATCATAAAACAGTGTCTGTATTGCATATTCTAATACTCTGGGTCTAATATAGTTTCCATAATCTGTAATGTTCTGCAACCAATACTATACTACTTAAGAAAACAATATCTGTATTGCAAATTCCAATAATCTGGGCCTAATATAGTTTCCATAATCTGTGGTGTTCTGTTAACAATACTGTACTAGATCAGAAAACAGCGTCTATATTGCAAATTCCAATAATCTGGGCCTAATATAGTTTCCATATTCTGTGGTGTTCTGTAACCAATACTGTACTACATCAGAAAACAGTGTCTGTATTGTAAAATCCAATAATCTGGGCCTAATATAGTGTCCATAATCTGTGGTGGTCTGTAACTAATACTGTACTACATCAGAAAACAGTGTTTGTATTGCAGATTCCAATAATTTGAGCATAATATAGTTTCCATAATCTGTGGTGTTCTGTAACCAATACTGTACTTTATCAGAAAACAGTATCTGTATTGCAGATTCCAATAATTTAGGCCTAATATAGTTTACATAATTTGTAATGTTCTGTAATCAATACTGTATTACATCAGAGAACAATGTCTGTATTGCAGAATCCAATAATCTGGGCCTAATATAGTGTACATAATCTGTGGTGTTTTGTAACCAATACTGTAATACTTTAGAAAACAATGTCTGTATTGCAATTTCCATTAATCTGGGTGTAATACAGTGTCCATAATCTGTAGTGTTCTGTAACTAATACTGTACTACATCATAAAACAATGTCTTTATTGCATATTCCAATATTCTGGGCCTAATATAGTGTCCATAATCTGTGGTGTACTGTAACAAATTCTGTACTTTATCCGAAAACAGTGTCTGTATTGCAGATTCCAATAATTTAGGCCTAATATAGTTTCCATAATTTGTAATGTTCTGTAACCAATACAGTATTATATCAGAGAACAATGTCTGTATTTTAATTTCCAATAATCTGGGTGTAATATATTGTCCATAATTTGTGGTGTTCTATAACCAATACTGTAGTACATAAGAAAACAGTGTCATTATTGCAGATTCCAATAATTTGGGCCTAATATAGTGTCCATAATCTGTGGTATTCTGTAGCCAATACTGTACTACATCATAAAACATTGTCTGTATTGCATATTCTAATAATCTGGGCGTAATATAGTGTCCATAATCTGTGGTGTTCTGTAACCAATACTATACTACATCAGAATATAGTGTCTGTATTGCAGATTTAAATAATCTGGGCCTAATATAGTATTTATAACATGTGTTCTGTAACCAATACTGTACTACATCAGAAAACAATATCTGTATTGCAATTTCCAATAATCTGGGCCTAATATAGTGTACATAATCTGTGGTGTTCTGTAACCAATACTGTACTTCGTCGGAAATAAGTGTCTGTATTTTAGTTTCTAATAATCTGGGACTAATATAGTGTCCATAATCTGTAATGTTCTGTAACTAATACTGTACTACATCAGAAAACAATGTCTGTATTGCAATTTCCATTAATCTGAGTGTAATATAGTGTCCATAATCTGTAGTGTTCTGTAACTAATCCTGTACTACATCATAAAACACTGTCTGTATTGCATATTCCAATATTCTGGGACTAATATAGTGTCCATAATCTGTGGTGTTCTGTAACTAATACTGTACTACATCAGAAAACAGTGTCTGTATTGCAAATTCCAATAATCTGGGTATAATATAGTGTCTATAACCTGTGGTGTTCTGTAACCAATACTGTACTACATCGGAAAATAATGTCTGTATTGCAGATTCCAATAATCTGGGTATAATATAGTGTGCATAATCTGTGGTGTTCTGTTAACAATACTTTATTATATCAGAAAACAGTGTCTATATTGCAGATTCCAAAATTCTGGGCCTATTATAGTATCTATAATCTGTGGTGTTCTGTAGCCAATACAGTACTACATCAGAATACAGGGTCTGTATTTTAGATTCCAATAATCTGGCCCTTATGTAGTATCTATAATTTGTGGTGTTCTGTAACCAATACTGTACTACATCGGAAAATAATGTCTGTATTGCAGATTCCAATAATCTGGGTATAATATAGTGTGCATAATCTGTGGTGTTCTGTTAACAATACTTTATTATATCAGAAAACAGTGTCTATATTGCAGATTCCAAAATTCTGGGCCTATTATAGTATCTATAATCTGTGGTGTTCTGTAGCCAATACAGTACTACATCAGAATACAGGGTCTGTATTTTAGATTCCAATAATCTGGCCCTTATGTAGTATCTATAATTTGTGGTGTTCTGTAACCAATACTGTACTACATCAGAAAACAATGTCTATATTGCAAATTTCAATAATCTGGGCCTAATATAGTGTCCATAATCTGTGGAGTTCTGTTACCAATACTGTACTAATAAATTGTACATAATCGGTGGTGTTCTGTAACTAATACCGTACTTCATCAGAAAACAGTGTCTGTATTGCAAATTCCAATAATCTGGATCTAATATAGTGTCCATAATCTGTGGTGGTCTGTAACCAATACTGTACTACATCAGAATACAATGTCTGTATTGCAGATTCAAATAATCTGGGCCTAATATAGTGTCTATAACAAGTTGTGTTCTGTAACCAATACTGTACTTTATCAGAAAACAATGTCTGTATTGCAATTTCCAATAATCTGGGTGTAATATAGTGTCCATAATCTGTGGTTGTAACGGACCGTTTCCGCAGACAAGGGGTTAAAATCCGCTTAGGCGATAAGCCCCTTTCTGAGAGACAGGTACAGCTACTGCAGGACACCAACCTCCCGAACTGGATACAAAATAGCACTCCAAACTGGAACCTCACGAATAGCTGCTAGCAGACGAACAGGGATCAGCTTACACTTCTGGCAATCGGTCTTCTAACAGCATACAGTGAATCCCCCCAATAACGAGACAAGGCTCCGTGTTGAGGGTCAAGAAGTGATCTGACTGTACTTCACGTACAGCCTCTTTTATTCATAAACCACAAACATAGTACTGCCCACAGGGGTTTGAAATACAACCAATCAGTAATTTACAACACATACAATGTAACTACAGCAACCAATCGTTCACGCCCCCAGAGGACCAGAATGAAGACTGTGACATAGGACAACATATCCCCACAATGCATCATGGTCTCCTCCTCTCTGTCCCGGAGACAACCTGAGGAGCAATCCAATTATCTCTGAGGACAAAGGGAGATCGCCAATACACATGTGAGGACAACAGAACAGACATCACCATTTAAACACACAATGGGACAATGGCACAATAGAAACACACCCAGCATTTTCCTCCCAAGCTGACAAGTTACACTTATTATAAATTGTTACAACTTTGTGAGTTTACATTGGCCATACATATATCTAACATCAATTTAAACAGTATAACTTTGGGACAAACCTATCTAAAATTCACTTGAATAGGTTCAGGGGTTTAAAAGTTAGTATATGGCCCATAATCCAGGGGCAAGAGGCCAGCAGCCAGTCCTCTCCAAAACCCAGTGGCGAGGTCGGTTTCGCCACACATCTCCCCCCCCAGGGAAGACTAACCAGATACCTGACCTCACGCCGGTCGGTACCTGAGTTAGTATGGCAGCCCACCCACAACCAAATACTGGACCTGTTGACTTTAGTAGCCTGTCTCTGTGCAGTGAGTCCACCAAGGTTATGTTGGAAGCTGGTACTCTCGGTCTCTGTGTTGCTCCCTGGCTTGGAGTGGAGGTTGCTTTGTGGGCAGGTATCAGCAGTACTCTGCCCTGGTGCCAGCGCTACCACGGAAGAAGCCTGGTTGGAGCCTGGTTGTTGGAGGGGGAGACCGACTGTCTCTACCCCCTGTGCTGTAAGTGCAGAGACCACGGTCCCATCTGCACCTTTGTGGGGCTTACTGTCTCCCCCTGGTGCGTTAAGCTGCCGCTGGGGAGAGGGGGTAACAAGCTCCTCTCCCATACATACTTCCAGCCGCTGGGGAGGGCGACCGACCGTCTCCGCTCCCAATACAGTGTCCTGTTGCTGGGGAAAGGAGACTGGGCTCTCTATTCCCTGCTGGACACTCTGTCGCTGGGGGACAGGACCGACTGTCTCTGCCCCCTGTAACTCCGCCTGCCGCTGGGGAAAGGAGACTGGGCGCCCAATCCCCAATAATTCATACGGCCGCTGGGGAATGGAGACTGGGCTCCCAATTCCCAAAAAATCATGCTGCTGCTGGCGGGCAGGAACAACTACCTCTGCCCCCTGTTACTCAGCCTGCCGCTGAGGAGGGAGGACGCTGCTCTCCTCTCCCTGCATTTCACACTGCCTTACCGGCATATCACTCTGCTGCTGGGGGGCAGGAACAACTACCTCTGCCCCCTGTAACTCAGCCTGCCGCTGGGGAGGGAGGACTCTGCTCTCCTCTCCCTGCACTTCACACTGCCGCTAGGGAATGGAGACTGGGTTTGTCACCTTACTGTCCTGCTGAGCCTTCTCACTGGCGTGGAACAGCTGCTGGTAGCCCTGTTCCAGCTCCATCTCCCGGGTCACCAGGTGGACCAGGTCCTGCTCAATCTCATGAGTGTCGTCCCAGTCATACCTGCTCTCCCTCCATTCCAAGAGATCATGGAACCGGGCTTGTGTAGGGCTCCCAAACTCCAGCTCTGAAAAAGTCTCCCATAACAAGCCAGGACCATCAAACTCCTCTCCCTCCGGCTTGTCATGCTCAGCTGTCCTGGGTAGGTACTGTGCCCCATACCACCAGAGCGCCTGGTAGGCATCTTTCAGCCACAGCTCCCGCCATGCTAGGAGTTCCAATTCCTTTACCCATTCCTCCCGGGGCTGCTCTCCCAGGAAGGGCATCCGCAGGGCTACTCACTTCTGCAACCGCTGGTCTTCCGTGGGGAGTCTCTCGTCCTGCATATACTCCACAATACCCAGTACCTGGTACCAGATGCCTTTGCAGACTGCATCTCGGTCATCCATGACACCCTCATCGTACTCCACTGCTGTTTCCATTCTGGTGCTGTCAGGGTCGCTGTACTGGGACATGCGTTGCCCTCAAATTGTAATTCCAGGGAATGATGTTTCTTTGTAGCTGTCCTTCTGGGCTGTGGGAACAATCCCGCTGCTTGCCACCAATGTAACGGACCAATTCCGCAGACAAGGGGTTAAAATCCGTTTAGGCGATAAGCCCCTTTCTGAGAGACAGGCACAGCTACTGCAGGATACACCAAACTCCCGAAATGGATACAAAATAGCACTCCAAACTGGAACCTCACGAATAGCTGCTAGCAGACGAACAGGGATCAGCTTACACTTCTGGCAATCGGTCTTCTAACAGCATACAGCGAATCCCCCCAATAACGAGACAAGGCTCCGTGTTGAGGGTCAAGCAGTGGTCTGACTGTACTTCACGTACAGCCTCTTTTATTCATAAACCACAAACATAGTACTGCCCACAGGGGTTTGAAATACAACCAATCAGTAATTTACAACACATACAATGTAACTACAGCAACCAATCGTTCACGCCCCCAGAGGACCAGAATGAAGACTGTGACATAGGAACACATATCCCCACAATGCATCATGGTCTCCTCCTCTCTGTCCCGGAGACAACCTGAGGAGCAATCCAATTATCTCTGAGGACAAAGGGAGATCGCCAATACACATGTGAGGACAACAGAACAGACATCACCATTTAAACACACAATGGGACAATGGCACAATAGAAACACACCCAGCATTTTCCTCCCAAGCTGACAAGTTACACTTATTATAAATTGTTACAACTTTGTGAGTTTACATTGGCCATACATATATCTAACATCAATTTAAACAGTATAACTTTTGGACAAACCTATCTAAAATTCACTTGAATAGGTTCAGGGGTTTAAAAGTTAGTATATGGCCCATAATCCAGGGGCAAGAGGCCAGCAGCCAGTCCTCTCCAAAACCCAGTGGCGAGGTCGGTTTCGCCACAGTGGTGTTCTGTAACTAATTCTGTACTACATAAGAAAACAGTGTCTGTATTGCAGATTCCAAAAATTTTGGCCTAATATAGTGTCTATAATCTGCGGTGTTCTGTAGCCAATATTTTACTACATCATAAAACACAGTCTGTATTGCATATTCCAATATTCTGGGCCTAATATAGTGGCCATAATCTGTGGTGTTCTGTAACTAATACTGTACTACATCAGAAAACAGTGTCTATATTGCAGATTCCAATAATCTGGGTCTAATATAGTGTCTATAATCTGTGGTGTTCTGTAGCCAATACTTTACTACATCATAATGCACTGTATTGCATATTCCAATATTCTGGGCCTAATATAGTGTCCATAATCTGTGGTGTTCTGTAACCAATACTGTACTACATCGCAAAACAGTGTCTGTTTTGCAGATTCCAATAATCTGGGCCTTATATAGTGTCTATAACCTGTGGTGATCTGTAACCAATACTGTACTACATCAGAAAACTGTGTCTGAATTGCATATTCCAAAATCTGGGCCTTATATAGTCTCCATAATCTGTTGTGTTCTGTTAACAATACTTTATTATATCAGAAAACAGTGTCTATATTGCAGAGTCCAAAATCCTGGGCCTCTTATAATGTCTATAATCTGTGGTGTTCTGTAGCCAATATACAGGGAGTGCAGAATTATTAGGCAAGTTGTATTTTTGAGGATTAATTTTATTATTGAACAACAACCATGTTCTCAATGAACCCAAAAAACTCATTAATATCAAAGCTGAATATTTTTGGAAGTAGTTTTTAGTTTGTTTTTAGTTTTAGCTATTTTAGGGGGATATCTGTGTGTGCAGGTGACTATTACTGTGCATAATTATTAGGCAACTTAACAAAAAACAGATATATACCCATTTCAATTATTTATTTTTACCAGTGAAACCAATATAACATCTCAACATTCACAAATATACATTTCTGACATTCAAAAACAAAACAAAAACAAATCAGTGACCAATATAGCCACCTTTCTTTGCAAGGACACTCAAAAGCCTGCCATCCATGGATTCTGTCAGTGTTTTGATCTGTTCACCATCAACATTGCGTGCAGCAGCAACCACAGCCTCCCAGACACTGTTCAGAGAGGTGTACTGTTTTCCCTCCTTGTAAATCTCACATTTGATGATGGACCACAGGTTCTCAATGGGGTTCAGATCAGGTGAACAAGGAGTCCATGTCATTAGATTTTCTTCTTTTATACCCTTTCTTGCCAGGCACGCTGTGGAGTACTTGGACACGTGTGATGGAGCATTGTCCTGCATGAAAATCATGTTTTTCTTGAAGGATGCAGACTTCTTCCTGTACCACTGCTTGAAGAAGGTGTCTTCCAGAAACTGGCAGTAGGACTGGGAGTTGAGCTTGACTCTATCCTCAACCCGAAAAGGCCCCACAAGCTCATCTTTGATGATACCAGCCCAAACCAGTACTCCACCTCCACCTTGCTGGCGTCTGAGTCGGACTGGAGCTCTCTGCCCTTTACCAATCCAGCCACGGGCCCATCCATCTGGCCCATCAAGACTCACTCTCATTTCATCAGTCCATAAAACCTTAGAAAAATCAGTCTTGAGATATTTCTTGGCCCAGTCTTGACGTTTCAGCTTGTGTGTCTTGTTCAGTGGTGGTCGTCTTTCAGCCTTTCTTACCTTGGCCATGTCTCTGAGTATTGCACACTTTGTGCTTTTGGGCACTCCAGTGATGTTGCAGCTCTGAAATATGGCCAAACTGGTGGCAAGTGGCATCTTGGCAGCTGCACGCTTGACTTTTCTCAGTTCATGGGCAGTTATTTTGCGCCTTGGTTTTTCCACACGCTTCTTGCGACCCTGTTGACTATTTTGAATGAAACGCATGATTGTTCGATGATCACACTTCAGAAGCTTTGCAATTTTAAGAGTGCTGCATCCCTCTGCAAGATATCTCACTATTTTTGACTTTTCTGAGCCTGTCAAGTCCTTCTTTTGACCCATTTTGCCAAAGGAAAGGAAGTTGCCTAATAATTATGCACACCTAATATAGGGTGTTGATGTCATTAGACCACACCCCTTCTCATTACAGAGATGCACATCACCTAATATGCTTAATTGGTAGTAGGATTTCGAGCCTATACAGCTTGGAGTAAGACAACATGCATAAAGAGGATGATGTGGTCAAAATACTCATTTGCCTAATAATTCTGCACGCAGTGTAGTACTACATCAGAAAACAGTGTCTGTATTTTAGATTCCAATAATCTGGGCCTCATATAGTGTCTATAATTTGTTGAGTTCTGTTACCAATACTGTACTAATATAGTGTATATATTCTGTGTGTTTCTGTTCCGAAAACTGAGTTTGTATTGTAAATTCCAAAAATCTGGGCCTAATCTAGTGTCCATAGTGTGTTTTTTTCTGTGATATATACAGTACGCCATCCGAAAACTGTTTCTTTAGGCCAAATTCCAATAATCTGGGCCTAACCTAGTGTCCACAGTGTGTTGTTTTCTGTGACATTTTACAGTACTTCATCCGAAAACTGTTTCTTCAGCGTAAATTTTAATAATCTAGGTTTAGTCTAGTGTCCATAGTGTGTTGTTTTCTGTGACATATACAGTACGCCATCCGAAAACTGTTTCTTTAGGGCAAATTTAACTAATCTGGACCTATTATAGTGTCCATATTCTGTGGCTTTTTGTGACATATACAGTACTGCAACAAACAATTGGACGGCACTGCGCTCTGGTAAGGTCCGGGTGCGCGGTCACTAGGTCGGATCCCTTTAGTAATATGTTTAGAAAGACCAGCACTTCGTTTTGCTGAGCTGAAAACTTCTTTATTCGTCACCCATGTGACGCACGTTTCGGCATAAGGTTTGCCTTTATCAAATACAGGTGATGATAGCTCAATACAACACATGTAATGCACCATTTAAATACACCTTTTGAAATGCCCGCCCCTCATCATGTGAGCGGTCATGTGGCTGTAATTGAAGGCATACGCCCCCAGCCACATGACCAATCACCTGATCACGGCGTCATGTTGCTATGTAACTCAGTATAAACAAAACTGAATCAATGGAAAGGAAATAGGATACGGCAGAGTATGTATCTATATTCATACCATACTACAGCGTCTGAGTTATCAATGATCAATTATAGAACCAAATAAAAACAAACATATTATAATATACATATATTCTTTTAAGTGAAACTGCTCAGTGAATATTCTTTATTGAGGCCTTTGGGGGCAAGCGTCTCGAGCCGATGGATCCAATATGCTTCACGCTGGTGAAGCATCTGGATGCGGTTTCCTCCACGTCTTGGTAGGGTCACTTCCTCTATAATTTGGAAACGTAATTGTGAGATATGATGTTTTTTCTCAATAAAGTGTTGAGGGATAGGTAGCAAGATATTCTCTTTCCTGATTGTGGATTTATGTTTTCCCACTCTATCTTTGATACGCATTGTTGTTTCTCCAACATAGCACAACCCACACGGACATTTTAGTAAGTAGATAACAAAACTACTGTCACAGGTAAAGTGACCCCGGACTGGAATTTGTTGTCCTGTGTGTGGGTGTGATATGTTGGAGCCCTTAATGACATTAGAACAATGAACACAGTTCAGACAGGGAAATGTTCCCTTTCTGACTGTGGAGAAAGTGAGCTGTCGCAATGACGTCCTGTCACTACCTATGTCCGCCCGGATGATCTTATCTCTAATATTTTGATTACGTTTATAACACATCATAGGTAACTCCCTATATTCCTGAATTGTTGGGTATGATCTTTGTAAAATATGCCAGTGTTTATTGGCAATTGCTCTTACTCGATCCATCCAGGGGTGATATTTAACAATGAGTGGTATTCTCTGTGTTTTTATCATCTTTTTTTGTGTTATTGTGGGATTTTCTACCTTGTGCCTTTGTTTATACAACAACTTAGATGGATAACCCCTGTTGACAAATTTTTTTGTCATTTCCTGCATCCTCAAACTACGTGTATCAGGATCCGTTACAATGTTGGCCACTCTTTTAAACTGTGAGAAGGGGAGTGATTTTTTTACAGCTGCAGGATGATTGCTGTGAAATGCTAATAAGCTATTTCTATCAGTCTCTTTGACATATAAATCAGTTATAATCCTGTTATTAGTACCCCTAATTACCCATGTGTCAAGGAAAGAAACACAGTGTGAATCTTGATGCAGTGTAAATTTTAGTTCAGGTCTTATACTGTTAATGTGATCTATAAAAGACACAAGGGTCTCAGTGCCGCACCGCCATACGCAAAAAATATCGTCGATAAAACGTTTCCAAAATATACAATGGTTTTGATATAGCACATTTGGGTAGATATGCTCTCTCTCAAAATGTGCCATATAACAATTTGCGTAAGGCGGTGCGGCATTTGACCCCATCGCGGTCCCACACCGCTGCTGGAAAAATGTGTCTTGAAATAAGAAGTAGTTATGCCGTAAAACAATAGAAAGTAGAGACAGAAAAAAATTCTTTTCAGCCTGTGTGTATGTGCTCTCATCCAATAATGCACGGACGGCCAATAGGCCTTTTTCATGAGTGATACTTGTATATAGGCTACATACATCCAGGGTGACTAGGATACAATCCTGCGACAGCTCAATCTCACTTATTGTCTCCAAGAAATGTTGTGTATCCCTTAAATATGAGGGAGCTTTTTTAGTAAGAGGGGTCAACACTTTATCAAGAAAGATTGCAGGGGGAGAAAGGACTGAATCCGTGGCTGCAACTATAGGGCGTCCTGGGGGCCGTTCCAAGGATTTATGCACCTTGGGGAGTGTATAGAATACGGGTGTTACAGGGTGTTGGTTGATTAAAAATTCTGCTAATTTCTTATCAATAATATTCTGTTTTAAATAATTATCAACCAAGACCTGTAATTCCCGTTTTATTGCCCAAACCGGATCTCCCTGCAATATTTCATAAACAGTTTGATCAGACAGTTGTCCCAATATTTCCTTAATATAGTAATCCTTGTCTAAAATGACAAGGGCTCCCCCTTTATCCGCAGGTTTGAAGATCAGAGAGTCATCATCAGTCAGATGATTAACTATCTGTCTCTCCTCAGCGGATAAATTGTGATTTATATAATGATCTCCTTTTTTATATTGCGGAATTAACATGGAAATATCGCGCTGTACCAGTTGTATATATGTCTCACTCGGATTATATATTTTCGGAGGCATGTATTGGCTGTTCAGCCTTAAACCGAATTGCTGCAAATTTAACATCGATTGTGCACTCTCAATCGGAGTAATATCATGTGAGACTATATTAGAAAAATGACTTTTGAGTCTTATATTACGGAAAAAACGGTTTAGATCCATGTCCAGTCCAAATGTGTCCAAACTAGCTGTCGGACTAAAGGAGAGTTCCTTTTCAAGGAGTCCAATTTGGAGTGGAGAAAGATTCTTGGAGGACAAATTTAATACTAAGGTATGTGGGGTACCTGTGACCGGGTTAGACGTGGAGCCTCGGCGTCCCCGATGATGGCGTCGGCCTGCCCGCCTGGTGTTTGCCTTCTTGGGCGTCTGCGTGCTCCTAAAAAACTTGCACGTTGACCAGTTGTGGAGTCGCTTCCAGAGTCGGAGGATGCTGTACCTGCTCTGCGGCCAGGTCGTCGTGGTTGTGATGTAGCGGTGCCGGATTTGTCTTGCCACCTGTACACCTGGTTTCTTTGATAATCCTCCATGTCTCGGATATATTTTGATCGCTTGGTGGCTTGTATTGAACTTTGAAGTTCGATACATTGTTTGCTGATCTTTTCTTTCAATATGTCGAAATCCTCCTTTTGCACGCAATCTTTTAGTTGGGATTCGGTGGTAGAAATACTCTCCTGGCAATCCGCAATTGCTTTGGTCAAATGCTCAATTGTTAAGGTTATAATGTCCAGTGAGCATTTATTAAAAATACTGGCAAAGCGGGTACAGTATTCCACACTTTCCCGAAAGGAAACGTGGGATACGTTTAGAGCGATGATATTCAGCGAGAGTCGTTGCATGTAGCTGCAGAGAAACTAGGTGTTTGGAGGTTCTCTCTAGATTACGACTTCTCAGCTCACCTGGAGGTATTCTCAGGAACTCTGCCGATGAATCGATGCGTGCCACTATTGCGCGGGCTTCCTCGTCATCATAACTGTAGGTGCTAATTTGTATATTGAGCTAGGATGCACGTGCTCGTACCAAAAATCCAGATATATTGAAACAAACAATTGGACGGCACTGTGCTCTGGTAAGGTCTGGGTGCGCGGTCAGTAGGTCGGATCCCTCTAGTAATATGTTTAGAAAGACCAGCACTCCGTTTTGCTGAGCTGAAAACTTCTTTATTCGTCACCCATGTGACGCACGTTTCGGCATAAGGTTTGCCTTTATCAAATACAGGTGATGATAGCTCAATATAATTTGGAAACGTAATTGTGAGATATGATGTTTTTTCTCAATAAAGTGTTGAGGGATAGGTAACAAGATATTCTCTTTCCTGATTGTGGATTTGTGTTTTCCCACTCTATCTTTGATACGCATTGTTGTTTCTCCAACATAGCACAACCCACACGGACATTTTAAATGGTGCATTACATGTGTTGTATTGAGCTATCATCACCTGTATTTGATAAAGGCAAACCTTATGCCGAAACGTGCGTCACATGGGTGACGAATAAAGAAGTTTTCAGCTCAGCAAAACGGAGTGCTGGTCTTTCTAAACATATACAGTACTGCATCAGAAAACTGAGTTTGTACTGCAAACTCCAATAATCTGGGCCTAATCTAGTGTCCAAAGTTTGTGGCTTTCTGTGACATATACAGTACGCTATGGAAAAACTGTTTCCTTAGCGTAAATTTAAATAATCAGGGGCCAGTCGTCATCTAATGTCTCTACCGTATAGTGTGTGCGTGTAATACACTTCCATGACATATACAGTACTCTATCCGAAAACTGTTTCTGTAGCGTAAATTTAAATAATCTGGGCCTAATCTACGGTCCATAGTGTGTGGCTTTCAGTGACATATACAGTACGCCATCCGAAAACTGTTTTTTTAGGGCATATTTAACTATTCTGGGCCTAATATAGTGTCAATATTCTGTGGGTTTCTGTGACATATACTGTCCTGCATCTGAAAACTGAGTTTGTATTGCAAATTCCAAAAATTCTGGTCCTAATCTAGTGTCCATACTGTGTTGTTTTCTGTGACATACACATTATGTCATTTGAAAACTGTTTCTTTAGGTTAAATTCCAATACTCTTGGCATAATCTAGTGTCCATAGTGTGGGGCCCACTCTTAGGCATGCTGATGTAATCAATTTGGATTCTCTGGAATGGGTACTCAGGTTTTGGGGAATGTTTCTTTGGGGTTATAGCCTTTCGTCCAGGGTTGTGTAAAGCACAGACCAGGCAAGCACTAGAAAATTTGGTGGCTGTGGTGGAGAATCCTGGAGCTATCCAGTACTCTTCCACTTGAGCACACATGACAGTTTTGGACTGGTGACTGGGGTAGTGAGCTAAATGGGCCATCATTGGATACAATACTCTTGCAAACACCACTTACCACCGAGACCCCAGATCTTATCAGCCCCCTCCGTTGCCCCCAACGCTGCCCATTTCCGCTTCTCTGAGTTCTCTGTCTGAGCCTGCAACTTCTTGAACTCATCCAATGACACATCAGCGGGTTTAGCCTTCTTTAGCAGCCAGATCTGCCATTGCATTGCCCCTAGCTTCCATGGTGGTCCCTGTGGTGTGAGCCTTGACCTTTAAGATAGCCACTTCTAATGGGAGTGTAAACGCTACGAACAATCTGTTGATTAGTTCGGCATGCTTCACAGGTTTCCCCGAGCTAGTGAGGAATCCTCTGGCCTTCCAAATTGGAATTCCGAAATCATGGGCTATTCCGAAAGCGTACCTTAAATCCGTGTATACATTGATCCTTAATCCTTCATGTTTCTCACAGGCTCTGGCCAATGCGTGTAGTTCGGCCTCTTGGTGAGCCTTTTTCTACTATTTTGTCGACTGTTGTTACAGCGTAGCCTATGTGAGGTTTACCATCTGATGTGTAATACCTGGAGCCATCTACAAAAAGATTTATTGTTTCCGGAAGGGGAGCTCCCTTGACAGGGCTAACTGCTTTTGTCTCAAGCTCCATGAGCTCAAGACAGTTGTGATCATCTGAGTTTTCAGTCATGGTCGTGTTAGCGTCAGTCGCAATCCTTTCGTCCCCCCTCTCTTCTTCCGAGTCTGATTGGGTCGGGAGAAGAGATGCAGGATTGAGGATGGTACATCTTAGTGTAATGTTAGTAGGGGTGAGGAGAACCACTTCGTATTTGGTCAAACGGGCGGCCGAAAGATGTTTGGTTTGGACCTGGTTAAGGATCTATTGGACAGAGTGTGGGGTGAAAAGGGTCAAAGGGGAATCTAAAACGATATCACCTACTTTGTGCAATAGTACAGTGCAGGCGGCTACAGCTCGGGCGCACCCAGGTGAGCCTTTGATGACCGGATCCAGTTCAGTTGAAATGTACATGATGGGTCTATACCTGGATCCGTGTAATTGGGTCAGTACCCCAGTGGCATGCCCTTTACTTTTGTGACAGAAAAGGGAAAAGGGTAGGTTGTAGTTGGGAATACCTAGTGCCGGGGCTCTAGAAAGTTCCTGGATCAGATCCTGGAGGGTTGACCAGTTTACATCAGTTAATTGAAATGGTGTTTGTGACGGAAGAGCATAGAGAGGACCCAGTTTGGATGAGATGTTAGGGATCCAATCTCTGCTATAATTGATTAGACCTAGAAGGGCTCTCAACTGTCGGGCATTACGAGGTGGAGTAAAGTCTCTGAGAGTCTGTATCCGTTGCATTGTCAAATGTCGGGTTCCTTTTGAGATACAGTGGCCTAGAAAAGTAACCTTCTCCATACAAAACTGCAATTTCTCCTTGCTAGCCTTATTCCCAGTGGATGCCAGGTGGTTAAGCACGAGATGGTATGCCTATAGCATGACTCCTTATGCGGGCAACAAACCAACAAATCGTCCATATATTGCAATAGGGCGACCTCCGGATCCTCTGGCACCCACTGATCTAATACCACCTTTAGCTTACAACTGTATTCCGACGGGCTAGTCATGGACCCTTGTGGTAACCGGGTCCATGTAAGTTGTTTACCCTGGAATGAAAAAGCAAAGAGATATTGACACTGGGGATCCAGTGGTACAGAGAAAAAGGCATTGGACAAGTCGATGACACTAAAGTACGAAGCCTTAGGAGGGATGGAAGCAAGTAATGTGTGAGGATTAGGCACTAATGGGGCATCACTGACAATGATTTTGTTAATGGCTCTGAGATCATGGACTAGTCGGTAAGTGACTTCCTGGCCCTTGGCTGATTTCTTTGCCACCGGAAATAGAGGAGTGTTACATGGGGATTGAGTTGGGGTCAAGACCCCGATTTGGAGATACCTGTTGATCTGGATTTTGAGGCTGTCTATCTGCGCTACACTCAGCGGGTACTGTGGTAATCTTGGTAATACGCAACCAGGGGCAATCCGTATAGTGGCTGGAGGTCATACTTGTCAATCGCCTAAAGTTTAGGATCTACCTCGGCCAGTACGTCCAGGGGCACAAAGTTGCAAGGTTCTCCAGTATACGGAACTGCCACCACTGCACACAGCAGCTCGTCTGTGAGTGCACTAGTAACCACAACACCCTCCGGGGTATAGGAGATTTTGGCCTGAATTTACGACAGAATGTCTGCCCCCAAAAGGTTAATAGGGACATCATCTGAGATCAACAAAGATCTAACTGATTCTGTGTGTTGGCCTAACTTACAGTGCAATGGTTTAGTCTCTCTGAGAGTCACTGATTGACCTGTAAGTCCAACGGTGGGGGTAGTCTTGCCAGAAAGTGGAATCCTGCCTCTGAGTTCTTGGGTTTTTCGGCTGCGCCAGTGTCAATGAGGCAGGATAGAGGGTATGGCAATTCCTCAAGAAACAGATTGACATGAGCTGACACCGGTTTGCCGTTTCCCTAGCGGGCTGAGCTGTTGGACTGTGCAACAGCTCCGATGTTCTCAGTATGTACAGGATCGGGGATGAAATGGTAGGTTCCCAGAGGGCCATCCGTATTGCGGTACGATTTCCCTGGGTTTGGTTTATGTGCATAGGGCCGGTCAGGGGTAGTCTTACGAGGTTTGGGAGAATCCTCGTCCTCCTCATTCTCATACTCTGGACAGTGGCGTGCTACATGACCTCTCTGACAGCAAAGGAAACAGACATCCTCATCTGGACCTTGGATTGCTGTCATGAACTGGAAGGGGGACACAACACTGTACATGGTAGGCATTTTGTCTATCAAGTGTTTGCAAAATTCCTTACCCCCTGTCGTGAGTTGCTCATGTGTGGTTATACCACACCTGGAAATGATGTCATCTGCAACATCTTCACCTACAGCGGCTCTGAGGATGCGTGCACAATCTCCTCCACTCATCCCATATCTCAGCTGATTGACATTCATTTTCTTGTCAAACCCACGCGGATTAGTCCTGTGACCCGGGAGGTCATTCAAGATCTCCCTGATCTCCCCTGCGGTAAAAGGTACGTGCCAGGTGATACGGCTCATAGTGTTTTGTCCGGGGGGTCCCTCACATTCTTGTACCCGGACTGGAAACACCCCGGGAGGTGGACCAGCCTCAGCGGGAGGCCTCTTAGAAGGTGGTAGGTCACTGGAAGGGGGTTGGAGAGGCTCTACCACAGTCACCGTTTCCCCCAGATTGGCCAAAGATGGATACAAAGGCTCTATTTTCCGAGGACTAGCTGTTGGCTCAGAGTTCGGGGCTCTAGGAGACGGTTCAACTGGAGGTGTTTGCCTGTTCAGGCTTGCATCTAATTGCCACAATTTGGTAATGAGTAGTCTGCGACTACCATTAAACGTGACTTCATAAACCTCCCTGAGTCCGGCCCTCAACTGTTCCTCTCGATAGCGCCTATAATTCCCCTCCGGGCTCTGTTGGAAATCATCCCTTTCTAAGGCCGCTATGCACTCTGGTTTGGGTTTATTGATTATGGAGATGCCTCTGGCTTCACATAGTGTGACTAAATCGGATTTCCCAAGGAGTCGGTAATCCGTTTTATCAGAGACATCGGTTGCCGGTCCCTGAGTTGGTGGTGGAGATGGAGACAGAGCGGCTGAGGCTGCTGGTATGGCCTGTGTAGCCAGTAGGTTTAAGCCTGCCTGCAGCTCGGTCTCATCCCTGGTTTTATTGGACTCCGTAGTTTTAGTTGAACGGGAGTACATGACAGTGTTAGTTTGCATGTCTGGGACTTTTGAATGCCCTGTTGCTGGAGCTCGATGAATTCGTTCAGCCACAGTTTGGCCTTCTGGAGGGAACCATCGCTTTGGAGTCTAGTAGGGAAATCACGGACAAACTTTTTCCAAATCCAGACCTCAAATGTCCCTTCTTTGGGGATGGTCCACTCTGAACCTACAGTCCATTGGTACCAATCTTTGAGGGGCTTAACAACTCCTCCTCCATAGCTGGATTTCATGTGCTGCTTGGCTGTCCTAGTGGTACCCTTCTGGTCCCTAGATTTCCCTACACCCATGCTCGAGCCGTCTAAAAGTAGGTGTGTCCACCTACAGTGTCCCGCGACACACGCCTGGACGGCTGCTACTCCCCTTCGTTCGCCTCTGAGTTGCCCTAGGGTTTATGGCACCGACACATGGACTCCGTTCACCCTAGTTAGACCTCAGGAAAAGGAGTAGCAGCGTGAGGAAAAGGGCTCTCGCCGACACACAGCGGCCCTCAGAGTCTCCTAATGAGATATACCAGCCTCGGTTTTGGGGCTCTGAATAGTGACCTGACCACAGGATAGGGAGTCCAGTTGACCTGGAGTGGAAAAAGGGGCGCACAGAGAACACAGGGTACTCCTGTGGGGGGAAGGGTTTACTCACACAGCTATTGGTATTCCCGGGTGATATATATCACCTTGTCTCCTTAAAAAAAAGCTCATCAACTCACTTTCCTTTGCCGATATGATTCTATATAGTCAAGCTGAACAGCATACAAATCCCTTTTTGCAGTGACTGATCAAAAACCTCTCGCTCAGCAGCAACCCTTGAATTCAGACAGTAGTTCCCACACAATATCACGAGACCCCCAGTAATCAAAGAAAGGTCTCCCAACCAAATCAGAGAGAGAGAGATATATATATATATATATATATATATATAGAGAGATATATATATATATATATATATATATATATAGAGAGAGAGAGAGAGAGAGAGAGATAGAGAGAGATACAGTCCTGATCAAAAGTTTAAGACCACTTGAAAAATGGAAAAAAATCATATTTAGCATGGCTGGATCTTAACAAGGTTCCAAGTAGAGCTTCAACATGCAACAAGAAGAAATGGGAGTGAGACAAGACATATTTTATGAGCATTCAATTTAATGAAAACAATGAATAAACTGAAACAGGCTGTTTTTTTCAGCTGATCAAAAGTTTAGGACCACACATCCAAAAAAAAACTAAACCCCCCCAAAACATAAATCCAACTTCCCAACATGAACTCAGTAATGAGTAGCTCCGCCGTTATTGTTTATCACTTCCAAAATTCGTTTCGGCATGCTTCCATGAGGTGAGTGGGAACATTTCTCCAAGTGGTGAAGACGGCCGCACGAATGCCATCTACTGTCTGGAACTGTTGTCCATTTTTGTAAACTTCCCTTGCCATCCTTCCCCAAAGGTTCTCAATTGGATTTAGAACAGGGGAACACGCAGGATGGGCCAAAAGAGTGATGTTATTCTCCTGGAAGAAGTCCCTCGTCCTGCGGGCATTGTGTACTGTAGCGTTGTCCTGTTGAAAAACCCAGTCGTTACCACACAGACGAGGGCCCTCAGTCATGGGGAATGCTCTCTGCAACATCTGGACATAGCGAGCGGCCGTTTGATACCCCTGCACTTCCTGAAGCTCCATTATGCCACTGAAGGAAAAAGCATCCCAGACCATTATGACGCCCCCTCCACTGTGGCGCGTAGAAATCATCTTAGGTGGGATCTGCTTGTCATGCCAGTAACGTTGGAAACCATCAGGACCATCAAGGTTAAATTTTTTCTCATCAGAGAATAAAACTTTCTTCCACCTTTGAATGTCCCATGTTTGGTGCTCTCTTGCAAAGTCCAAACGAGCAGTTCTGTGGCGTTCAAGGAGACGAGGTCTTTGAAGGAGTTTTTTTGTTTTTGAAGCCCTTCAGTCTCAGATGCCGTCTGATGGTTATGGGGCTGCAGTCAGTACCAGTAAGGGCCTTAATTTGGGTCAAGGATCGTCCAGTGTCTTGACGGACAGCCAATTGGATCCTCCGGCTCAGTGCTGATGAAATTTTTTTGGGTATTCCACTTGACTTTTTTGTTCCATAACCTTCAGGATATTTTAAGAAATTCCAAATGACTGTCTTACTGTGTCCCACCTCAGCACTTATGGGGCGCTGTGAGAGACCCTGCTTATGCAGTTCAACAACCCGACCACGTTCAAAAAGGGAGAGTTTTTTGGCCTTTGCCATCACAACGTGTGACTACCTGACAGAAAATGACAATGAATCCACATCTTTGCACAGATTTGGCCTTTTAAAGGTTTCTCATCAGTTTTATTCTCTGATGAGAAAAAATTTAACCTTGATGGTCCTGATGGTTTCCAACGTTACTGGCATGACAAGCAGATCCCACCTGAGATGTTTTCTAAGCGCCACAGTGGAGGGGACGTCATAATGGTCTGGGGTGCTTTTTCCTTCAGTGGCACAATGGAGCTTCAGGAAGTGCAGGGGCATCAAACGGCCGCTGGCTATGTCCAGATGTTGCAGAGAGCATTCCTCATGACTGAGGGCCCTCGTCTGTGTGGTAACGACTGGGTTTTTCAACAGGACAACTCTACAGTACACAATGCCCGCAGGACACAAGGGACTTCTTCCAGGAGAATAACATCACTCTTTTGGCCCATCCTGCGTGTTCCCCTGTTCTAAATCCAATTGAGAACCTTTGGGGATGGATGGCAAGGGAAGTTTACAAAAATGGACAACAGTTCCAGACAGTAGATGGCCTTCGTGCGGCCGTCTTCACCACTTGGAGAAATGTTCCCACTCACCTCATGGAAACGCTTGCATCAAGCATGCCGAAACAAATTTTGGAAGTGATAAACAATAACGGCGGAGCTACTCATTTACTGAGTTCATGTTTGGAAGTTGGATTTATGTTTTTTTTATGAAAAACAGCCTGTTTCAGTTTATTCGTTGTTTTCATTAAATTGAATGCTCAAAAAATGTTTTGTCTCACTCCCATTTCTTCTTGTTGCATGTTGAAGCTCTACTTGGAACCTTGTTAAGTTCCAGCCATGCTAAATATGATTTTTTGACATTTTTCAAGTGGTCTTAAACTTTTGATCAGGACTGTATATAGAGATATATATATATAGAGAGATATATTCCGAAACAGTTTTTAACAATACAACAGTTAGGGCACAACCAAACTAATCAAGATGTCTGCCAAACCCACATAGTCTTCACACACACAAAGGAAAATAAAATGGCCGACAAACCCACATGGCCTTCACACACACAATGGAAAATAAAATGGTATCTACAATATCCAGCAATAGGAAAACCAACCTAAACAAAACAGTTTCTATATTCCCTGTTCCCCACCCCCGAAACCAGAGCAAGCCTCCACTCTGCGGGTGATTTACAGGCTAACAATAAAAAAATCCTCTCTAAATGCTGTCTCTACAAAATCACAGTAATATAAAAGTTAAGAAGTTACAACAAAAACACAATACTCTGTACTGCTCAGCACACACATCACAATCTCACCATACAATCTCTGTACAATCAACTCAGATCCACCAAAAACTACACAACTGAAAAGCACTTACCTCAACAAACCCCCTGTTTAGATACTGATGGCAAAATCTGCCTGCTGTGGTGTTAAACTATAAACAGCCGACCTTACACCAAAGCCCTCTCCCACCATAGATCCTTTTGTCCCAGCAGAGCACTGAACTGCCCTTTACAGTTGAGAAACCCCCACAGCAGTTATGCAAATATGCAACAAGTATCTGGGCAGCTATTATTGGAAAAACATCAACCACATACACCAAAAGGTTCTTTCAGTAGATCTTTTCCCCGATATCGGCAGATTGGAGTACACAGATTTCAATTAACAAAGAGCAAAACTTTCTCAAAAATGAGAGTAAGGAGAAGGAATTTCTTACCTTATGCCTGCGTTTTTTGCTTTTTGAAAATTAAGCTGTGTCTCCTTTTAAAGGGAACCTGTCTCCGGGATTTTGTGTATAGAGCGGAGGACATGGGTTGCTAGATGGCCGCCAGCACATCCGCAATACCCAGTCCCCATAGCTCTGTGTGCTTTTATTGTGCAAAAAAATGTATTTGATACATATGCAAATTAACCTGAGATGAGTCCTGTCCCTGACTCAGCTCACGTACAGGACTCATCTCAGGATAATTTGCATATGTAACGGACCGTTTCAGCAGACAAGGGGTTAAAATCCGTTTAGGTGATAAGCCCCTTTCTGAGAGACAGGCACAGCTACTGCAGGATACACCAACCTCCCGAACTGGATACAAAGTAGCACTCCAAACTGGAACCTCACGAATAGCTGCTAGCAGATGAACAGGAATCAGCTTACACTTCTGGCAATCGGTCTTCTAACAGCATACAGTGAATCCCCCCAATAACGAGACAAGGCTCCGTGTTGAGGGTCAAGCAGTGGTCTGACTGTACTTCACGTACAGCCTCTTTTATTCATAAACCACAAACATAGTACTGCCCACAGGGGTTTGAAATACAACCAATCAGTAATTTACAACACATACAATGTAAGTACAGCAACCAATCGTTCACGCCCCCAGAGGACCAGAATAAAGACTGTGACATAGGACAGATACAACATATCCCCACAATGCATCATGGTTTCCTCCTCTCTGTCCAGACAACCTGACGAGCAATCCAATTATCTCTGAGGACAAAGGGAGATCGCCAATACACATGTGAGGACAACAGAACAGACATCACCATTTAAACACACAATGGGACAATGGCACAATAGAAACACACCCAGCATTTTCCTCCCAAGCTGACAAGTTACACTTATTATAAATTGTTACAACTTTGTGAGTTTACATTGGCCATACATATAACTTACATGAATTTAAACAGTATAACTTGGGGACAAACCTATCCAAAATTCACTTGAATAGGTTCAGGGGTTTAAAAGTTAGTATATGGCCCATAATCCAGGGGCAAGAAGCCAGCAGCCAGTCCTCTCCAAAACCCAGTGGCGAGGTTGGTTTCGCCACAGCATATGTATCAAATCGGTTTTTTTTACACAATAAAAGCACACTGAGCTATGGGGACTGGGTATTGCGGATGTGCTAGCGGCCATCTAGCAACCCATGTCCTCAGCTCTATACACAAAATCCCGGTGACAGGTTCCCTTTAAGATCTGCTGATAACGGAAGGGGGGGGGGGGGAAATTAGCTCCCTAACTGTGCTCGTCAACTGATGTCGCCGTGTGCTCCTTTGTCTCGTTCTCACAACCGAAAACAGCCGCCAGAAGTACAATCGGGGAATCATTGGTGTAGTGTGCGTCGATGTGTGCACAATTCCTCCGAAATAACATCACAGAGACGTTCTCAAGTAGGTTCCAATAATGTGCCTGCTTCCAACGGCTAGGCTAGGTGCTTCCAACGGCTAGGCTAGGTGGTCTTAGGGAGACAGGTTATGGTATGAAGTGATTGGCAGGCGAAAATGTGAATGATAGCGCAAACTTAAGTTTGCGTGTTCGCACACTTATTTGCGCCCTTTCTGTTGCCGCGCTTATCCTCGTAAATGAAGAAACCTTTGTTCGACGGTCCCCATCCCACCCGCCTCAGCCAACGCCATGACACTGGTATCCTGCAGTAATACCAGGCCGGGCACAAATCAGCTACAGGTCGGGATGACAGACAATCGTGCGAAAGTCTCTGCGCAGATGCGAACGAGAACGAATCTGCGCATCTCCATAAGATAGATGGCGAACAATAATTTTTCCACAACACTAGTGTCCATAGTGTGTTGTTTTCTGTGACATATACAGTACGTCATCCGAAAACTGTTTCTTTAGGGCAAATTTAACTAATCTAGGCCTAATATAGTGTCCATATTCTGTAAGTTTCTGTGACATATACTGTCCTGCATCAGAAAACTGACTTTTTATTGCAAATGCCAATAATCTGAGCCTAATCTACGGTCCATCGTGTGTGGCTTTCTGTGACATATACAGTACGCCATCCGAAAACTCTTTTTTTAGAGCAAATTTAACTAATCTGGACTTAATATACTGTCCATATTCTGTATATTTCTGTGAAATATACTGTCGTGCATCCGAAAACTGAGTTTGTATTGCAAATTCCAAAAATCTGGGCCTAATCTAGTGTCCAAAGTGTGTGGTTTTCAGTGACATATACAGTACGCCATCTAAAAACTGTTTCTTTAGGGCAAATTTAACTAATCTAGGCCTAATATAGTGTCCATATTCTGTGGGTTTCTGTGACATATACTGTCCTGCATCAGAAAACTGACTTTTTATTGCAAATGCCAATAATCTGAGCCTAATCTACGGTCCATCGTGTGTGTCTTTCTGTGACATATACAGTACGCCATCCGAAAACTCTTTCTTTAGAGCAAATTTAACTAATCTGGACCTAATATACTGTCCATATTCTGTATATTTCTGTGAAATATACTGTCGTGCATCCGAAAACTGAGTTTGTATTGCAAATTCAAAAAATCTGGGCCTAATCTAGTGTCCAAAGTGTGTTGTTTTCAGTGACATATACAGTACGCCATCTAAAAACTGTTTCTTTAGGGCAAATTTAACTAATCTAGGCCTAATTTAGTGTCCATATTCTGTGGGTTTCTGTGACATATACTGTCCTGCATCAGAAAATTGACTTTTTATTGCAAATGCCAATAATCTGAGCCTAATCTACGGTCCATCGTGTGTGTCTTTCTGTGACATATACAGTACGCCATCCGAAAACCCTTTTCTTTAGAGCAAATTTAACTAATCTGGGCCAAATATAGTGTCCATATTCTGTATATTTCTGTGAAATATACTGTCGTGCATCCGAAAACTGAGTTTGTATTGCAAATGCCAATAATCTGAGCCTAATCTACAGTCCATCGTGTGTGTCTTTCTGTGACATATACAGTACGCCATCCGAAAACTCTTTCTTTAGAGCAAATTTAACTAATCTAGACCTAATATACTGTCCATATTCTGTATATTTCTGTGAAATATACTGTCGTGCATCCGAAAACTGAGTTTGTATTGCAAATTCCAAAAATCTAGGCCTAATCTAGTGTCCAAAGTGTGTTGTTTTCAGTGACATATACAGTACGCCATCCGAAAAAAGGTTTCTTTAGGGCGAATTTAACTCATCTAGGCTAATATAGTGTCCATATTCTGTGGGTTTCGGTGACATATACTGTCCTGCATCAGAAAACAGAGTTTTTATTGCAAATTCCAATAATCTGAGCCTAATCTGCGGTCCATCGTGTATTGCTTTCTGTGACATGTACAGTACACCATCCAAAACTCTTTCTTTAGAGCAAATTTAACTAATCTGGGCCTAATATAGTGTCCATATTCTGTGTATTTCTGTGATATATACTGTCCTGCATCCAAAAACTGAGTTTTTATTGCAAATTCCAAAAATTTGGGCCTGATCTAGTGTCCAAAGTGTGTTGTTTTCTGTGACATATACAGTACGCCATCCGAAAACAGTTTCTTTAGGGCAAATGTAACTAATCTGGGCCTAATATATTGTCCATATTCTGTGGGTTTCTGTGGCATATACTGTACTGCATCGGAAAACTGAGTTTGTATTGCAAATTCCAATAATGTGAGCCTAAAATAGTGTCCATAGTTTGTTGTTTTCAGTGCAGTGACATATACAGTAAGCCATCCGAAAACTGTTTCTTTAGGGCAATTTTAACGAATTAAGGCCTAATGTAGTGTCCATATTCTGTGGGTTTCTGTGACATATACTGTACTGCATCACAAAACTGAGTTTGTATTGCAAATTCCAAAAATCTGGGCCTAATCTAGTGTCCATAGTGTGTTGTTTTCTGTGACATATACAGTACGCAATCCAAAAACTGTTTCTTTAGGGCAAATTTAACTAATCTAGGCCTAATATAGTGTCCATATTCTGTGGGTTTCTGTGACATATACTGTACTACATCAGAAAACGGAGTTTTTATTGCAAATTCCAATAATCTGAGCCTAATCTGCGGTCCATCGTGTATTGCTTTCTGTGACATGTACAGTACACCATCCAAAACTCTTTCTTTAGAGCAAATTTAACTAATCTGGGCCTAATATAGTGTCCATATTCTGTGTATTTATGTGATATATACTGTCCTGCATCCAAAAACTGAGTTTGTATTGCAAATTCCAAAAATCTGGGCCTAATCTAGTGTCCATAGTGTGTTGTTTTCTGTGACATATACAATACACCATCCAAAAACTGTTTCTTTAGGGCAAATTACAATAATCTGGGCCTAATCTAGTGTCCATAGTGTGTTGTTTTCTGTGACATAAACAGTATGCCATCCGAAAACTGTTTCTTTAGGGCAAATTCCAATAATCTGGGCATGATCTAATGTCCATAGTGTGTTGTTTTCTGTGACATATACAGTACGCCATCCGAAAACTGTTTTTTTACGGCAAATTTCAATAATCTGGGCCTAATCTAGTGTCCAAAGTGTGTTGTTTCTGTGACATAAACAGTACACCATCAAAACTGTTTCTTTAGGGCAAATGCAACTAATCTGGGCCTAATATATTGTCCATACTCTGTGGGTTTCTGTGGCATATACTGTCCTGCATCGGAAAACTGAGTTTGTAATGCAAATTCCAATAATGTGAGCCTAAAATAGTGTCCATAGTGTGTGGATTTCTGTGACATATACAGTAAGCCATCCGAAAACTGTTTCTTTAGGGCAAGTTTAACTAATTTAGGCCTAATGTAGTGTTCATATTCTGTGGGTTTCTGTGACATATACTGTACTCCGTTTAGAAAGACCAGCACTCCGTTTTGCTGAGCTGAAAACTTCTTTATTCGTCACCCATGTGACGCACGTTTCGGCATAGGGTTTGCCTTTATCAAATACAGGTGATGATAGCTCAATACAACACATGTAATGCACCATTTAAATACACCTTTTGAAATACCCGCCCCTCATCATGTGAGCGGTTATGTGGCTGTAATTGAAGGCATACGCCCCCAGCCACATGACCAATCACCTGATCACTGCATCATGTTGCTATGTAACTCAGTATAAACAAAACTCAATCAATGGAAAGGAAATAGGATACGGCAGAGTATGTATCTATATTCATACCATACTACAGCGTCTGAGTTATCAATGATCAATTATAGAACCAAATACAAACAAACATATTATAATTTACATATATTCTTTTAAGTGAAACTGCTCAGTGAATATTCTTTATTGAGGCCTTTGGGGGCAAGCGTCTCGAGCCGATGGATCCAATATGCTTCACGCTGGTGAAGCATCTGGATGCGGTTTCCTCCACGTCTTGGTAGGGTCACTTCCTCTATAATTTGGAAACGTAATTGTGAGATATGATGTTTTTTCTCAATAAAGTGTTGAGGGATAGGCAGCAAAATATTTTCTTTCCTGATTGTGGATTTGTGTTTTCCCACTCTATCTTTGATACGCATTGTTGTTTCTCCAACATAGCACAACCCACACAGACATTTTAGTAAGTAGATAACAAAACTACTGTCACAGGTAAAGTGACCCCGGACTGGAATTTGTTGTCCTGTGTGTGGGTGTGATATGTTGGAGCCCTTAATGACATTGGAGCAATGAACACAGTTCAGACAGGGAAATGTTCCCTTTCTGACTGTGGAGAAAGTGAGCTGTCGCAATGACGTCCTGTCACTACCTATGTCCGCCCGGATGATCTTATCTCTAATATTTTGATTACGTTTATAACACATCATAGGTAACTCCCTATATTCCTGAATTGTTGGGTATGATCTTTGTAAAATATGCCAGTGTTTATTGGCAATTGCTCTTACTCGATCCATCCAGGGGTGGTATTTAACAATGAGTGGTATTCTCTGTGTTTTTATCATCTTTTTTTGTGTTATTGTGGGATTTTCTACCTTATGCCTTTGTTCATCTAACAGCTTAGATGGATAACCTCTGTTGACAAATTTTTGTGTCATTTCCTGCATCCTCAAACTACGTGTATCAGGATCCGTTACAATGTTGGCCACTCTTTTAAACTGTGAGAAGGGGAGTGATTTTTTTACAGCTGCAGGATGATTGCTGTGAAATGCTAATAAGCTATTTCTATCAGTCTCTTTGACATATAAATCAGTTATAATCCTGTTATTAGTTCCCCTAATTACCCATGTGTCAAGGAAAGAAACACAGTGTGAATCTTGATGCAGTGTAAATTTTAGTTCAGGTCTTATGCTGTTAATGTGATCTATAAAAGACACAAGGGTCTCAGTGCCGCACCGCCATACGCAAAAAATATCATCGATAAAACGTTTCCAAAATATACAATGATTTTGATATAGCACATTTGGGTAGATATACTCTCTCTCAAAATGTGCCATATAACAATTTGCGTAAGGCGGTGCGGCATTGGACCCCATCGCGGTCCCACACCGCTGCTGGAAAAATGTGTCTTGAAATAAGAAGTAGTTACGCCGTAAAACAATAGAAAGTAGAGACAGAAAAAAATCCTTTTCAGCCTGTGTGTATGCGCTCTCATCCAATAATGCACGGACGGCCAATAGGCCTTTTTCATGAGTGATACTTGTATATAGGCTACATACATCCAGGGTGACTAGGATACAATCCTGCGACAGCTCAATCTCACTTATTGTCTCCAAGAAATGTTGTGTGTCCCTTAAGTATGAGGGAGCTTTTTTAGTAAGAGGGGTCAACACTTTATCCAGGAAAATTGCAGGGGGAGAAAGGATTGAATCTGTGGCTGCAACTATTGGGCGTCCTGGGGGCCGCTCCAAGGATTTATGCACCTTGGGGAGTGTATAGAATACGGGTGTTACAGGGTGTTGGTTGATTAAAAATTCTGCTAATTTCTTATCAATAATATTCTGTTTTAAATAATTATCAACCAAGACCTGTAATTCCCGTTTTATTGCCCAAACCGGATCCCCCTGCAATATTTCATAAACAGTTTGATCAGACAGTTGTCCCAATATTTCCTTAATATAGTAATCCTTGTCTAAAATGACAAGGGCTCCCCCTTTGTCCGCAGGTTTGAAGATCAGAGAGTCATCATCAGTCAGATGATTAACTATCTGTCTCTCCTCTGCGGATAAATTGTGATTTATATAATGATCTCCTTCTTTATATTGCGTAATTAACATGGAAATATCGCGCTGTACCAGTTGTATATATGTCTCACTCGGATGATATATTTTCGGAGGCATATATTGGCTCTTCAGCCTTAAACCGAATTGCTGCAAATTTAACATCGATTGTACACTCTCAATCGGAGTAATATCATGTGAGACTATATTAGAAAAATGACTTTTGAGTCTTATATTACGGAAAAAACGGTTTAGATCCATGTCCAGTCCAAATGTGTCCAGACTAGCTGTCGGACTAAAGGAGAGTCCCTTTTCAAGGAGTCCAATTTGGAGTGGAGAAAGATTCTTGGAGGACAAATTTAATACTAAGGTATGTGGGGTACCTGTGACCGGGTTAGACGTGGAGCCTCGGCGTCCCCGATGATGGCGTCGGCCTGCCCGCCTGGTGTTTGCCTTCTTGGGCGTCTGCGTGCTCCTAAAAAACTTGCACGTTGACCAGTTGTGGAGTCGCTTCCAGAGTCGGAGGATGCTGTGCCTGCTCTGCGGCCAGGTCGTCGTGGTTGTGATGTAGCAGTGCCGGATTTGTCTTGCCACCTGTACACCTGGTTTCTTTGATAATCCTCCATGTCTCGGATGTATTTTGATCGCTTGGTGGCTTGTATTGAACTTTGAAGTTCGATACATTGTTTGCTGATCTTTTCTTTCAATATGTCGAAATCCTCCTTTTGCACGCAATCTTTTAGTTGGGATTCGGTGGTAGAAATACTCTCCTGGCAATCCGCAATTTCTTTGGTCAAATGCTCAATTGTTAAGGTTATAATGTCCAGTGAGCATTTATTAAGAATACTGGCAAAGCGGGTACAGTATTCCACACTTTCCCGAAAGAAAGTAGGTCGCAGGTTCACACGCAATCCACGTGGGATACGTTTAGAGCGATGATATTCAGCGAGAGTTGTTGCATGTAGCTGCAGAGAAACTAAGTGTTTGGAGGTTCTCTCTAGATCACGACTTCTCAGCTCACCTGGAGGTATTCTCAGGAACTCTGCCGATGAATCGATGCGTGCCACTATTGCGCGGGCTTCCTCGTCATCATAACTGTAGGTGCTCATTTGTATATTGAGCTAGGATGCACGTGCTCGTACCAAAAATCCAGATATATTGAAACAAACAATTGGACGGCTTTGCGCTCTGATAAGGTCCGGGTGCACGGTCAGGAGGTCGGATCCCTCTAGTAATATGTTTAGAAAGACCAGCACTCCGTTTTGCTGAGCTGAAAACTTCTTTATTCGTCACCCATGTGACGCACGTTTCGGCATAAGGTTTGCCTTTATCAAATACAGGTGATGATAGCTCAATACAACACATGTAATGCACCATTTAAATACACCTTTTGAAATACCCGCCCCTCATCATGTGAGCGGTCATGTGGCTGTAATTGAATTTTTTTCTGTCTCTACTTTCTATTGTTTTACGGCGTAACTACTTCTTATTTCAAGACACATTTTTCCAGCAGCGGTGTGGGACCGCGATGGGGTCCAATGCCGCACCGCCTTACGCAAATTGTTATATGGCACATTTTGAGAGAGAGTATATCTACCCAAATGTGCTATATCAAAATCATTGTATATTTTGGAAACGTTTTATCGACGATATTTTTTGCGTATGGCGGTGCGGCACTGAGACCCTTGTGTCTTTTATAGATCACATTAACAGCATAAGACCTGAACTAAAATTTACACTGCATCAAGATTCACACTGTGTTTCTTTCCTTGACACATGGGTAATTAGGGGTACTAATAACAGGATTACAACTGATCTATATGTCAAAGAGACTGACAGAAATAGCTTATTAGCATTTCACAGCAATCATCCTGCAGCTGTAAAAAAAATCACTCCCCTTCTCACAGTTTAAAAGAGTGGCCAACATTGTAACGGATCCTGATACACGTAGTTTGAGGATGCAGGAAATGACACAAAAATTTGTCAACAGAGGTTATCCATCTAAGCTGTTAGATGAACAAAGGCATAAGGTAGAAAATCCCACAATAACACAAAAAAAAGATGATAAAAACACAGAGAATACCACTCATTGTTAAATACCACCCCTGGATGGATCGAGTAAGAGCAATTGCCAATAAACACTGGCATATTTTACAAAGATCATACCCAACAATTCAGGAATATAGGGAGTTACCTATGATGTGTTATAAACGTAATCAAAATATTAGAGATAAGATCATCCGGGCGGACATAGGTAGTGACAGGACGTCATTGCGACAGCTCACTTTCTCCACAGTCAGAAAGGGAACATTTCCCTGTCTGAACTGTGTTCATTGTTCTAATGTCATTAAGGGCTCCAACATATCACACCCACACACAGGACAACAAATTCCAGTCCGGGGTCACTTTACCTGTGACAGTAGTTTTGTTATCTACTTACTAAAATGTCCGTGTGGGTTGTGCTATGTTGGAGAAACAACAATGCGTATCAAAGATAGAGTGGGAAAACACAAATCCACAATCAGGAAAGAAAATATTTTGCTGCCTATCCCTCAACACTTTATTGAGAAAAAACATCATATCTCACAATTACGTTTCCAAATTATAGAGGAAGTGACCCTACCAAGACGTGGAGGAAACCGCATCCAGATGCTTCACCAGCGTGAAGCATATTGGATCCATCGGCTCGAGACGCTTGCCCCCAAAGGCCTCAATAAAGAATATTCACTGAGCAGTTTCACTTAAAAGAATATATGTATATTATAATATGTTTGTTTGTATTTGGATCTATAATTGATCATTGATAACTCAGACGCTGTAGTATGGTATGAATATAGATACATACTCTGCCGTATCCTATTTCCTTTCCATTGATTGAGTTTTGTTTATACTGAGTTACATAGCAACATGATGCCGTGATCAGGTGATTGGTCATGTGGCTGGGGGCGTATGCCTTCAATTACAGCCACATGACCGCTCACATGATGAGGGGCGGGTATTTCAAAAGGTGTATTTAAATGGTGCATTACATGTGTTGTATTGAGCTATCATCACCTGTATTTGATAAAGGCAAACCTTATGCCGAAACGTGCGTCACATGGGTGACGAATAAAGAAGTTTTCAGCTCAGCAAAACGGAGTGCTGGTCTTTCTAAACATATTACTAGAGGGATCCGACCTACTGACCGTGCACCCGGACCTTATCAGAGCGCAAAGCCGTCCAATTGTTTGTTTCAATATACTGTACTGCATCAGAAAACTGAGTTTGGACTGCAAATTTCAATAATCTAGGCCTAATCTAGTGTCCATAGTGTGTTGTTTTCTGTGACATATACAGTACGCCATCCGAAAACTGTTTCTTTAGGGCAAATTCCAATAATCTGGGCCTAATCTAGTATCCATAGTGTGTTGTTTTCTTTGACATAAACAGTACGCCATCCGAAAACTGTTTCTTTAGGGCAAATTCCAATAATCTGGGCATAATCTAATGTCCATAGTGTGTTGTTTTCTGTGACATATACAGTACGCCATCCAAAAACTGTTTCTTTAGGGGAAATTTAACTAATCTGGTGCTCAAATAGTGTCTATATTCTGTGTGTTTCTGTGACATACTGTCCTTCATCCGAAAACTGAGTTTGTATTGCAAATTCCAAAAATCTGGGCCTATTCTAGTGTCCATAGTGTTTGGCTTTCTGTGACATATACAGTACGCCATCCGAAAGCTGTTTCTTTAGGGCAAATTTAACTAATCTGGGCCTAATATAGTGTCCATATTCTGTGGGTTTCTGTGACATATACTGTACTGTATCAGAAAACTGAGTTTGTACTGCAAATTCCAATAATCTGGGCCTAATCTAATGTCCATATTCTGTGGTTTTCTGTGACATATACTGTCCTGCATCAGAAAACTGAGTTTGTATTGCAAATTCCAAAAATCTGGGCCTAATCTACGGACCATAGTGTGTGACTTTCAGTGACATAAACAGTACGCCATCCGAAAACTGTTTCTATAGGGCAAATTTAACTAATCTGGGCCTAAGATAGTTTCCATAGTCTGTGGGTTTCTGTGACATATACTGTCCTGCATCGGAAAACTGAGTTTGTATTGAAAATTGCAATAATCTGAGCCTACTCTACGGTCCATCGTGTGTTGTTTTCTGTGACATATACAGTACGCCATCCGAAAACTGTTTCTTTAGGGCAAATTCCAATACTCTGGGCCTAATCTAGTGTCCATAGTGTGTTGTTTTCTGTGACATATACAGTAGGTCATCCGAAAACTGTTTCTTTAGGACAAATTTAACTAATTTAGGCCTAATATAGTGTCCATATTCTGTGGGTTTCTGTGACATATACTGTCCTGCATCAGAAAACTGAGATTTTATTGCAAATTCCAATAATCTGAGAATAATCTACTGTCCATCGTGTGTGGCTTTCTGTGACATATACAGTACGCCATCAAAAAACTGTTTTTTTTAAGGCAAATTCCAATAATCTGGGCATAATCTAGTGTCCATAGTGTGTTGTTTTCAGTGACATATACAGTACGTCAACCGAAAACTGTTTCTTTAGAGCAAATTCCAATAATCTGGGCCTGATCTAGTGTCCATAATGTGTGGCTTTCTGTGATATATACACTGCGTGCAGAATTATTAGGCAAATTAGTATTTTGACCACATCATCCTCTTTATGCATGTTGTCTTACTCAAAGCTGTATAGGCTCGAAAGCCTACTACCAATTAAGCATATTAGGTGATGTGCATCTCTGTAATGAGAAGGGGTGTGGTCTAATGACATCAACACCCTATATTAGGTGTGCATAATTATTAGGCAACTTCCTTTCCTTTGGCAAAATGGGTCAAAAGAAGGACTTGACAGGCTCAGAAAAGTCAAAAATAGTGAGATATCTTGCAGAGGGATGCAGCACTCTTAAAATTGCAAAGCTTCTGAAGCGTGATCATCGAACAATCAAGTGTTTCATTCAAAATAGTCAACAGGGTCGCAAGAAGCATGTGGAAAAACCAAGGCGCAAAATAACTGCCCATGAACTGAGAAAAGTCAAGCGTTCAGCTGCCAAGATGCCACATGCCACCAGTTTGGCCATATTTCAGAGCTGCAACATCACTGGAGTGCCCAAAAGCACAAGGTGTGCAATACTCAGAGACATGGCCAAGGTAAGAAAGGCTGAAAGACGACCACCACTGAACAAGACACACAAGCTGAAACGTCAAGACTGGGCCAAGAAATATCTCAAGACTGATTTTTCTAAGGTTTTATGGACTGATGAAATGAGAGTGAGTCTTGATGGGCCAGATGGATGGGCCCGTGGCTGGATTGGTAAAGGGCAGAGAGCTCCAGTCCGACTCAGACGCCAGCAAGGTGGAGGTGGAGTACTGGTTTGGGCTGGTATCATCAAAGATGAGCTTGTGGGGCCTTTTCGGGTTGAGGATGGAGTCAAGCTCAACTCCCAGTCCTACTGCCAGTTTCTGGAAGACACCTTCTTCAAGCAGTGGTACAGGAAGAAGTCTGCATCCTTCAAGAAAAACATGATTTTCATGCAGGACAATGCTCCATCACACGCGTCCAAGTACTCCACAGCGTGGCTGGCAAGAAAGGGTATAAAAGAAGAAAATCTAATGACATGGCCTCCTTGTTCACCTGATCTGAACCCCATTGAGAACCTGTGGTCCATCATCAAATTTGAGATTTACAAGGAGGGAAAACAGTACACCTCTCTGAACAGTGTCTGGGAGGCTGTGGTTGCTGCTGCACGCAATGTTGATGGTGAACAGATCAAAACACTGACAGAATCAATGGGTGGCAGGCTTTTGAGTGTCCTTGCAAAGAAAGGTGGCTATATTGGTCACTGATTTGTTTTTGTTTTGTTTTTGAATGTCAGAAATGTATATTTGTGAATGTTGAGATGTTATATTGGTTTCACTGGTAAAAATAAATAATTGAAATGGGTATATATTTGTTTTTTGTTAAGTTGCCTAATAATTATGCACAGTAATAGTCACCTGCACACACAGATATCCCCCTAAAATAGCTAAAACTAAAAACAAACTAAAAACTACTTCCAAAAATATTCAGCTTTGATATTAATGAGTTTTTTGGGTTCATTGAGAACATGGTTGTTGTTCAATAATAAAATTAATCCTCAAAAATACAACTTGCCTAATAATTCTGCACTCCCTGTACAGTACTACATCCAAAAACTGTTTCTTTAGCGTAAATTTAAATAATCAGGGGCCAGTTCTCATCTAATGTCTCTGTTGTGTGTGCGTGTAATACACATCCGTGACATATACAGTACTTCATCCGAAAACAGTTTCTTTAGCATAAATTTAAATAATCTGGGCCTAATCTAGTGTCCATATTCTGTGTGTTTCTGTGACATATACTGTCCTGCATCAGAAAACTGAGTTTGTATTGCAAAATCCAATAATGTGAGCCTAATATAGTGTCCATAGTGTGTGGCTTTCTGTGTTTGGCGTTCTTTAGCATAAATTTAAAAACTCAGTGGCCAGTCGTCATCTACTGTCTCTGTAGTGTGTGCGTGTAATACACATCCGTGACATATACAGTACTCTATCTGAAAACTGTTTCTTTAGCGTAAATTTAAATAATCTGGGCATAATTTAGTGTCCATAGTTTGTGGCTTTCTGTGACATACCCGTATACAGTACGCCATCCGAAAACAGTTTATTTAGCATAAATGTAAATAATCAGTGGCCATTCGTCATCCACTGTCTCTGTAGTGTGTGCGTGTAATACACATCCGTGACATATACAGTACTCTATCCGAAAACTGTTTCTTTAGCGTAAATTTTAATAATTTAAGCCTAATTTAGCGTCCATGTTTTGTGGCTTTCTTTGACATATACAGTACGCCATCCGAAAACTGTTTCTTTAGGGCAAAATTAACTAATCTGGGCCTAATATTGTGTCCATATTCTGTGTGTTTCTGTGACATACACTGCCTGGCCTCCGAAAACTGAGTTTGTATTGCAAATTCCAAAAATCTGGGCCTAATCTAGTGTCCATAGTGTGTTGTTTTCTGTGACATATACAGTTCGCCATCCGAAAACTGTTTCTTTAGCGTAAATTTAAATAATCAGGGGCCAGTCCTCATCTTCTGTCTCTGTAGTGTGTGCGTGTAATACACATCCGTGACACATACTGTACTCCATCCGAAAACAGTTTCTTTAGCGTTAATTTAAAGGGACACTGACAGGCCCAATAAGCATATTTAGCTATATATATGACTGCACAGGTCTTCTAATGTGTATTAAAATCGTATAAGTATACCCCCTGTCCACCTTATAAATACAGTAAACTCATGTTTTATAACCTGATAGAATCGTCTTCTTTCTGCCCAAGGGGCGGCATTTCAGCTTCACTTGCGCCCAGCCAGCCGCCGTTTTGAAGCACCGCCCAGCTCATCAATATTCACTTCGCTGGGTGGCTTCTGCTGTCCCCGACGTTACGAGATCCGGCGCATGCCCAATACAAAGCTATGGGCATCGGACTCCATTTCATCTTCAGCGCATGCGCCCGGCACCCTCACTGGCCGGGATCACATCTTGCCTGCGTCCCCACTGCTTCTTAGAGGCCGCTTCAGCCTCTGCGTTCTGCGCCTGCGCCGGGCACTCTTCAGAGCAGCGCTTCAGAGCATAAGCCGCCCAGCGAAGTGAATATTGATTAGCTGGGCGGCGCTTCAAAATGGCGGTTGGGGGCGGCTGGCTGGGCGCAAGTGAAGCTGAAACGCCGCCCCTTGGGCAGAAAGAAGACGATTCTATCAGGTTATAAAACATGAGTTTACTGTATTTATAAGGAGAACAGGGGGTATACTTATACGATTTTAATACACATTAGAAGACCTGTGCAGTCATATATATAGCTAAATATGCTTATTGGGCCTGTCAGTGTCCCTTTAAATAATCTGGGCCTAATCTAGTGTCCATAGTTTGTGGGTTTCTGTGACATATACTGTCCTACATTAGAATACTGAGTTTGTACTGCAAATTCCAATAATCTGGGCCAAATCTACGGTCTATAGTGTATGGCATTCTGTGATATATACAGTACGCCATCAGAAAACTGTTTCTTTAGGGCAAATTCCAATAATCTGGGCATAATCTAGAGTCCATAGTGTGTGGCTTTCTGTGACATATACAGTACGCCATCAGAATCTTTGTCTTTAGGGCAAATTCCAATAATCTGTGCCTAATCTAGTGTCCTTAGTGTGTTGTTTTCTGTGACGTATACAGTATGCCAACCGAATACTGTTTCATTAGGGCAAATTCCAATAATCTGGGCCTAATCTATTGTCCATAGTGTGTTGTTTTCTGTGACATATACAGTACGCCAACTGAAAACTGTTCCTTTAGAGCAAATTCCAATCATCTTGGCCTAATCTAATGTCCTTTCTGTGACATATACAGTACTACATCCGAAAACTGTTTCTTTAGCATAAATTTAAATATTTAGGGGCCAGTCCTCATCTACTGTCTCTGTAGTGTGCGTGTAATACACATCCGTGACATATACAGTACTCCATCCGAAAACAGTTTCTTTAACGTAAATTAAAAAATTATGGGCCTAATCTAGTGTCCGTAGTGTGTGGTTTTCTGTGACATATACAGTACGCCATCTGAAAACTGTTTCTTTAGGGCAAATTCCAATAAATTAGGCATAATCTAGTGTCCATAGTGTGTTGTTTTCTGTAACATATACAGTACGCCATCCAAAAACTGTTTCTTTAGCGTAAATTTGAATAATCAGGCGCCACTCCTCATCTTCTGTCTCTGTAGTGTGTGCGTGTAATACACATCTGTGACATATACAGTACTCCATCCGAAAAAAAATCTTTAGCGTAAATTTTAAGATTCAGGGGCCAGATATAGTGTCCATATTCTGTGTATTTCTGTGACATATACTGTCCTGCATCCGAAAACTGATTTTGTATTGCAAATTCCAATGATCTGGGCCTAAACTACGGTCAATAGTGTGTGGCTTTCTGTGACATATACAGTACGCCATCCGAAAACTGTTTCTTTAGGGCAAATGTAACTAATCTGGGCCTAATATATTGTCCATATTCTGTGGCTTTCTGTGACATATACTGGCCTGCATCAGAAAACTGAGTTTGTATTGCAAATTCCAATAATGTGAGCCTAATATAGTGTCCATAGTGTGTGGCTTTCTGTGTTTGGCTTTCTTTAGCCTAAACAGTAGTCATCTACTGTCTCTGTAGTGTGTGCGTGTAATACACATCTGTGACATATACAGTACTCTATCCGAAAACTGTTTATTTAGCATAAATTTAAATAATCTGGGCCTAATCTAGTGTCCATAGTTTGTGGCTTTCTGTGACATATACAGTACGCCATCCGAAAACTGTTTCTTTAGGGCAAAATTAACTAATCTGGGCCTAATATAGTGTCCATATTCTGTGGGTTTCTGTGACATATACTGTCCTGCATCAGAAAACTGAGTTTGTATTGCAAATTTCAATAATCTGGGCCTAATCTACGGTCCATAGTGTGTTGTTTTCTGTGACATATACAGTACGCCATCCGAAAACTGTTTCTTTAGGGCAAATTCTTAAAATCTGGGACTATTCTAGTGTCCATAGTGTGTGACTTTCTGTGACATATACAGTGGGGGAAATAATTATTTGACCCCTCACTGATTTTGTAAGTTTGTCCAATGACAAAGAAATGAAAAGTCTCAGAACAGTATCATTTCAATAGTAGGTTTATTGTAACAGTGGCAGATAGCACATCAAAAGGAAAATCGAAAAAATAACTTTAAATAAAAGATAGCAACTGATTTGCATTTCATTGAGTGAAATAAGTATTTGAACCCCTACCAACCATTAAGAGTTCTGGCTCCCACAGAGTGGTTAGACACTTCTACTCAATTAGTCACCCTCATTAAGGACACCTGTCTTAACTAGTCACCTGTATAAAAGACACCTGTCCACAGAATCAATCAATCAAGCAGACTCCAAACTCTCCAACATGGGAAAGACCAAAGAGCTGTCCAAGGATGTCAGAGACAAAATTGTAGACCCGCACAAGGCTGGAATGGGCTACAAAACCATTAGCAAGAAGCTGGGAGAGAAGGTGACAACTGTTGGTGCGATTGTTCGAAAATGGAAGGAGCACAAAATGACCATCAATCGACCTCGCTCTGGGGCTCCACGCAAGATCTCACCTCGTGGGGTGTCAATGGTTCTGAGAAAGGTGAAAAAGCATCCTAGAACTACACGGGAGGAGTTAGTTAATGACCTCAAATTAGCAGGGACCACAGTCACCAAGAAAACCATTGGAAACACATTACACCGCAATGGATTAAAATCCTGCAGGGCTCGCAAGGTCCCCCTGCTCAGGAAGGCACATGTGCAGGCCCGTCTGAAGTTTGCCAATGAACACCTGAATGATTCAGAGAGTGACTGGGAGAAGGTGCTGTGGTCTGATGAGACCAAAATAGAGCTCTTTGGCATTAACTCAACTCGCTGTGTTTGGAGGAAGAAAAATGCTGCCTATGACCCCCAAAACACCGTCCCCACCGTCAAGCATGGGGGTGGAAACATTTTGCTTTGGGGGTGTTTTTCTGCTAAGGGCACAGGACAACTTATTCGCATAAACGGGAAAATGGACGGAGCCATGTATCGTGAAATCCTGAGCGACAACCTCCTTCCCTCTGCCAGGAAACTGAAAATGGGTCGTGGATGGGTGTTCCAGCACGACAATGACCCAAAACATACAGCAAAGGCAACAAAGGAGTGGCTCAAGAAGAAGCACATTAAGGTCATGGAGTGGCCTAGTCAGTCTCCGGACCTTAATCCAATCGAAAACCTATGGAGGGAGCTCAAGCTCAGAGTTGCACAGAGACAGCCTCGAAACCTTAGGGATTTAGAGATGATCTGCAAAGAGGAGTGGACCAACATTCCTCCTAAAATGTGCGCAAACTTGGTCATCAATTACAAGAAACGTTTGACCTCTGTGCTTGCAAACAAGGGTTTTTCCACCAAGTATTAAGTCTTTTTTTGTTAGAGGGTTCAAATACTTATTTCACTCAATGAAATGCAAATCAGTTGCTATCTTTTATTTAAAGTTATTTTTTCGATTTTCCTTTTGATGTGCTATCTGCCACTGTTACAATAAACCTACCATTGAAATGATACTGTTCTGAGACTTTTCATTTCTTTGTCATTGGACAAACTTACAAAATCAGTGAGGGGTCAAATAATTATTTCCGCCACTGTACAGTACGCCATCCGAAAACTGTTTCTTTAGCGTACATTTTTATAATCAGGGACCAGTCCTCATCTACTGTAGTGTGTGCGTGTAATACACATCCGTGACATATACAGTACTCCATACGAAAACTGTTTCTTTAGCGTAAATTTCAATAATCTGGGCCTAATCTAGTGTCCATAGTGTGTTGTTTTCTGTGGCATATATAGACCGCCATCCGAAAACTGTTTCTTTAGGGTAAATTTAACTAATCTGGGCCTAATATAGGGTCCATATTTTGTGGGTTTCTGTGACATATACTGTCCTACATTAGAAAACTGAGTTTGTACTGCAAATTCCAATAATCTGGGCCAAATCTACGTTCCATAGTGTGTGGCTTTCTGTGATATACACAGTACGCCATCAGAAAACTGTTTCTTTAGAGCAAATTCCAATAATCTGGGCATAATCTAGTGTCCATAGTGTGTTGTTTTCTTTGACATATACAGTACGCCAACTGAAAACATTTTTTTTTAGAGCAAATTCCAATAATCTGGGCCTAATCTAGTGTCCATAATGTGTGGCTTTCTGTGACATATACAATACTACATCCGAAAACTGTTTCTTTAGCGTCAATTTTAATAATCAGGGACCAGTCCTTATCTAATTTCTCTGTAGTGTGTGCGTGTAATACACATCCGTGACATATACAGTACTCCATCCGAAAACTGTTTCTTTAGCGTAAATTTAAATAATCTGGGCCTAATCTAGTGTCCATATTGTGTTGTTTTCTGTGGCATCTATAGACCGCCATCCGAAAACTGTTTCTTTAGGGCAAATTTAACTAATCTGGGCCTAATATAGGGTCCATATTCTCTGGGTTTCTGTGACATATACTGTCCTACATTAGAAAACTGAGTTTGTACTGCAAATTTCAATAATCTGGGCCAAATCTATGGTCCATAGTGTTTGGCTTTCTGTGATATACAGTCGTGGCCAAAAGTTTTGAGAATGACAAAAATATTAGTTTTCACAAAGTTTGCTGCTAAACTGCTTGTTTCAGTTGTTTCTGTGATGTAGTGAAATATAATTACATGCACTTCATACGTTTCAAAGGCTTTCATCGACAATTACATGACATTTATGCAAAGAGTCAGTATTTGCAGTGTTGGCCCTTCTTTTTCAGGACCTCTGCAATTCGACTGGGCATGCTCTCAATCAACTTCTGGGCCAATTTCTGACTGATAGCAACCCATTCTTTCATAATCACTTCTTGGAGTTTGTCAGAATTAGTGGGTTTTTGTTTGTCCACCCGCCTCTTGAGGATTGACCACAAGTTCTCAATGGGATTAAGATCTGGGGAGTTTCCAGGCCATGGACCCAAAATGTCAACGTTTTGGTCCCCGAGCCACTTAGTTATCACTTTTGCCTTATGGCACGGTGCTCCATCGTGCTGGAAAATGCATTGTTCTTCACCAAACTGTTGTTGGATTGTTGGAAGAAGTTGCTGTTGGAGGGTGTTTTGGTACCATTCTTTATTCATGGCTGTGTTTTTGGGCAAAATTGTGAGTGAGCCCACTCCCTTGGATGAGAAGCAACCTCACACATGAATGGTCTCAGGATGCTTTACTGTTGGCATGACACAGGACTGATGGTAGCGCTCACCTTTTCTTCTCCGGACAAGCCTTTTTCCAGATGCCCCAAACAATCGGAAAGAGGCTTCATCGGAGAATATGACTTTGCCCCAGTACTCAGCAGTCCATTCACCATACTTTCTGCAGAAGATCAATCTGTCCCTGATGTTTTTTTTGGAGAGAAGTGGCTTCTTTGCTGCCCTTCTTGACACCAGGCCATCTTCCAAAAGTCTTCGCCTCACTGTGCGTGCAGATGCGCTCACCCCTGCCTGCTGCCATTCCTGAGCAAGCTCTGCACTGGTGGCACTCCGATCCCGTAGCTGAATCCTCTTTAGGAGACGATCCTGGCACTTGCTGGACTTTCTTGGACGCCCTGAAGCCTTCTTAACAAGAATTGAACCTCTTTGTCACGAGGGTATCAAGAGCCACGTCTGACTCCGTTATACCCGGGGTCAGGAGGTCGCAGCGGGTGGCTGCGCGCTCTATATCTAAAGATCACGTTGTTTCTTAGTGATTGTTTTCTGTGTTTGCCTTGCTATCCTTTTTGTCTCAATCAGGGATCCGTAGCTTCTCCTCCTCAGCTGTTTCTTGTCTGCCACTCCCAACCTCCTTATATTCTCCCCTCACTCTTCTCTAGTTGCCAGTTATAGAGCTTCCTGCCTGGACATCTATACTGACCCACTGGAGTTGTGAATCCTGGTTGTCGTTCCAGAGTGCTACCCTCCGGATCCCTGTTGGGCTTCTTGTTGTCTCCTGTTGTCGCCCACCTGGGATTATATGTTGAGTTTGTATTGTCTGTCCTTCCCTTGGTGTTTTCCTTTAGAGCTAGTGGTGCGGACTAGTGTTCCCACCGCCCTGTTCACTATCTAGGGCTCAGCTTAGGGAAAGCCAGGGCTTTAGGCACGTGATCGGCGTACGGGTGAGGAACCCGTCTAGGGACGTCAGGGCAGCCAGGTGCCAGCCGCTAGGTGAGTCAGGGGTCACCACCTTCCCTCTCACTTGGGCAGGGCCTTCCTTGTTCCCTCCCTCTGTGTCACGTATGTGATAGTCACGCCGACCGTGATATTATAACTGGCCTTTACTTTTTGAGAAAAAAAATAAATAAATAAAAATAAATTTCTTTTTGTTGTTTTTTTTTCTCTACTTAGAATCCAATATGGATCCTATTGCTGCCTTGGCAAAACAGCTTCAAGGCCTGTCTTTGGAGGTGGCAGGATTGAAGGCGTCTGTCCTCCAACAACAGCAGCAAATGCAGCAGACCGCACCCCCAGCGGTTGCTTTGGGTAACCAGGTTGTTACAGAACCCAAGGTTGTTCTTCCTGACAGATTTTCTGGGGGAAGGGACAAATTTGCGACGTTCCGTGAGGCCTGCAAATTATACTTTAAGTTGCGCCCTTACTCCTCAGGTAATGAAGAACAGCGGGTTGGGATTGTCATTTCCCTGCTTCAGGGGGACCCACAATCCTGGGCGTTCTCGTTACCCCCTGGTTCCCAGGCTCTCCGGTCAGTGGAGGGATTTTTTGGGGCTTTGGGTCTCATATATGATGACCCTGACCGAGTCGCTCTGGCTGAGTCGAAGTTACGGAGACTCCTACAGGGGGATCGGTCAGCAGAGGAATATTGCTCAGAGTTCCGTAGGTGGGCTACGGATACTCAGTGGAACGACCCGGCTCTCAGGAGTCAGTTCTGCTCTGGGTTATCTGAAAGGGTTAAGGATGCACTGGTGCTGTATGAGACCCCCCTTTCCCTTGATGCTGTTATGTCCCTCTCTATCAGAATAGATAGGCGTCTTAGGGAGAGATCGAAAATTCCTGAGCAATTGGTTACCTCTCCCAAGCAACAATTAGTCTGTACTGACTTAGATGAGCCTATGCAGCTAGGCGGAACTTCTCGTCAGGTCCGTCCTCCTGATGTTCGCCGTAGGGGGGGGGCTTGTTTTTTCTGTGGGGGAAGGGTCATTTCATTAATGTCTGTCCCTCCTTTCTCAAAAACAAAAGACCGTCGGAAAACTACTAACCCCAGGCTGTGCGGAGGATGTCAGCCGGGGGGTATACGTTTCCTCCATACGAACATCTCAATTTGTGTTACCAGCGGTTATTGTTTTTGGTGTTAAGACGGAGTCTATTTCTTTTTTTCTAGACAGTGGAGCAGGGGTAAATTTGATAGATGCCCATTTTGCCCGCACTATGGGTTTGTCTCTCTGTACGCTGCAGAGACCTATTCCCGTATTCGCTATAGATTCGGCTCCTCTGTCTCAGAGAAACCTCACCCACATTGTTCATAATTTACACCTTCTGGTAGGGGACCACCATAATGAGTGTCTTTCATGTTACGTTCTGGAGGGCCTTCCCTCTCCTGTGGTATTGGGTCTTCCCTGGTTGGTAGCGCACAATCCAGTGGTGGATTGGCAGGCCAGGGAGATATTGGAGTGGAGTGAGCATTGCAGAGAGAATTGCTTAAATAACAATTGCTTAATCGCCTCCATAGCTTCCCTATCTACATTTATTTCGGACTTTGAGGACGTTTTTTCTGAAAAGGGTTGTCAGAAGCTACCACCTCATCGTCCTTATGATTGCCCGGTTAACCTGATTCCCGGTGCAAAATTACCCAAGTCCAGGTTGTATAATCTTTCAGGTCCCGAGAGACAAGCCATGAAAGATTATATCTCCGAGAGTCTGGCTAAGGGACACATCAGACCCTCTTCTTCACCCATGGCTGCAGGGTTTTTCTTTGTTAAAAAGAAAGATGGGGGCCTGCGTCCTTGCCTAGATTTCCGTGAGCTAAACCAGATAACCATCCGAGACCCATACCCTCTTCCTCTCATTCCTGACCTTTTTAATCAGATTGCGGGTGCTAGGTGGTTCTCCAAACTTGATCTTAGGGGGGCCTACAATCTGATTCGTATCAGGGAAGGGGATGAGTGGAAGACAGCTTTTAACACCCCTGAGGGGCATTATGAAAATCTAGTTATGCCTTTCGGTCTGACCAATGCCCCCGCTGTCTTCCAACATTTCGTTAATGATATTTTTAGTCATCTCATCGGCAGGTTTGTAGTCATATACCTAGATGATATCTTAATTTATTCGGCTGATCTGAAAACACATGAGGTGCATGTCAGGCAAGTACTGCAGGTCCTACGGACGAATAAATTATATGCGAAAATTGAAAAATGTGTCTTCGCCGTTCAGGAAATACAGTTCCTGGGATATCTATTATCTGCTTCAGGTTTCCGTATGGATCCTGGGAAGGTCCAGGCAATTTTAGATTGGGATCTTCCTGAGAACCTTAAAGCCCTACAACGATTTTTGGGTTTCGCAAATTTCTATAGAAAGTTCATTAAAAGTTATTCAGTGATCGTTAAACCCCTTACCGACATGACTAGGAAGGGGACTGATTTTTCTAAATGGTCTGACGCCGCTAAAAATGCATTTTCCTCTCTAAAAGAGAGGTTTACCTCGGCACCTGTTCTAATTCAACCTGATGTCTCCCAGCCTTTCATTGTTGAGGTAGATGCGTCAGAGGTGGGAGTGGGGGCTGTATTGTCTCAGGGTCCGTCTCCTGGCAAATGGCGCCCTTGCGCTTTCTTTTCCAAAAAATTATCTTCTGCAGAGAAGAACTATGATGTTGGAAATAGGGAACTGTTGGCGATTAAGCTGGCGCTTGAAGAGTGGCGTCACTTCTTAGAGGGAGCAATCCACCCCGTCACGGTGATTACGGATCACAAAAACCTTCTGTACCTAGAATCGGCTAAGCGTCTCACCCCTAGACAAGCTAGGTGGTCGCTATTCTTTACCAGATTTAACTTTGTAATCACCTATCGTCCTGGGGCAAAAAATACCAAGGCAGACGTGTTATCTCGTAGTTTCCCTGGAGGGGGTAATGCTAGTGATCCGGTACCTATTTTACAAAGAGGAGTGGTTGTCTCTGCTGTACACTCTGTTCTAGAGGGAAAGGTGTTAGAGGCCCAGGGGGACGCCCCGGCCTCTTGCCCCTCAGAGAAATTGTTTGTACCGTTAAACCTGCGTCTTGAATTATTAAAAGAACATCATAATTCGGCACTTGCTGGGCACCCGGGTAGTAAAGCAACCTTGGAGCTATTATCTCGTCGTTTTTGGTGGCCAAGGTTGCGTCAGGATGTAATGGATTTCGTGTCTACTTACTCTACTTGTGCACGCGCGAAAGTCTCTCATACACGTCCAGCAGGGTCTTTATTGCCTCTTTTTATCCCCAATAGGCCATGGACACATCTGTCAATGGATTTCATCACTGACTTACCGTTGTCTGCGGGTAAAACAGTTATTTTGGTAGTAGTAGACAGGTTTAGCAAAATGGTACACTTTATTGCGCTACCCGCACTTCCTAATGCTAAAACTCTTGCTCAGGTGTTTATCAGTGAAATCGTGAAGCTTCACGGGGTCCCTTCCGATGTGGTTTCGGATCGGGGAACCCAGTTTATTTCTAAGTTTTGGAAAGCTTTTTGTTCCCGTTTGGGGGTACACTTGTCCTTTTCCTCAGCTTTCTATCCTCAGTCGAATGGACAGACTGAGCGTACCAACCAAAACCTAGAAACATATTTAAGGTGTTTTGTGTCTGAAAACCAAGAGTTGTGGTCATCATATTTACCGTTAGCTGAGTTTGCCATAAATAATCATTATCAGGAGTCCACTGGCAAGTCACCATTCCTTGGTGCATACGGTTTTCATCCCCAATTTTGTACTTTCAAAGAGGGGGGGTCTTCTGGGGTTCCCGAAGAGGAAAGGTTTTCTTCATCTCTTTCTTCGGTATGGCAGAAGGTGCAAGTTAACTTGAAAAAGATGAGTGGTAAATATAAATGCATGGCCGATAAGAAACGGTCGCCAGGTCCGGACCTAGGGGTGAATGACTATGTGTGGTTGTCTACTAGGAATATTAAGTTGAAGGTTCCCTCTTGGAAACTGGGCCCTAGGTTCATTGGTCCTTATAAAATAGTAGCCGTCATTAACCCTGTGGCTTTTCGCCTGGAGCTACCTCAGACTTTTAAGATCCATAACGTCTTCCATAAATCGTTACTCAAGAAGTATGTTCCACCTCTAGAACCATCACCGCTGCCACCTCCTCCTGTTATTGTGGATGGTAATCTGGAGTTTCAAATAGCCAGAATTGTTGATTCTCGTCGGGTCCGCCGCTCTCTTCAGTATCTGGTGCATTGGAGGGGTTACGGTCCCGAGGAAAGAATGTGGGTTCCAGCGTCAGAGGTAAACGCCAACAGGTTAATTCAGGCTTTCCATGCCTCTCATCCGGAGAGACCTGGTCCTGAGTGTCCGGAGGCCCCTCGTGAAAGGGGGGGTACTGTCACGAGGGTATCAAGAGCCACGTCTGACTCCGTTATACCCGGGGTCAGGAGGTCGCAGCGGGTGGCTGCGCGCTCTATATCTAAAGATCACGTTGTTTCTTAGTGATTGTTTTCTGTGTTTGCCTTGCTATCCTTTTTGTTTCAATCAGGGATCCGTAGCTTCTCCTCCTCAGCTGTTTCTTGTCTGCCACTCCCAACCTCCTTATATTCTCCCCTCACTCTTCTCTAGTTGCCAGTTATAGAGCTTCCTGCCTGGACATCTATACTGACCCACTGGAGTTGTGAATCCTGGTTGTCGTTCCAGAGTGCTACCCTCCGGATCCCTGTTGGGCTTCTTGTTGTCTCCTGTTGTCGCCCACCTGGGATTATATGTTGAGTTTGTATTGTCTGTCCTTCCCTTGGTGTTTTCCTTTAGAGCTAGTGGTGCGGACTAGTGTTCCCACCGCCCTGTTCACTATCTAGGGCTCAGCTTAGGGAAAGCCAGGGCTTTAGGCACGTGATCGGCGTACGGGTGAGAAACCCGTCTAGGGACGTCAGGGCAGCCAGGTGCCAGCCGCTAGGTGAGTCAGGGGTCACCACCTTCCCTCTCACTTGGGCAGGGCCTTCCTTGTTCCCTCCCTCTGTGTCACGTATGTGATAGTCACGCTGACCGTGATACTCTTTCCTTGAAGTTCTTGATGATCCTATAAATTGTTGATTGAGGTGCAATCTTAGTAGCCATAATATCATTGCCTGTGAAGCCATTTTTATGCAACGCAATGATGGCTGCACGCATTTCTTTGCAGGTCACCATGGTTAACAATGGAAGAACAATGATTTCAAGCATCACCCTCCTTTTAACATGTCAAGTCTGCCATTTTAACCCAATCAGCCTGACATAATGATCTCCAGCCTTGTGCTCGTCAACATTCTCACCTGAGTTAACAAGACGATTACTGAAATGATCTCAGCGGGTCCTTTAATGACATCAATGAAATGCAGTGGAAAGTTTTTTTTGGGATTAAGTAAATTTTCATGGCAAAGAACGACTATGCAATTCATCTGATCACTCTTCATAACATTCTGGAGTATATGCAAATTGCTATTATAAAAACTTAAGCAGCAACTTTTCCAATTTCCAATATTTATGTAATTCTCAAAACTTTTGGCCACGACTGTGCACAGTACGCCATCAGAAAACTGTTTTGTTAGAGAAAATTCCAGTAATCTGGGCATAATCTAGTGTCCATTAGAGATGTCCCGAACTATTCGCCGGCGAAAAGTTCCCGGCGAACATAGCTTGTTCGCGTTCGCCGCGGCGGGCGAACATATGCGATGTTCGGTCCGCCCCCTATTCGTCATCATTGTGTCAATTTTGACCCTGTACCTCACAGTCAGCAGACACATTCCAGCCAATCAGCAGCAGACCCTCCCTCCCAGACCCTCCCACCTCCTGGACAGCATCCATTTTAGATTCATTCGGAAGCTGCATTCTTAGTGAGAGGAGGGACAGTGTAGCTGCTGCTGATTTAATAGGGAAATCGATAGCTAGGCTAGTGTATTCAGTGTCCACTACAGTCCTGAAAAACTCATCTGATCTCTGCTGTAAGGACAGCACCCCAAAAAGCCCTTTTTAGGGCTAGAACATCAGTCTGCTTTTTTTTTCCTGTGTAATCTGATTGCAGTTGCCTGCCTGCCAGCGTGTGTGTCAGGCTCACAGCGTATACTGTGCCCACTTGCCCAGTGCCACCACTCATATCTGGTGTCACAGTAGCTTGCATTTAAAAAAAAAAAAAAACTTTTTTGACTGTAATATAATAGCAGTCAGTTGCCGGCACGCACGTGCCCTGCAAGTGCATAGTGTCACCCGCGCAACTCATATCTGGTGTCACATTCGATTACATTTAAAGAAAAACAACAATTTTGACTGTGAATAAATAGCAGTCAGTTTTACACACGTGTTTGTGTGTTTAAGGCCCAGCTGCCAGTGCATAGTGTCACTTCAGCGCCATTCATATCTGGTGTCACATTCGATTACATTTAAAGAAAAACAACAATTTTGACTGTGAATAAATAGCAGTCAGTTGCACACACGTGTTTGTGTGTTTAAGGCCCAGCTGCCAGTGCATAGTGTCACTTCAGCGCCATTCATATCTGGTGTCACATTTGATTACATTTAAAGAAAAACAACAATTTTGACTGTGAATAAATAGCAGTCACTTGCACACACGTGTTTGTGTGTTTAAGGCCCAGCTGCCAGTGCATAGTGTCACTTCAGCGCCATTCATATCTGGTGTCACATTCGATTACATTTAAAGAAAAACAACAATTTTGACTGTGAATAAATAGCAGTCAGTTGCACACACGTGTTTGTGTGTTTAAGGCCCAGCTGCCAGTGCATAATGTCACTTCAGCGCAACTCATATCTGGTGTCACAGTAGCTTGCACGCATAGTACAACTTAACTAATCAAAAACAAATGACAGGCAGAGGCAGGCCACCCCGCAGGGGCCGTCGTGGTTGTGGTGCTGTGATTCCCTTTGGCCCTAGAATAATGCCCAGTGTTCAGAGGCCACATACCCTGAACTCGAAAAGTTCTGAGGACATAGTTGACTGGCTAACACAGGACACCCAATCTTCTACAGCTTCCGCTTGGAACCTTGACGCACCATCCTCCTCCAGCTCAGCTTCGGGCACCTCTCAAGTTACCACTCGCCCGCCTGCCGCCACCACCAACACTAGCACTACAGCCGCTTCACTTGATCTGTCAGAGGAGTTATTTACACATCAGTTGGAAGAAATGAGTGATGCGCAACCATTATTGCCAGAGGATGTAGATAACAGGGATATGTCTCAGTCAGGCAGCATTACACACATGGACGTACGGTGTGATGATGATGATGTTGTACCCGCTGCTGCTTCCTTTGCTGAGTTGTCAGATACAAGTGAAGTGGTTGATGATGACGATGTGTCCGTGGATGTCACGTGGGTGCCCGCTCAAAGAGAAGAAGAACAGGTGGAAAGTTCTGATGGGGAGACAGAGAGGAGGAGGAGATGAGTTGGAAGCAGGGGGAGGTCGTCGCAAGGAGCTAGTGGCACAGTCAGACAGCATCCATTGGCACCCGGGGTCAGCCAGACAGCACGCCAATCAACGCATGCTGTTGCCACCACCAGAATGCCGTCATTGCAGAGCTCAGCAGTGTGGCATTTTTTTTGTGTGTTTGCCTCTGACAACAGCGATGCCATTTGCAACCTGTGCCAAAAGAAACTGAGTCGTGGGAAGTCCAACACCCATCTAGGTACAACTGCTTTGCGAAGGCACATGATCGCACATCACAAACGCCTATGGGATCAACACATGAGTACAAGCAAACTCAAAGCCGCCATCCTCCTCCTGGTCCAGCATCTTCAGCCACGTCAACCACTGCTGTCCTCCTTGCCCCCTCTCAACCATCCGCCACTCCGTCTCTTGCCTTAAGCAGTTCCTGCTCATCTGCCCACAGTCAGGTGTCTGTCAAGGACATGTTTGAGCGTAAGAAGCCAATGTCACAAAGTCACCCCCTTGCCCGGCGTCTGACAGCTGGCTTGTCTGAACTCTTAGCCCGCCAGCATTTACCATACAAGCTGGTGGAGTCTGAGGCGTTCCAAAAATTTGTAGCTATTGGGACACCGCAGTGGAAGGTACCCGGCCGAAATTTCTTTGCACAAAAGGCAATCCCCAACCTGTACTGGATTGTGCAAAAGGAAGTAATAGCATGTCTGGCACACAGTGTTGGGGCAAGGGTCCATCTGACCACTGATACCTGGTCTGCAAAGCACGGTCAGGGCAGGTATATCACCTACACTGCGCATTGGGTAAACCTGCTGACGGCTGCCAAGCATGGAATGCGTGGCTCTGCAGAGCAGTTGGTGACACCGCCATGACTTGCAGGCAGGCCTGCTGCCACCTCCTCTACTCCTCCTACTCCATCCTCTTCCATAACCTCCTCGGCTGAGTCCTCTTCTGCTGCTGCGGCTTGCTCCACTTCAACGGCACCCCCCCAGCTCCCCAGGGGCTATTCCACATCCCGGATACGACAGTGTCACCGTCTTGGGGTTGACTTGCCTGAAAGCAGAGAGTCACACCGGACCAGCACTCCTGTCCGCCCTGAACGCACAGGTGGATCAGTGGCTAACTCCGCACCAACTGGAGATCGGCAAAGTGGTGTGTGACAAGCAATTTGTGGTGGAAGCAATTTGGTGGAAGCAATTTGTTGGCGGCATTGAATTTGGGCAAGTTGACACATGTGCCGTGCATTGCACATGTGTGTAATCTGATCGCACAACGCTTTATGCATAAGTACCCAGGCTTACAGGACGTCCTGAAGCAGGCCAGGAAGGTGTGTGGCCATTTCAGGCGTTCCTACACGGTCATGGTGCACTTTTCAGATATCCAGCGGCGAAACAACATGCCAGTGAGGCGCTTGATTTGCGACAGCCCGACACGTTGGAATTCAACACTCCTAATGTTCGACCGCCTGCTCCAACAAGAAAAAGCCGTCAACGAGTATTTGTATGACCGGGGTGCTAGGACAGCCTCTGCGGAGCTGGGAATTTTTTTGCCACGTTACTGGACGCTCATGCGCAATGCCTGTAGGCTCATGCGTCCTTTTGAGGAGGTGAGAAACCTAGTCAGTCACACCAAAGGCACCATCAGCGACATCATCCCATTTGTTTTCTTCCTGGAGCGTGCCCTGCGAAGAGTGCTGTATCAGGCCGTAGATGAGCGTGAAGAGGAAGAGGAAGAGTTGTGGTCACCATCACCACCAGAAACAGCCTTATCAGCATCGCTTGCTGGACCTGCGACAACTCTGGAAGAGGAGTGTGAGGAAGAGGAGTCAGAGGAGGAATGTGGCTTTGAGGAGGAGGAGGAAGACCAACCACAACAGGCATCCCAGGGTGCTCGTTGTCACCTATCTGGTACCCGTGGTGTTGTACATGGCTGGGGGGAAAAACATACCTTCAGTGAGATCACTGAGGACGAGTTACGGAACATGAGTAGCTCGGCATCCAACCTTGTGCAAATGGGGTCTTTCATGCTGTCGTGCCTGTTGAGGGACCCTCGTATAAAAAGGCTGAAGGAGAACGACCTGTACTGGGTGGCCACGCTACTAGACCCCCGGTATAAGCAGAAAGTGCCTGAAATGTTACCGAATTACCGGAAGTCGGAAAGGATGCAGCAGTTCCAAAATAAATTAAAAAGTATGCTTTACACAGCGTATAAGGGTGATGTCACAGCACAACGGGAATCTAACAGGGGAAGAGGTGAAAGTAATCCTCCCACGACCACGCCGGCAAGGACAGGATGCTTTATAGACGTGTTGTTGATGGAGGATATGCGGAGCTTTTCAAGTCCTACGCATCGCCACAGCCCTTCGGGGTCCACCCTCAGAGAACGACTCGACCGACAGGTAGTAGGCTACCTCGCCTTAACTGCAGATATTGACACTCTGAGGAGAGATGAACCCCTTGACTACTGGGTGTGCAGGCTTGACCTGTGGCCTGAGCTATCCCAATTTGCAATAGAACTTCTGGCCTGCCCCGCTTCAAGTGTCCTGTCAGAAAGGACCTTCAGTGCAGCAGGAGGTATTGTCACTGAGAAGAGAAGTCGCCTAGGTCAGAAAAGTCTAGATTACCTCACCTTTATTAAGATGAATGAGGGATGGATCCCGAAGGGACTGACAGTGGGCGATACATTCGACTAAAAAAGGCCTGATGAGATGAGCTTCCTTGGGCTAAAAATGGTCCACACGCTGCTGTATTTTATCTCTGAATGCCGGATGACTTGCGTGACTTATCCGCCACCAACTAGGGTTCAAGCCGCAATGTTTTAGGGCACTTTCTGCCTGGGAAACATCAATTTTTCTGCTACAGCAGCGGCTGCAACAATACCAAATTTTTCAGGCATGTGTACATGCCTAATTTTTCTAGCCTCTGGTGCTGCACTGTGGCTTCAAAAACCAAACAAAAAAAAAGGCACATACATGTGTCAATTCTCCTTCGTGATCGTTACCTTGTTGTGGTGAAGGGGCTTGCGTATCACAATGAAGTGACCACCTCTATGAGTGTGTTAGCAATGGCAATGTTGGCACACCCCAGATGATAAGGTCGTTGCTTCATTGTGAACAGACCAAAAGCGATCGGCTGGATAACTTTGCATAGAAAAAACATAAATTTTCTTTGTGATCATCTAAGGTGATCATTAAAGCCTACTAGGCCAACAATGGGCCCACACTGCAGAATCATTGTTTTCTGGGTCACTTAACTGTCACTGAACTACCTCAGCACGACCAAAGGCTTTGTAAAACCCCCATCGCCCTGCAATCTCCCAAACGTGCGCACGAGCACAGTCATCACTACACCAAGATTGACGCATAGAGGTATAAAATTTATGTCATGAGTGTGTCAACTATTGACAACTCTTTGCGGTTGTCTAAAATCTATTCCATACACGTCCCCTGATAGGGGACGTAACAGGGATTAAACTGATAGGAATAGTACTACTTAACACACCTTATAATAATAATAATAATAATAATAATACTAGTGGACGTAACAGGGATTAAACTGATAGGAATAGTACTACTTAACACACCACTCCTATCTGGTGGCACAGTATATTGCACGCGCAGTGCCCCAAATTGGAAGTAGGAGGACCGACCAGGCATCTTTTTCCATCTCCCGGTTCCTAAAATCGATTCCATATACATGTCCCCTGATAGGGGACTTAACAGGGATTAAACTGATAGGAATAGTACTACTTAACATACCTTATAATAACGCAGAGAGAGGCAATGCAGAGAGAGGAGTCTGAAGAAGAGGAGTCAGAGGAGGAAGGTGGCTTTGAGGAGGTGGAAGACCAACCACAGCAGGCGTCCCAGGGGGCTTGTTGTCACCTTTCGGGGACCCTTGGTGTTGTACGTGGCTGGGTGGAGGAAGAGACCTTCAATGACATCAGTGAGGACAAGGAACGGGACATGGCTAGCTTGGTATCCAACCTTGTGCAAATGGGGAGTTTGCGGTTGTGCAAATGGACTGTTTGCGGTTGTTTGCGGTGCGTTACCTGATGTTTTAAAGCACGTTATTCCAAACAATTTAGCAATGTTAGGTGATTTATGCCCTTTATGGATTAAAACCAGTTTCTGCGTCAACTATGTAATTTTCCATGGGAGTTTTGCCATGGATTCCCCTCCGGCATGCCACAGTCCAGGTGTTAGTCCCCTTGAAACAACTTTTCCATCACTATTGTGGCCAGAAAGAGTCCCTGTGGGTTCTAAAATTCGCCTGCCTATTGAAGTCTATGGCGATTCGCCCGGTTCGCGAACATTTGCGGAAATTCGCGTTCGCCATTCGCGAACGGAAAATTTTATGTTCGCGACATCTCTAGTGTCCATAGTGTGTGGCTTTCTGTGACATATACAGTACGCCAACCGAATACTGTTTCATTAGGGCAAATTCCAATAATCTGGGCCTAATCTAGTGTCTATATTGTGTGGCTTTCTGTGACATATACAATACTACATCCGAAAACTGTTTCTTTAGCGTAAATTTAAATAATCAGGGGCCAGTCCTCATCTAATGTCTCTGTAGTGTGTGCGTGTAATACACATCCGTGACATATACAGTACTCCATCCGAAAACAGTTTCTTTTCTTTTTTTTTTTAACAAGTCTCTTTTTATTGAGTTTTGTGAGAATAGAAAGTAAGCATACACATATAGTATACAGAGGTAATTCAATAGGACAGAGAGACAATTGTCATTGTCATTGTATATTCGTGAATTAATGAACCATTTCCACATAAAAAATGGGTATCTTATGCAAATCCTTCAGAGGCTAAATGCCTGACAACACAGGGAACATGGGGTACAGGTCTTCTTCAGCAATACAATGAACATAACGCTTATCACCAAGGTATACATGTGATATAAAAGTAAAAGTTAATGGCAGATTTCAGAGAGGGAGGGAAATTGGAAAGAAGAAGGGGCGGGGGGGGGGGGGGGGTATAGAGAGGGGGAGGGACATTTAATTGTCGACCCAGTTCTTATATGCATTTAGAATATGGTTGTGATCCCTGTATAAACGAGTAACTCTTGGAACATCTCTTATTCGCATCTGCACTCATCCCTTTGTATCTAATTCCCATTTTTCCTTTATATGTATTAACCATGGTTGCCATACTTTCAGGAAAGCCTTCCTAGTTTTGTTCTCCCAGCTAATTAACTCTTCCATGCGGCAAAGGTGTGTCATCTTTTCATACCACATTGATAGAGTCGGGGGGGGGGGGGGGTTGTCTCTTTCCACTGTAGCGGGACAAGTAGTTTTGCTGCAGTGATCATATGAGTGGCTAGATTTGATTTACTTGGCCTAAAGCCCGCTTCTGGTAGCCAAAGCAGTACTAACGGAGCTGATAGCTTTACCTTATCAGGGCATATTTTATTAATTATACCTTCGATCCCTGAGTTGACCAGAACACTCTCATCTTGGGGCAGAACCACCAAATGTGTGAGATGTTCCCAACACCTGATGAACATCGCCAACATTTGTCTGAGGGAGATAAGTTTATCCGGTGGAGGAAGTCTGGGGTTCTGTACCATCTGGATGTCGTTTTGAAGGAGTTTTCTTGAATTCTAATACAGTTAGAGAATCCATGAGAGTTGGCTAAGATGGAAGACCTACTGTCATCATCTAGTTGAATGTTCAACTCTCTCTCCCAGTTATGTATATAGTTGGGGCTTTGGGAGTCTCTAGGCCTTAGCAGTTGTCTATATATTATGGATAAGCATTTAGCTGGCAGGACGGGCAATAATATGTAGTTCTCCAACCATGTAGGATTAGGCAGAGGAAGGTGGTTGGATCTCTTGAAACTAGTGCAAGATTTCTCAAAGTCCCAAATTTGTAGGATATCCCCCGGTGTGCTAGCATTATCGGTTATATCTCTATAGAAATCCCTACTAGATTTGGAGCGGTACAAATCACCTAGTCTAAGATAAGCTACAGATGACCAGATTTTTGTGGTTTCCAGGGGGCATCTTGCAAGTATCTGTGGTAATATATGGAGGGGGATTAGGGGGGACAGTTTATTCTTCCCCACATTCAGCTCGCTTGAATTTTGGCAACCATATATTGTGCTTCTGTTTAGATCGTATGGTAGATCCTGTTTACTCGGTAAGGGCGCTTTACACCATAGCAGGAATTCTCTTTGTCTCCCTAACAGGGATTTTTTCATATCAACATGTATAGGTGCCGGTTCAGGTTGAGTCAATGCCAACCATCTTTCTAAGTGTATGGCTTGTAAATACATGTTAACATCTGGTAGGGAGATGCCACCTTGTTTCTTTTTCCTAGTGAGAAGCGAGTAGGGTAGTCTAGCTTTTTTACCATCCCAGAGAAATTTCCCAAAAACTGACTTCAATTTAGTTTGGAATGTGTTGGGTATGGATATCGGGAGAGATCGAAATAGGTATAACAGTTGTGGAAGGATGAATGGGAATAATGCATTTTTCCTTCCCAGCCAGGATAGCACTTTCTTTGAGAACCCTGTTAAAGTAGACTGTATCTTAGCTCATAAGGGGGTATAGTTGAGTTGGTGAAGCAAGTTTAAGTTAGCAGGTATCATGATCCCCAGATATTTAATTGCTTTAGCAGGCCATTTAAAGTGGGTCATATCTCTTATTCTTCTCAACTGGGAAGGGGAGACAGAGATCCCTAAAGCCTCTGATTTGTCAAAGTTTATCTTGAAATTAGATGCTTTACCGAATGCCTCAAAGATATCCAATACATATGGTATGGCTATTTCCAAGTTTGAGATAAACATTAACAAATCGTCGGCAAACGCTGCCATTTTGTGTTCAAATTTCTTTATTCTTAATCCACTGATATTAGGGGATTGCCTGAATTTAAGCAGTAATATTTCCATGGCTAATATGAAGAGTGAAGGAGTTAGTGGGCATCCCTGTCTGGTACCATTTCCAATGCTAAAGGAGTCCGACAGTGTATTATTCACCAGTATACGGGCCGAGGGGGAGGAATACATCGTTAATATTGCCTGTACAAACCTATCTGGGAATCCAAAGGCTTCCAGAGTTTTCCGCATAAATTTCCAACCCACCCTGTCGAACGCTTTTTCTGCGTCAATTCCTAGCAGAACTAGGGGCATCTTTTTAGAGTGAGCATAAGAAACCGAATGTAAGACTCTGCTAACATTATGTCTACCCTCCCTGCCCAAGACAAAACCCACCTGCTCCTCACCTATAAGGCTGGGGAGCAGTGAGGCAATCCTGTGACTTAGCAGCTTGGCCCACCACTTCAAATCTGTATTTAGGAGAGATATGGGTCTGTAACTACCGCATAACTCTTGATCTTTCCCTTCCTTGTGGATGATGGTAATATGCGCTTCTTGGGCTTGAGCAGGGAGGGCAGAGCCCTGCAGCAGGTCATTACAGAGTCTCACAAAGTATGGGATCAGGATATGTTTATATTTCTTATAGTAATAAATGGGGTAGCCATCTGGACCTGGGCTTTTGCCCGTTGGAATAGAGCTAAGGATCTTATCTACCTCCTCACTTGTAAAGGGTTGCAGCAATTTGGACCTATCGTCCATTGACCAGGTGGGTATTGTGATGGATTTAAGGAAGGTATCTATAAATTCACCTGAGTCTTGTTGACTAGAATCTGCTTTAATTTTCTCTTTGTCTAGATTATATAGTGACGAGTAAAAGTTACATGTTCTGGTGAGTTTCTTACCTTCTTTAGTTTTAATAGCTTGGATAAAAGTTTTGCTCTTTTGAGCTCTTAAGAGACTAGTCATCACCTTAGAACCCTTGTCCCCATGACAGAAACACTTGAAGCAAAGTGCTTGCATTATTTTGGCCGTTTTAATATTTAACAGGTCTTTGACCTGGTGGCGCAGCGCCTTAAGTGTACATTGTACTTCTTTAGTCTGTTTTATTTTGTGTCAGGTTTCTAGGGTAGAGATCTGTGTCAGTAGGGAGTTTAACTTCTGAGCTCTTTGCTTCTTTACTCTGGAGCCTAGGCTAATCAGCTCTCCTCTAATAACTGCCTTGTGGGCCTCCCAAATCATGGGCATGGGGGTTTGAGGTCTATCATTTTCATTAAAGTAGTTTAGGATCTTCTGTTCTATCTGAGTCCTGTTAAGCTCGTCCTCTAGAAGTGTGGTGTTAAGACGCCACGTCCAGGCTTTTGGGGGCAAATCCTTCAGTTTCCACTTAACTTTTACCGGGGAACGGTCAGAGACGGTGGAATTCCCAATTTCCGCGCTTATCACAGAAGTGAGCGAGTTGTTGGACATATAAATGTAGTCTAGTCTCTGATAGGTACCATGTACCTGGGAAAAGAATGTATAATCCCTCCCTTCTGGATTGAGGGCCCTCCAGACATCCGAGATCCGCAGGTTCGATAGAGACAGCTGCAGTCTACGTATTTGTTTTTTAGAGAGGAGCTGAGTTTTTGAGGTGGAGTCTATGCTGTGATCTATGGCTAGGTTGAAATCCCCCCCTAATATCAATAAGCCTTCCACGAAATCCTGGAGGGTGCCCAACATCTTTACAAACCACGGGATCTGCTTAACATTCGGGGCGTATATATTTGCCAAAGTGATAGTTTTGTTAAGGACTTTCCCCTTAACAAACAGGTACCTACCCAGAGGATCCTCCATTTTAGCTGTCAAGGTAAATGGTATGTTTTTGCTAATGCCAATGGAAACTCCTCTAGCAGCTGAGGAGTAGGTAAAATGGTACCAGACAGGGAAGCACCTACCACTCACACTAGGGACACGCTGATGTCTAATGTGAGTCTCTTGTAAAAAGAGTATGTCAGCTTATTCCCTTTTAAGGGTGTGGTACACTTGACTTCTCTTCTGAGGGATGTTCATCCCATTAACATTAAGTGTGCAAACAGTTATTTCAGCCATATTATTAGTCAGCTGGCAACCAGCACAGCCACCTCAGGGACATTAGCATATAGGTCGACATTGGGTGGGAGACAGGGGTAACTGTTGATATAAACATAAAAGGGAGAAGAGCACTGAGGCTCTTATGGCGCAAATCTGTGCAATAGTGCAATGGCAAACAAGTAGAATAGAGTCGGGGGGGGGGGACATCAGTGGTAGAGCCCGATATGACCAGGGACTCCACACACACCCGACCAGTGTTAGGGCCTTACAAGGCCTACTTGCATCAAAAGATATAAGTATGGACTATTACAGGTCCGAAGGGAGAGAGCTGCCCCCAAATGAGGGAGAAAGGAGGCCTATAAGAGGGTTACGCCAGCTCAGGCAGTCTCTCCCTCCCGACCGGCACCTCCGGTATTCAGCCGGGTATACACTCTGCACCTGGTTGTACAAAGTGTCAGTCCAGGTGAGGCAACTTCACTTATAATAACTATAACATGAACCCAACAGTATGCGAATATATTATGAGACTAAAACGCTGCAACTGGCAGCATTGTCACCTTCTATAGCTAAATTTCAGTCCATTGGAGGCCTGTTTCTTCCTTGTCGCTTTGGCCTTAGACGAAAGTTCCCAGGGCGCAAGTGAAGGCAGATGAGGGAGTTCTTCTGCGGTAGTTGCTGGTAGCCACAATGGTATGTCCATGGTATGACCATCTCAAGAGCCTCCCAGATCTTCGGCAGGTCATCCGGGTGGCGTACCGTGCATTGTCGGCCTTTAATTGAGGTACTTAGCCCGAAGGGAAAGAGCCATCTCATAGGTAGTTTTTTAGCTCTCAATTCTGCTGTCAAAGGGCGCAAGACCCTCCGTTTGGCAAGCGTGCTAGCCGCCAAATCTTGGAAAATCAGGATTTTGTGAGTGTCCATGAGAATGTCCTCTTTTTCTCTTGCCTTTTTGAGAATCTCTGCTGTGTCCAGGTAGTTTAGGAGTGCGCAGACTGTGTCTCTTGTCGGGTCCCCACGGTTTGGGCCTCAGAGCCCTATGGGCCCGTTCAATTGTAATGGCGTCTGCATGAGTCTGCCCCACCAACGTTGAGAAGATTCGGCGAACACACTCTGAAAGTTCTTCAGCAGGGATAGACTCAGGGATCCCCCTGATTCTTACGTTCTTTCGCCGTCCCCTATTCTCCTGATTCTCCAGGCTAAGGTAGGCATTATTCAGTTGTGAGCGTAGTGACTTTATTTGAGCTTGCAGTCCCCTGCTATGCTCTGTAATAGCTATCTGGGAGTTTTCGAGCGATTCAACTCGGGATCCCATTTGGTGTACCTCCATCTTTATGTCTGACAGCTCCTTCATCACCGGAGACAGGGCTTGCGACAGGGAGTGTTTCAGGAAGGATCTTGTAATCGGCAGTGTGTTTGCAGCTTCTTGGGTATCGGAATAAGCACATGAACTGCCGCCATCTGAATCGTCTTCCTGCGTCTCAGAGCGGGCAGCAGCCGTCGCCATTTTCTTCCCTCTGGCCGGAGAAGGCATCGCCTTGTTCAGGAACCTTGTCATGTCCCCTTGCGATTTCTGGGGTCTCAGTGTACCCTCTGGGTCTTTTCTTCTCTCCTTGGACAGTTTGCCCATATTTCGAGTAGGTTCTGCGCTATAGAAAAAGCTATGACCGGGTGGTGTGATGAGGAGCACAAGGCTAAGCGTCCACCACCATGCTCGGCTAGCTCCGCCCCCGGTCAAAAAATGTTTCTTTAGCGTAATTTAAATAATCTGGGCCTAATCTAGTGTCCGTAGTGTGTTGTTTTCTGTGACATAAACAGTACGCCATCCGAAAACTGTTTCTTTAGGGCAAATTCAAATAATATGGGCCTAATCTAGTGTCCATAGTGTGTTGATTTCTGTCACATATACAGTACGCCATCTGAAAACTGTTTCTTTAGGGCAAATTCCAATAAACTGGGTCTAATGTAGTATACATAATGTGTGGCTTTCTGTGACATATACAGTACGCCATACGAAAACTTTTTCTTTTGCGGAAATTCAAATAATCAGTGGCCAGTCCTCATCTTCTGTCTCTGTGTGTGCGTGTAATATACATCCGTGACATATACAGTTCTCCATCCGAAAACTGTTTCTTTAGCGTAAATTTAAATAATCAGGGGCCAGTCCTCATCTTCTGTCTCTGTAGTGTGTGCGTGTAATACACATCCTTGACATATACAGTACTCCATTGAAAAACAGTTTCTTTAGGGCAAATTTAACTAATCTGAGCCTAATATAGTGTCCATATTCTGTGTGTTTCTGTGACTTATACTGTCCTGCATCCGAACACTGAGTTTGAATTGAAAATTCCAAAAATCTGGGCCTAATCTAGTGTTCATAGCGTGTTGTTTTCTGTGACATATACAGTATGCCATCCGAAAACTGTTTCTTTAGGGCAAATTCCAATTATCTGGGCCTAATCTAATGTCAATAGTGTGTTGTTTTCTGTGACATATTCAGTACGCCATCCGAAAATTGTTTCTTTAGCGTAAATTTGAACAATCAGGGGCCAGTCCTCATCTTCTGTCTCTGTAGTGTGTGTGTGTAATACAGATCCGTGACATATACAATACTCCATCTGAAAACTGTTTCTTTAGCGTAAATTTAAATAATATGGGCCTAATCTAGTGTCCATAGTGTGTTGTTTTCTTTGACATTTACAGTACGCCAATCGAAAACTGTTTCTTTAGGTCAAATTTAACTAATCTGGGCCTAATATAGTAAATTCAAATAATCCGGGCCAGTCTTCATCTTCTGTCTCTGTGTGTGTAATACACATCTGTGACATATACAGTACTCTATCCGAAAACTGTTTCTTTAGGGCAAAATTAACTAATCTGGGCCTAATATAGTGTCCATATTCTGTGTGTTTCTGTGACTTAGGCCTCTTTCACACGGGCGTTGCGGGAAAATGTGCGGGTGCGTTGCGGAAACCGCACAATTTTTCCGCGCGAGTGCAAAACATTGTAATGCGTTTTGCACTCGTGTGAGAAAAATCGCGCATGTTTGGTACCCAAACCCGAACTTCTTCACAGAAGTTCGGTCTTGGGATCGGTGTTCTGTAGATTGTATTATTTTCCCTTATAACATGGTTATAAGGGAAAATAATAGCATTCTGAATACAGAATGCATAGTAAAATAGTGCTGGAGGGGTTAAAAAAATAATAATAATTTAACTCACCTTAGTCCACTTGATCGCACAGCCGGCATCTCCTTCTGTCTCCTTCTTTGCTGATTGTAGGAACAGGACCTGTGGTGCCGACTGCGCGATCAAGTGGACTAAGGCTACTTTCACACCTGCGTTCAGGTGTCCGCTCGTGAGCTCCGTTTGAAGGGGCTCACAAGCGGTCCCGAACGCAGCCGTCCAGCCCTGATGCATTCTCAATGGAGGCGGATCCACTGAGAATGCATCCGCCTGCCAGCGCTCAGCCTCCGCTCCGCTCAGTGAGCGGACACCTGAACGCTGCTTGCAGCGTTCGGGTGTCCGCCTGGCCGTGCGGAGGCGAGCGGATCCGTCCAGACTTATAATGGAAGTCAATGGGGACGGATCCGTTTGAAGATGACACAGTATGGCTCAATTTTCAAACGGATCCGTCCCCCATTGACTTTCAATGTAAAGTCTGAACGGATCCGTTTGCATTATCATGAAAAAAAATAAAAAAAATAAAAATTATTTTTTTTTTTTTTGTTCATGGTTATGCAAACGGATCCGTTCTGAACGGATGCAAGCGTTTGCATTATAGGAGCGGATCCGTCTGTGCAGACACCAGACGGATCCGCTACTAACGCAAGTGTGAAAGTAGCCTTAAGGTGAGTTAAATTATTTTTGATTCTTTTTAACCCCTCCAGTGCTATTTTACTATGCATTCTGTATTCAGAATGCTATTATTTTCCCTTATAACCATGTTATAAGGGGAAATAATAATGATCGGGTCTCCATCCCGATGGTCTCCTAGCAACCGTGCGTGAAAATCGCACCGAATCCGCACTTGCTTGCGGATGCTTGCGATTTTCACGCAACCCCATTCACTTCTATGGGGCCTGCGTTGCGTGAAAAACGCAGAATATAGAGCATGCTGCGATTTTCACGCAACGCACAAGAAATGCGTGAAAATCACCGCTCATGTGAACAGCCCCATAAAAATGAATGGGTCGGAATTCAGTGCGGGTGCAATGCGTTCAACTCACGCATCGCATCCGCGCGGAATACTCGCCCATGTGAAAGGGGCCTTATACTGTCCTGAATCCAAAAACGTAGTTTGTATTGCAATTCCAAAAATCTGGGCCTAATCTAGTGTTCATAGTGTGTTGTTTTCTGTGTCATATACAGTACACTATCCGAAAACAGTTTCTTTAGGGCAAGTCCCAATAATCTGGGCCTAATCTAGTATCCGTAGTGTTTGTCTTTCTGTGACATATACAGTACGCTCACGGAAACTGATTCTTTAGCGTAAATTTAAATAATCTGGGCCTGATCTAGTGTCCATAGTGTGTTGTTTTCTGTGACATATACAGTACTCCATTCAAAAACTGTTTCTTTAGGGCAAATTTAACTAATCTGGGCCTAATATAGTGTCCATAGTCTGTGGGTTTCTGTGACATATACTGTCCTGTTTACGAAAACTGAGTTTTTATTGCAAATTCCAATATTTTGGGCCTAATCTACGGTCCATAGTGTGTCGCTTTCTGTGACATATACGGTACGCCATCCGAAAACTGTTTCTTTAGGGGAAATTTAACTTATAGTGTCCATATTCTGTGTGTTTCTTTGACATATACTGTCCTGCAATTGAAAATTTAGTTTGTATTGCAAATTCCAAAAATCTGGGCCTAATTTAGTGTCCATAGTGTTTTGTTTTCTGTGACATATATAGACCGCCATCCGAAAACTGTTTCTTTAGGGCAAATTCCAATTATCTGGGCCTAATCTAGTATCCATAGTGTGTTGTTTTCTGTGACATATACAGTAAGCCATTTGCCAGTGTAAATTCCAATAATCTGGGCCTTATCTAGTGTCCATAGTGTGTTGTTTTCTGTGACATATACAGTACTCCATTCAAAAACAGTTTCTTTAGGGCAAATTTAACTAATCTGGGCCTAATATAGTGTCCATATTCTGTAAGTTTCTGTGACATATACTGTCCTGTTTACGAAAACTGTGTGTTGTTGTGTGTTGTTTTCTGTGACATATACAGTACGCCATCCGAAAACTGTTTCTTTTGGGCAAATTCCAATAACCTGGGTCTAATCTAGTGTCCATAGTGTGTGGCTTTCTGTGACATATACAGTACGCCATCCGAAAACTGTTTCTTTTGCGTATATTCGAATAATCAGGGGCCAGTCCTCATCTTCTGTCTCTGTGCGTGTAATACACATCCGTGACATATACAGTAATCCATCCTAAAACTGTTTCTTTAGTGTAAATTTAAATAATCAGGGGCCAGTCCTCATCTTCTGTCTCTGTAGTGTGTGCGTGTAATACACATCCGTGACATATACAGTACACCATCCGAAAACTTCTTTAGGGCAAATTCCAATAACCTGGGCCTAATCTAGTGTCCATAGTGTGTTGTTCTCTGTGACATATACAGTACGCCATTCGAAAACTGTTTCTTTAGGACAAATTTAACTAATCTGGGCCTAATATAGTGTCCGTATTCTGTGGGTTTCTGTGACATATACTGTCCTGTTTACGAAAACTGTGTGTTGTTGTAGTGTGTTGTTTTCTGTGACATATACAGTACGCCATCCGAAAACTGTTTCTTTTGGGCAAATTCCAATAACCTGGGTCTAATCTAGTGTCCATAGTGTGTGGCTTTCTGTGACATATACAGTACGCCATCCGAAAACTGTTTCTTTTGGGCAAATTCCAATAAGGGCTCATTCAGACGGCCGTATGCTGTCCGCAAAAATACTGAATGCTATCCGTTTTTTTGCGGATCCGCAAAAAAACGGATCTGCAAAAAAACGGATAGCATTCAGTATTTTTGCAGACCCATAGACTTCAATGGGGCCATGTCCTGATTTTCACGGACAAGTATAGGACATGTTTCATTTTTTTTGCGGATCCGCAAAAAAACGGATAGCATTCAGTATTTTTGCGGACAGCATACGGCCGTCTGAATGAGCCCTAACCTGGGTCTAATCTAGTGTCCATAGTGTGTGGCTTTCTGTGACATATACAGTACGCCATCCGAAAACTGTTTCTTTTGCGTATATTCGAATAATCAGGGGCCAGTCCTCATCTTCTGTCTCTGTGCGTGTAATACACATCCGTGACATATACAGTAATCCATCCTAAAACTGTTTCTTTAGTGTAAATTTAAATAATCACGGACCAGTCCTCATCTTCTGTCTCTGTAGTGTGTGCGTGTAATACACATCCGTGACATTTACAGTACACCATCCGAAAACTTCTTTAGGGCAAATTCCAATAACCTGGGCCTAATCTAGTGTCCATAGTGTGTTGTTCTCTGTGACATATACAGTACGCCATTCGAAAACTGTTTCTTTAGGGCAAATTTAACTAATCTGGGCCTAATATAGTGTCCGTATTCTGTGGGTTTCTGTGACATATACTGTCCTGCATCCGAAAACTGAGTTTGTATTGCAAATTCCAAAAATCTGGGCCTAATCTAGTGTCCATAGTGTGTGGCTTTCTGTGACATATACAGTTCGCTATCCGAAAACTGTTTGTTTAGCGTAAATTTAAATAATCAGGGGCCATTCCTCATTTACTGTCTCTGTAGTGTGTGTGTGTAATACACATCCGTGACATATACAGTACTCCATCCGAAAAACTGTTTCTTTAGGGGAAATTTAAATAATCTGGGTCTAATATAGTGTCCATATTCTGTGGGTTTCTGTGACATATACTGTCCTGCATCCAAAATCGGTGTCTTTAGCGGACTGTAAAACAATCTGCACCACATCTAGTGACAAAACCATTAATATGAAGAAGGCAAGCACTAAGTGATGGGGAAGTGGTACACGCAGAGACCGTGGCCCTGGGCGCAATGAAACTGTGCCTGCTGCCAGTGCACCAGAAAAACATAAAATATCCACCGTACCCAGCTTCATATCCAACTTAGCTGGGCGGCGCAGGACAACACTGTCCAAGTCGGACCAGTGCGAACAGTCGGTCGGTTGGATTGCTGAACATAATGCTTTCAGTTTGTTAAGCACCACCCTCTCTTCCACCAAGTCCAGTCTCTGTAGCCTAGAGTCTGGTCAACCGAATCTTCACTCTAATCATCCTTCCTCCCACCACGGAGAGGCTTGCCAAACGAGTGATCCCACACTCGGATATTCCAAGGAGCTCTTTCCAGCGCCACTATTACATTTGGCCCTCGCAACAAGCACGCTTGAAGAGGGACCTGAGATATTGTGCCCTGATTACCAACCTCTTGAGCCTTCACAGTCTCAAGAAGATGACGGTGGTGAATGGCAATCATTTGTTCATGAGGTGGATGATGATAAGATATAGTTGTCAATCACTGAGGTTGTGGTTAGGTCAAGTCAGGAGGATGAGCAGAGTGAGGAAGTGGAAGAGGAGGTGGTTGATGATGAGGTCACTGACCCAACATGGGAAGGTGATAAGCCAAGCGAGGACAGCAGTACAGAGGGGGAGGGACCTGCAGCACCGCAACAGGCTGGAAGAGGCAGTGGAGTTGCAAAAGTGAGAAGTCGTCCCACAACAAACAGGCCCACAACCATTACACCGAGCACCCCCATGCGTAAATCTACCTTGCCAAGGGGTAGGTGTTCCGCAGTATGGCGCTTTTTTGATGAAAGTGCAGACGACAAAAGAGGGGTAGTTTGCAACCTGTGCTGTACCAAAATGAGCCGGGGCATGATCACTAGCAACCTCACCACCACCAGCATGGCATCCAAGCACCTTGATAAGTGGGCCGAACGCCTGAGTCCAGAATCTGGGTCTGCAGGTCACACCACTGCCTCCTCTTCCCCTGTGTTACGCATTGCTGGCCAATCCCCTGTCGAAGGCGCAGGCCCGGATTTCCCTCGCCCTGCACCTGGACCTTTGCATGAAGCATCAGCAACAACATCCACTTCCCTGTCCCAGCGCAGCATCCAAATGTCCATAACACAGTCATTTGAACACAAGCGCAAATACCCACCCACAGGCCATAGCACTAAATATGCAACTTTCCAAGTTACTGGCCCATGAAATGTTGCCATTTAGGCTTGTGAACACTGAGGCCTTCCGCAGCCTGATGTCGGCGGCCATCCCTCGGTAAGCAGTCCCCAGCCGCCACTATTTATCACGGTGCATGTGTCCCAGATCATCACCTGTGCCCTGACAAACGCAGTTACTGGGAAGGTCCACTTAACCACGGACACATGGACAAGTGCTGGTGGCCAGGGACGCTACATTTCCCTGACCGCACACTGGGTGAATGTTGTGGAGGCCAGGAGTAAGTCGTACCCTGGGATGGCACAGGTGCTACCCACTCCCAGTATTGCGGGCCCTACGTCCATCAGGGTCTCCGCCAGCAGCTATGTTACTGGCTCAAACCCCCACTTCTCCTCCTCCGCCGCCTCCTCCTCCACTTCCACCTCCAGCAGCAGTCAGCCATCAGTCGCTAGCTGGAAGCAGTGTAGCACTGCTGTGGGTAAGCGTCAACAGCCCGTGCTGAAGTTGATATGCGTAGGGAACAAACAGCACACCACTGAAGAGCTGTGGCAGGGTATAAGAGACCAGACCGAGCTGTGGCTCTCACCACTCAACCTACAACCAGTCATGGTTGTGTATGACAATGGTCGTAACTTGGTGGCGGCTTTGGAGCTCAGCAACCTGACACACATGCCATGCCTAGCCCACGTCTTAAACTTAGTGGTTCAGATGGTTAGTGGCCATAACGCTATTATCAGCGTAACCATCCCACTGCTGTGTCTACTCAAACGAATGCTGCTCACAATTAAGGACAGTTGCCTCTGCTACAGAGGGTAGTACCCATGGAACTTTAATTCCATCTGTTTAGCGTGGATGGGAAGAAGAGGAGGAGGATGAGGAGATGGAGATTCATCCTGATGTCGACATTGACATCTTGCCTGTTGGTACTCTGGCACACATGGCTGACTTCATGTTAGGCTGCCTTTCCCACGACCCTCGCGTTATATGCATTTTAGATAATACGGATTACTGGGTGTTCACCCTTCTCGACCCCCGCTTTAAAGAGAACTTCTCATCTCTCATTCCTGTGGTGGAGAGGACGAGTAAAATGTTGCAATACCAGAAGGTACTTGTTGAGAGATTGCTCCAAAATTTTCCATCTGACAATGCGGCCGGCAGAGTCCGTACTTCCTAAGACAACCGAGGAAGGGAGACAATGGAACACACAAAGGCAGGTTAACACTCTTCAAGGCATGGGACACTTTCATGACACCCTGCCAGCAACCTCACCCTGAAGCGCGGCCAAGTGGTACAAGGAGGGAAAAGTTTTGGAAGATGGTGAAGAAATAGATAGCAGACCATGTTAGCGTCCTAAATAATCCCTCAGTGCATTACAACTACTAGGGGTCCAAGCTGGACACGTGGCATGAACTTGCGCTGTACGCCTTGGAGGTGCTGGCCTGCCCTACCGCCAGCGTTTTGTCTGAGTGTGTATTTAGTGCTGCTGATGGCATTATAACAGATAAATGTGGCCACTGGCATTATAACAGATAAGCTTGTCCACTGGCAATGCTGACAGGTTGACTCAGATAAAAATGAACGAGGCCTGGATTGCCCCTGACTTCTCAACTCCACCAGAGGAGAGCTGACCTGATGATGAACATAAAGACAATTTCAATCTATCATTTATAATGTACTCAATCTACTGTACTGTATTCCCATGCACCTTTTCCAACACAAAAAAGAGTATATGGTTGAATCTTGTTTTATCCTCCTCCTCATCCAGATTGTATATATTTCCTCCACTCTAATTTTTTTTAATAGGGTCAGCTGTACAGCATGCACTTGCACTCGCATATAATGTTTTAGAGCGTCAGACAGGGCCGCCATCAGGGGGGTACAGCCGATACCCCAGTAAGGGCCCCGGCCAGTCCCGACTTTTTTTTTTTGGTCATTTGTCAAAATTGTCAGTGACTTCACTGACTTGATAGTCTGCGTCACTACAGGGGGGCAATTGATTATTCCTTCCACCCCCCCCCCCCCCCCGCTGATTCCCGTACCGCTGGCGGCGCTGCATTTCCCTTTAAAGCGCTGGCGCTGCACACGTGACGTCAGACGCTGGCTGCTGCCTCACGCCGCCTGCCACTGCCAGACAGTCAATTCTGGTTTGCTGGCTTGCAGCCAGGCGCAGCGGCGGGAACTTCTGGTCTCTGGAACTAAGTGGAACTTTTGTGGAAGCCTGCCCTAGTGCCCTCTTAGCCAGCCCAGGAAGGAGTCAGTGCCAGCTCCATGCTCCAGTTTCTATTGTCTCCATCACATGTTGGACGGGTCGGACCCCACTGTTGGACGGTCCATTAGGTTGTTTCCATGATGTTATCATTACATTAGACAACATAAGGATCAATATGAAAATAAATAATTTGGAGCCTTTGAAATAGCTCAACTCAGTATGCCACCATTAACAGTAAAATGATAACTTATCATTTTACTGTTAATGGTGGCATACTGAGCTGAGCTATTTCAAAGGCTCCAAATTATTTATTTTCATATTGATCCTTATGTTGTCTAGGCTAGGCAGCTCTATGTTGTGTGGTCTTTGCTCGGGGGTAAACTGCAAAGCTGTTTTCTGGATTATCCTACAGGGCCATGATCCTCCATCATTTATTGTTATTAACCCCTCCCTTGCCAGCCACCCAGCCCCATTTAGCTGTGTGTTCTGCTTTTACATTTATTTATTTTAGGCCATGAAGGGGTTAATTAAGTGTTGGAGGGGGTGGGGGTGTTATTGTGCATATTGTGTTTGGGAGCCATTTAACAAGTTTGACCAGTTGGGTTTGAGAGTTGGTTGTGTGTCATCCACTAATGCCCAAAAAAGTGTCATCCACAGATCCCCCATAAAAGTGTCATCCACAGATCCCCCATAAAAGTGTCATCCACAGATTCCCATATACCAGTGTGTCATCCACAGATCGCCCATAAAAGTGTGTCATCCACAGATCCCCCATAAAAGTGTCACCCACAGATCCCCCATAACAGTGTCATCCACAGATGCCCACATACCAGTGTGTCATCCACAGATCCCCCATAACACTGTCATCCACAGATCCCCCATAACAGTGTGTCATCCACAGATCCCCCATAACAGTGTGTCATCCACAGATCCCCTCATAACAGTACGTCATCCACAGATTCCCCCGATAACAGTACGTCATCCACACTGCGCACTGAGGAAGAGAAAGAAAGGAGGGGAAAGAATCCGCAAAAGCAAGCAGAGGACGGCACAGCAGACGACTGAATAGCTTCTTTTGCAAGTAAATAGCTTTATTATAAATGCAGTTTAACCCCTTAAGGACTTAGGATGTACCGGTACGGCATGTTTGCCGAGTCCTTAAGGACCCATGACGTACCGGTACGTCATAAGTTTAAAAGGAGATTGCGGCGCTGCTGGGGTTAATCCGCACAGGATGCCGGCTGAAATCATTCAGCCGGCATCCTGTCACAACGCCGGGGGGGGGTCATATGACCCCCCGTATCGGCGATCGCAGCAAACTGCAGGTCAATTCATACCTGCGGTCTGCTGCGCTTTTGGCTGATTCTGATCGGACCGTGGGGATCAAACTTCAAAATGCCGCATATACATTTTTTTCCACCCCCCCTGCACCCCTGAATGGTTTTATGGCGGCGGGTGGTGCAGGGGGGGGTGTTGCGGGGCGGTGCGGGCGATGCGGCAGGCGGGCGGTGCGGCAGGCGGGATCGTAATCCCCCGCCCGCCTCCCCTTGAATAATCGTTGGTGGACAGTGGTATACCAGGGTGTCAGCACATTGCTGACACCCTGGTATAAACGGCTGACATCGGTGATGCGATGTCAGCCGTTTAACCCTTTCCATACAGCGGTCCGTACGGACCGCTGTATGGAAAAAGTTAACAGAAAGAGGGAGCTCCCTCCCTCTCCCATTGGGGGGCTGCTGTGCCTTTGCAGCCCCCCGATGGAGAGGGAGAGAGCCTCCAGACAGCCCCCCCGACAGCCCCATCCTTACCCTTCCCCGTCTGCGAAGTTCTGACAACTACTGAGCAGACGGGGAAGGTTCCCATGGCAACAGGACGCCGTCTCAGGCATCCTTCTGTCCATGGTGCTGAACAGATCTGTGCTAAAGGCAGAGATCTGTTCAGACAAAGTGTAAGTAAAATACAGTACAGTACAATATATATTGTACTGTACTGTATTATACAGACATCAGACCCACTGGATCTTCAAGAACCAAGTGGGTCTGGGTAAAAAAAAAAGTGAAAAAAAAAGTAAAAATCAAAAAACACATTTATCACTGATTAAAAATGAAAAAAAGAAAATTCCCTACACATGTTTGGTATCACCGCGTCCGTAACGACCTGATCTATAAAACGGTCATGTTACTTTACCCGAACGGTGAACGCCATAAAAATAAAAAATAAAAAACTATGATGAAATTTAAATTTTGCCCACCTTACTTCCCAAAAAAGGTCATAAAAGTGATCAAAAAAGTCGCATGTACGCCAAAATTGTAACAATCAAACCGTCATCTCATCCCACAAAAATCATACCCTACCCAAGATAATCGCCAAAAAACTGAAAAAACTATGGCTCTCAGACTATGGAGACACTAAAACATGATTTTTTTTGTTTCAAAAATGAAATCATTGTGTAAAACTTACATAAACAAAAAAAAATATACATATTAGGTATTGCCGCGTCTGTATCGACCGGATCTATAAAAATATCACATGAGTTAACCCCTCAGGTGACCACAGTAAAAAAATTAAAATAAAAACGGTGTAAAAAAAGCCATTTTTTGTCATCTTACGTCACAAAAAGTGTAATAACAAGCAAAAGTCATATGCACCCCAAAATAGTGCCAATAAAACAGCCATCTCATCCCGCAAAAAATGAGACCCTACTTAAGATAATCGCCCAACAACTGAAAAAACTATGGCTCTTAGGCTATGGAGACACTAAAACTTTTTTTGTTTTAAAAATGAAATCATTGTGTAAAACTTACATAAATAAAAAAAATTGTATACATATTAGGTATCGCCGCATCCATGACAACCTGCTCTATAAAATTAGCACATGATCTAACCTTTCAGATGAATGTTGTAAATAACAAAAAAAAAAAACGGTCCCAAAAAAGCTATTTCTTGTTACCTTGCCGCACAAAAAGTGTAATATAGAGCAACCAAAAATCATATGTACCCTAAACTAGTACCAACAAAACTGCCACCCTATCCCGTAGTTTCTAAAATGGGGTCACTTTTTTGGAGTTTCTACTCTAGGGGTGCATCAGGGGGGCTTCAAATGGGACATGGTGTCAAAAAAACAGTCCAGCAAAATCTGCCTTCCAAAAACCATATGGCATTCCTTTCCTTCTGTGCCCTGCCGTGTGCCCGTACAGCAGTTTACGACCACATATGGGGTGTTTCTGTAAACTACAGAATCCGGGCAATAAATATTGAGTTTTGTTTGGCTGTTAACCCTTGCTTTGTTACTTGAAAAAAAATATTAAAATGGAAAATCTGCCAAAAAAGTGAAATTTTGAAATTGTATCTCTATTTTCCATTAAATCTTGTGCAACACCTAAAGGGTTAACCAAGTTTTTAAAATCAGTTTTGAATACCTTGAGGGGTGTAGTTTCTTAGATGGGGTCACTTTCGTGGAGTTTCTACTCTAGGGGTGCATCAGGGGGCTTCAAATGGGACATGGTGTAAAAAAAACAGTCCAGCAAAATCTGGCTACCAAAAACCAAATGGCGCACCTTTCACTCTGCGCCCCGCTGTGTGGCCGTACAGTAGTTTACGGCTACATATGGGGTGTTTATGTAAACGGCAGAGTCAGGGCAATAAAGATATAGTCTTGTTTGGCTGTTAACCCTTGCTTTGTTAGTGGAAAAAATGGGTTAAAATGGAAAATTAGGCAAAAAAATGAAATTCTCAAATTTCATCCCCATTTCCCAATAACTCTTGTGCAACACCTAAAGGGTTAACGAAGTTTGTAAAATCAGTTTTGAATACCTTGAGGGGTGTAGTTTCTAGAATGGGGTCATTTTTGGGTGGTTTCTATTATGTAAGCCTCGCAAAGTGACTTCAGAGCTGTAGTGGTCCCTAAAAATTGGGTTTTTGTAAATTTCTGAAAAATTTCAAGATTTGCTTCTAAACTTCTAAGCCTTGTAACATCCCCAAAAAATAAAATATCATTCCCAAAATAATTCAAACAAGAAGTAGACATATGGGGAATGTAAAGTCATCACAATTTTTGGGGGTATTACTATGTATTACAGAAGTAGAGAAACTGAAACTTTTAAATTTGCAAATTTTTTATTTTTTTTGGTAAATTTGGTATTTTTTTTTAACATGGCTAACTTCATGTTAGGCTGCCTTTCCTGCGACCTGCATTTTAGACAACACGGATTACTAGTTGTTCACCCTTCTCGACCCCCGCTACAAAGAGAACTTCTCATCTCTCATTCCTCTGGTGGAGAGGACAAGCAAAACGGTGCTATACCAGAAGGAATCTTGTGCTTTAATAACTTAACCAACGCTCTCTGGGTGGTTCACAATTAGGAAAAAAAAGTGGCAAGACAAGAACAGCCAATCAGATTTCAGCCATTGACCTCCCTTGGATGTGGTATCCCTTTCTCAAGCTCCCTCTCCGGCATCGAACCCTGATTCCCCGTTACCCGTGATCACCATGGTAGGCGCAGAAAAGAACATCGAAAGTTGATAGGGCAGACAACCAAATGGATCGTCGCCATCACAGGGACGTGCAGTCGCCCAGAGGTTATCTAGAGTCACCAATGTGGCAGCAGGCCCTCGCGCCTAAGGTTTAAGATGGTCAGATCAGCAGGCCCTTGCTCCAAATGTTTTTGAGGGTCACCAGCAGGCCATCAATCATAATTTTTCAAGGGTGTGTATGATGCCCTCCTTTATGTGTAACAAAGGGTGTTTTGGAGTGCAGGTTTCTTGTAATTTTTGGCAGCCCTTTCACTTAGTGCATAGGCTTTCTGAGTGTAGGAGTCCCACTACCTAAACAATTGTACCACAATACAATGATATACCACAATACAATGATATACAAGCTGTTTCGGAGTGCTTCTTGCTTGTAATTTTTTGCAGCCCTTTATATACAATTGAATATACTGGAAAGAATGTTTCCTAATAATTTTTCCTGTAAAATTAATTTTTTGGGGGGTTTCGTGTGTATTTTTGTAAAAGTGTCATACAACTCGGACAACATGGTTCCCAGCAGCGACCTGGGAGTCAAAGATGCATCCAGACATCGTCCCTGTGCTGGTCCTGATCCTTTTCAGTGGTTTTTCTGCCACTTTCTGTCTTTTTCCGATGGACCAGGCACCCTCCCCTCTTCAGAGCAGGGGGTGCCTGTTTGTCTCCCATTGACTTCCATTATACTCTGGTGCTCGGCCGAGTACACGAATATAGCAATGTGTTTGGGCCGAACACCCGAATACTTTGGTGCTCGATCATCACTAGTTGAAATACAGCTGGTTTGATGTACGACATACAACTGTGCTTAAAAATGCAAACACTAAAATATATCGGCGTTCACGCCAGCCTCACTGCACTTGCCCGCATCCTCCATCAATTGTGGGGATTCTCTCTGGTAGTTAGGACTAAAGGCAAAGTACACAGTTCTTGAATCAAACAGCAGTGTTTATTCACACATTGGTGTATAACAAAATGCAGATAAGATGTATCACAAAACGCAGATGGCTTGGTGTTTGTTCACACACACGAGGAAAGTCCATAAACAATAAGTCACCTTTTCTACTGGGTGTTAATTCACACCCTGTTAGCAGTTCAGCCTCATCAAGTCCATAGGCGGCATGTTAGGCTCCATTCACACGTCCGCAACGTGTTTTGCAGATCCGCAAAACACGGACACGGCAATGTGCACATCGCCGGCACTAATAGGTAAGGCTGACAAGTCAGCCTGCATTTGTGGGACGGGCGCAAGCACCTATAAAACAGAGGCACACCCTCACCTTACTTGCGTGCGTTTCCGGTGCCTGTTTTCCGCCACGAGTGTCACGCCCTCCGCACTAGCGCACCTCCTCAGCTAAGTAGGGCCCGTCGGGGTCCCTCTCGTCCACCGTCGTCCTCGTCTGCCCTGCAGGGTAAGTACGCGCCACCTCCGATTCCTCGTTCCCTTACCACGGCCTCAGTGTACCCTGGGTCACCCACCCACTCCCGGCCGGGCTCCACCTTTGCTTCCACTTGCCGGCGCAGCGGGGTCACGTGGGACGCCAAGCCTGAGGATCGCCGCGTGGCGTCTCAGTTTCCTCGGCAACAGGGTTGGCGTCCCGGCCTGCTGTCACGTGGCCCGGCTCTCTCTCTCAGCACGGATCTGCGCTTCCATCTAGCTCCTGTCGCTGGTTCATCTCTTGCCCTACACACTTGCGAGGTGGGGGCGGGACTCTCTTGATATTACACCATGTCCCGCTGGCACTTGGCATTCACTATATCAGGGCTTTAATTTGTAGACACGGGTTCCTCTGAGCTGAATAACAGGACAATTCCATAAGAGTGCAGGAACACAGCAGGATCCCTATGTCATTGGTGGGAAATAAATAACGCGGTCTCTGGACATTAACGTGCCCCCCTCACGATACTGATTGTTTTGCAGACCCTGGGTGCTCCCCTGTTCTAGCTACATACCGTCAGCCGAGGTTCTCTCTAACAGTTCCGTCTGAGTCGACCGCCGCCTATTCCACTCTGCTACATCTGCGGACGTTTCGGTAACTACATTTCTTTTCCCACCACACACTTATTCCGAAACTCAGTCCCACGTCAGAATGTCGCTGCCAGTCACGGTTGGCCTCCCAGGGTTTGGTAGCTACCATTTCTATTGCCGGCCGCTTCAGGCTCCCTTTTCAGTCACCATGTCTGTCACCTGTCACGTTGCAGGCTCACGTTTTCACATTACCATGTTTGTTGCCTGTTACGTTTAAGGCTTGTTTTTTTTAATTACCATATCTGTTGCCTGTTATGCTTCACGCTCACGTCTGTCAAATACCCTGTTGTTGCCTGTTACATTTCAGGCTTACGTTTTTAATTACCATCTATTGCCTGTTACGTTTCGGGCTTACGTTATGGTTTACCTGTTGCCTGTTACGCTTCAGGCTTACGTTTTTAAAATACCTTGTCTGTTGCCTGTTACGTTTCAGGCTTACATTTTTAAATACCATCTGTTGCCTGTTACGTTTCGGGCTTACGTTTATAAAATACCATGTCTGTTGCCTGTTACGTTTCAGGCTTACGTTTTAAATTACCATCTGTTGCCTGTTACGCTTCGGGCTTACATTTATAAAATACCATGTCTGTTGCCTGTTACGTTTCGGGCTTACGTTTATTATTAACCATATCTGTTGCCTGTTACGCTTCAGGCTTGCGTTTATTATTTACCTTATTGGTTGCCTGTTACGCTTCAGGCTTACGTTCTTCGCTGTTGCCTGTTATGCTTCAGGTTCACGTTTATTATTTTCCATATCTGTTGCCTGTTACGCTTCATGCTTACATCAGCAGCCACCATGTCCGCTGCCTGTTACGGTTCAGGCATGCGTTTGTCAATTTCCATATCTGTTGCCTGTTACGTGTCAGGTTCATGTTGTTATTTACCATATATGTCTCCTGTAATGTTTTCAGACTCAATTCCATATTCTTTTTCTCCGGTACGATTTCAGGTTTGATGTTCATTTTCTTCTGTTTCTGTAAACAACCTGTCTGTGGCCACGTCATTTTAGCTTCCTTACGCGATTTCACGCTCTAGTCCGCCCAGGTCCTCCACAGTAGCGCCCGTTTTTCAGAGCACCAGGCACTCGCCCACTCACTAGTTTTTCTTCAACCACCATTCACGGCTCGGGTGTCTCTTCCGAAATACACGGCCTCCAGCTCAGCTATTAATTTTCTGTTTGTCACCTTGCAGCTGCAGTATGTCGCACACTTCCAACATCGATGAGGCCCTATCGGTTCCAGAAACCCCCGCATCCGAGCAGCCCAGCTATTCATCTCTAAGGAGTTGGACAATTCCTAAGTTAATTGCAGAACTAAACAGGAGAGGGATCCAACCCCCTGTTTCCGCCCGGAAAGCAGAATTATATAGACTGCTGATGGCTGAACCGGCAGCCCCAGACTTGGAGCAAGTCTCCATGTCTACTCTCCAGCTATCTCTGACTCAACTGCATTCTATGGTGAACAACATTGCCTCCTCAGTCTCGGACGTGCAGTCTAGGCTCCTGGCAGTCGAATCCTACCAGGGGTTGGCATCTAGCCAGTCCGCTTCACCCTTGCCAGTAGCCTCCAGTACAGGGCCCGTTCCCCCAGGTAGGGTCCTAAGCGCGCCTGAAGTAGCTCCCTCGCATTTCATCCCCAGCAACGTCAAAAAAGATATCCTAGAGGGTAAAGACGTCAACCTAGCGTCCATTCTAATAGCTACAGGACACAATAGAAAGCAAAACGATCACATGCGGCGACGTGTCCATTTTCCTTAAGGCCAGGGATCCCCGCCTAAACAAAAAGCTGTCCATCACTGAGTTCGTCCTGGCGTTCAGTTTATTCAGGGATGTCCTTTGCTCAGTCCATCCTGAGAGGCGGGAGGAGTTGGACACTTACCTTTACCGAGTCACGGACTTGGGCCATAAGTACGGTGGGAACGCGTTCTACGACTACCACCGCTCGTTTTCGGCCAAAGCTGCCACCGCACCGCTCTGGCCCAATTCCAACACATCACAAAATGGGCTTCCATGGACATGGAGCTTTTTTGCCGGCACTTGGCAGGGCTCAAGGCCCTGGCGTGTGCCTCTTGCCAGTCTATTGCCCACTCCTCGGATTGGTGCCCCAATGCAGGACCCTCCACGTCCCAGGGCAGATCCCTTCCCAGTAGCTCCGGGTCTCAACAACGGTCTGGTCCAACCACAGATAAGCTGGGGCGTCCCATAGTTTTCCTGGGTAACAGCCAGGTCTGTAACAATTTCAACCAGAACGCCTGTTACTATAATAAATGTAGGGCCCTTCACGTATGTGCCGTATTTTTCAGGGCTCACCCTCAAATGGCTTGTCCTCAAAGGTCCTCCAGGCCATCCTGACTAACTGGGGTCAACATGGATTTACTGGCAGCCCTTCTGCAGGGCCACCACAACCCGCAGTTTGTTCAATTTCTGGTCTCTGGGTTCGCTACAGGCTTTCACACAGGCCTAGTAGCTCTTCCCCAGTCCACTTGGGAGGGTCCCAACCTCCTGTCAGCAACCAGGGATCCTGAGCCGGTGGGGACTCTAATAAAGTCTGAATTAGAGAAGGGGTTCCTCATCGGTCCATTTTCCGTTGTCCCCTTTGACCTCTGGAGAATCAACCCTATAGGCATTGTGTCAAAACAATTCACCAATAAAACACGTTTGATTTATGACCTGTCTGCACCTCATGGCTCCAGCATACTCAGCTTAAATTCCTTAGTTCCCTCTGAGGAGTTTTCCATGCGCTATTCTTCCATAGACGAGGCCATTCAGCTCATCCTTCAGGTAGGCAGGGGGGCATGGTTGGCCAAGACGGACATCGCTGACGCTTTCAAGTTGCTGCCCATCCAGCCGCAGCTTTGGAAGTTCTATGGGATCAAGTGGCAAGACCAGTACTACTTTGCGAATCGCCTGACTTTCGGGTCCAAAAGCAGCCCCTGGCTGTTCGACCAGTTTGCGCAGGTTTTGCACTGGATCTTGGTCAACCACTGCGACTGTCCGCTGGTCATCCATTAGCTGGATGATTTTCTTTTAATAGAAAGGCCAGATTGCAAGCCAAGCAAGCTCCATGCTCTTCTCCAGCTTTTTTCAAGACTCAATGTACCGGTGGCACCCTCAAAAATAGAAGGCCCCGCGACGGTAATCACCTTCCTGGGCATAGTCTTGGACACAGTAAAAATGAAGGCCACGTTACCAGCTGAGAAGCTCACAAAAATCAAGGAGGCTATCTCAAAGGCGGTGGGCAGTAGGACGTGTGTCAAAGTAGAGTTGCAGTCCCTGCTAGGAATGCTAAATTTTGCCACTAGAGTCATGCCCCAAGGTAAAGCCTTCATGTCCAGGCTGTCACGAGGGTGTCAAGAGCCACGTCTGACTCCATTATACCCGGGGTCAGGAAGTCGCAGCTGGTGGCTGCGCGCTCTATGTCTAAAGATCGCGCTGCTTCTTAATGATAGCTTTCTGTGTTTGCCTTGCAATCCTTTTTGTCTCACTCAGGGATCCGTAGATTCTTCTCCTCAGCTGTTTCTTGTCCGTCACTCCCAACCTCCTTATATTCTCCCTCCCACTTCTCTGGTTGCCAGATATAGAGTTTCCTGCCTGGACTTCTATACTGACCCACTGGAGCTGTGTAGCTGTGATTCCTGGTTGTCGTTCCAGAGCGTTACCCTCCGGATACCTGTTGGGCTTTTGTTGTCTGCTGTTGTCACCCACCTGGGATTATATGTTTTGTCTGTATTGTCTGTCCTTTTCCTTTAGTGTTAGTGGTGAGGACTAGTGTCCCCACCGGCCTATTCACTAATTAGGGCTCATTTTAGGGAAAGCCAGGGTTTAGGCACGTGATCGGCGTACTGGTGAGAAACCTGTCTAGGGACGTCAGGGCAGTCAGGTGCCAGCCTCAAGGGGAGTTAGGGGTCACCACCTTTCCCTCTCCCTTGGACAGGGCCTTCCCTTTTCCCTCCCTTTGCATCGCGTATGTGATCGGCTTGCCAGTCGTGATATTATATCTGGCCCTTATTTTGTGTAGGTAGAAAGAAAAAAAGAAAAAAAGAAATACTTTTTCTTTCTGCCTATTTAGAATCCACTATGGATCTGTCACGGAACCATGAACCAGACGTACAACAAGAGATAAGTGAAAATAAGAAGGCTTTATTGAAAATAAAGCTGTAAAGCAAAAGTCCAAACGGATGGTGAAACCGAGCAGAGTCTTTGCGAAGCCAGAGGTCAGGAACCAGAAGGGTAGTCAGACGAAGCCAGGATCAGGAACCAGCAGGGTAGTCAGACGAAGCCAGGATCAGGAACCAGCAGGGTAGTCAGACGAAGCCAGGATCAGGAACCAGCAGGGTAGTCAGACGAAGCCAGGATCAGGAACCAGAAGCAGCAGCAGTCTTAGAAGCATGTGAACACAAGAGGACCAAGCAAGGAACTGAAGCCACAGACCTCCTATATATATGAGCTAGGCATCCAGCTCCTCCCAGGGGAAGGAGGAGCCGCAGGGTGGAAGGCTACAAGAAACCCAGGACCCAAGATGGCCGCCAGCACATGTCAAACGAAGGAGAGCAGCAAGCAGGTAAGACCATGACAGTACCTCCCCCTCAAGGGCCCCTCCTCCGCGGAGCACAAAACGGTTTCTGAGGGAAGCGTGCGTGGAAGGCTCGGAGCAAGGCAGGAGCATGGACATCTGCGGAGGGAACCCAGGAACGCTCCTCTGGACCATAACCACGCCAATGGACCAAAAACTGCAACCGACCGCGGACCAGGCGTGAGTCCAGGATATTGCTCACCTCATATTCCTCACGATTGCCCACTTGGACCGGACGAGGCCGAGGAACCGAGGAAGTGAAACGATTACACACCAGTGGTTTCAACAGGGAGACATGAAACACGTTGGAGATCCGCATGCCAGGAGGAAGCGCAAGGGCATAGGCTACCGGGTTTACCCTGCGAAGCACTCGGAAGGGACCAACAAAGCGAGGCGCCAGCTTGGGAGTGGGCACTCGAAGGTTGAGGTTGCGGGTGGACAACCATACACGGTCTCCGACCTGGTAGGAAGGAGCCGGCGCTCGTCTGCGATCAGCCTGGAATCTCTGGCGCTGCGCAGAGACCTCAAGGGACTTCTGGATCTGTACCCAAGAAGCACGTAGGACGGAAAGGTGATCCTCCACAGCTGGAATATCCTGGGGAGAGAATACCTCCGGTAACACGGCAGGTTGGAACCCATAATTGGCCATGAAGGGAGACGTCCCAGAGGAAGAGTTCACCGCCGTGTTCCTGGCAAACTCAGCCCAAGGCAGGAGGTCAACCCAATTGTCTTGGTGATCGGAGACATAGCAACGAAGGAATTGCTCCAAGGCCTGATTGGATCGTTCTGCGGCCCCATTGGACTGAGGGTGGTAGGCCGAGGAGAAGGAGAGATGAATCCCCAACTGGGAGCAAAAGGCGCGCCAGAACCTGGACACAAACTGACTCCCCCGATCCGACACAATCTCCTTAGGCAAACCGTGCAACCGGAAGACCTCCCTGGCAAAAATCGTGGCCAACTCTTGTGCAGAGGGTAACTTCTTGAGAGGAACACAGTGGCACATTTTGGAAAACCGATCCACAATCATGAGAATGACCGTATGGCCTCGGGATGCAGGGAGGTCCACAATGAAATCCATCCCCAGGTGTGACCATGGGCGCTCCCCGGTGGCTATGGGTTGCAGAAGGCCCAACGGAAGGTGCCGAGGGGACTTACTCTGGGCACAAACGGAGCATGCCGCTACATATGCGGCGATGTCGGAACGTAGGGAAGGCCACCAGAACAGACGTGAAACAGCCCAGGACAGCTGATTCTTTCCAGGATGCCCCGCGGTCTTGGAGTTATGGTAGGTTCGCAACAACCGAGTGCGCAACTCCTCAGGCACAAAACATCTGCCGTTGGGTCTCCCAGAGGGAGCACCAGATTGAGCCGCCAAAATCTGCTCACCCAGGGGAGAGGTCAGGCTGGTGCGAATGGCGGCCAGGATCTGATTCGGAGGTATGACCGAAGTCGGAATCGACTCCTCCCTGGACAGCTCGGAGTACTGCCGTGATAAGGCATCCGCCCTGATGTTCTTGGAACCGGGTAGGTAGGAGACCACGTAATTAAAACGTGACAAGAACAGAGCCCATCTGGCCTGACGTGGTGTCAATCTCTTGGCCTCAGAAAGGTAGGTCAGATTCTTGTGGTCCGTCAGGATGAGAACCGGAACCACCGAACCCTCGAGCAAGTGCCTCCATTCTTTAAGGGCCTGCACGATGGCCAATAACTCCCTGTCACCAATCTGATAGTTGCACTCCGCGGAAGACAGTTTCCGGGAGTAAAACCCACAAGGAAGCAGAGGACCCTCTGGTGTTCTACGCTGAGACAGAAGGGCGCCTACTCCCGTCTCAGACGCGTCCACCTCGAGGACAAAGGGCAACCCAGGGTTGGGATGCGACAGAATCGGAGCCGACACAAAGGCGGACTTTAGGGCCTCAAAAGCTCGGATGGCCTCGAGCGGCCAGACCTGGGAATTACTGCCCTTCCTGGTCAGATCCGTGAGAGGCTTGGCCAGCATGGAAAAGTCCCTGATGAACTTCCGATAATAATTGGCGAAGCCCAAAAAGCGCTGCAGGGAACGAAGACCACTGGGCTGGGGCCACTGTAAGACAGCCGAAACCTTCTCAGGATCCATGGAGAACCCCTCAGCGGAAATGATGTAACCTAAGAAGGTTACCTGGGATCGGTGAAATTCGCATTTCTCAAGCTTACCGAACAGCTTGTTCTCTCGTAACCGTTGCAACACTCGTCTGACATCCAGAATGTGGGCCTCCATGGATTCAGAATATACCAAGATGTCATCCAAATAGACTACCACACACTGCTGCAACAGGTCACGGAAAACATCGTTGATGAATTCCTGAAAGACTGCGGGCGCATTGCACAACCCAAAGGGCATAACCAAGGATTCGTAATGACCGGTCCTGGTGTTAAACGCGGTCTTCCACTCATCGCCCGCCTTGATCCTTACCAGGTTATATGCCGCCCTCAGGTCGAGTTTGGTAAAGACCGTGGCCCCTTTAAGGCGATCGAACAGCTCGGAAATCAAGGGTATCGGGTAAGCGTTCTTGATCGTGATGCGATTGAGACCCCTGTAATCGATGCAAGGCCTCAACTCACCGCCCTTCTTTTTCACAAAGAAAAATCCAGCCCCTGCCGGGGACGAAGATTTGCGAATGTGTCCGCGTGAAAGCGCCTCCCTCACGTACTCCTCCATGGCCTCATTCTCCGCTACCGACAGTGGATAGACTTTGCCACGAGGAGGAACGGCACCAGATTGTAACTCTATGGCACAATCGTATGGGCGGTGCGGAGGTAGGGCAACCGCGCGCACCTTATCGAATACATCCCGGTACTCCTCGTATTCAGGAGGCAACAGAGAGTCCGAGGAAGTACACAGCAACTTGACAGACCCATGGATGCAACTAGCCCCACACTGCGGTGACCACGAGAGGATCTCGACCGATCTCCAATCGAAAGTCGGATTATGCTTCTGGAGCCAGGGGTACCCCAAGACCACCGAGTAGTGTGGAGACGAAATAACCTGGAGGCAGACCGACTCTCTGTGAACGGCACCAATGGCTATCCCCACTGGAAGGGTCTCATGAGTCACGTGTGGCGGCAGAAGGGGTCTGCCATCTATCGCCTCAAGAGCCAGTGGGGAACCTCGAGCCTGCAGAGGAATGGAATTGGCGGCAGCGAACACACTATCAATGAACAAACCACCAGCACCAGAGTCCACCAACGCCTGGGTCGTCACCGAGCCCCCGACCCAGGAGAGGACAACAGTGATCAGTGGTTTGTCAACACGGGAAACCGGGGACGAGGAGACTCCACCCAAGATCTGCCCCCGACAGGATCTCAGGGTACGAGCGTTTCCCGGACGGTTCGGACATGCCAACCGAAAATGCCCACCGAGACCACAGTACATGCATCGGCCCTCGCGTCTCCGGAGTGCCCTCTCCCCCTCGGACAGGCGAGCAAACCCCAGCTGCATGGGTTCACCCCCAGACAAGTCATCCCCAGGAGGCGTGGGAGGAGAGGGAGGCACGGGTGGGACAGCAAACGTAGGCACCAATCTGTTAGAAGACCTCCGCAGGTTCTCCTTAAAGGAAGGTCTCTCCCTGAGTCTGGTGTCAATCAAAATCAGGAAAGAAATAAGAGACTCTAGCTCAACTGGTAGGTCCTTAGCTGCAACCTCATCCTTCAAGGCATCCGAGAGACCATGAGAGAAAGCAGCAACCAGAGCCTCATTATTCCAGCCCACCTCTGCTGCCAGGGTACGAAACTCAATGGCGTATTCAGCTACGGATCGTGAACCCTGTCTGATGGACATAAGGAGCTTCGCAGCAGAGGCAGCACGAGCCGGCACATCGAATACCTTCCGAAGAGAAGCAACAAAACCGGAAAACTCGGCAACCACCGGATTGTTGTTCTCCCATAAAGGGCTGGCCCAGGCCAAGGCCTTGTCCGAGAGCAGCGAGATCAAGAAGCCCACCTTTGATCTCTCAGTAGGAAAGGCATGTGGCAGCAACTCGAAATAAATGCCCACCTGGTTAAGGAAACCTCGGCACTGAGTTGGCTCTCCCCCAAAGCGCTGTGGAAGAGGGGCAGAACCGGTCATACCCCGAAACACCGCAGGCGCAACAACAGGTGTCGGGGTAGACTCTGGCGCAACAACCGGAGCGGCAGTAGGAGCGAGCCCAGGAGCGACAACCGACCCATCGGCAACGGGAGCGAAATGAGCCGTGCGTTCAAGCAGGGTTTGCAACGCCACAGCGAACCGACCCAACAGGTGATCCTGCTGATCAAGTCTGGCAACCAGCGTGGGTAGCGAGGATGGCCCTGTACCGTCAGAATTCATGGCTTGGTCCTAATGTCACGGAACCATGAACCAGACGTACAACAAGAGATAAGTGAAAATAAGAAGGCTTTATTGAAAATAAAGCTGTAAAGCAAAAGTCCAAACGGATGGTGAAACCGAGCAGAGTCTTTGCGAAGCCAGAGGTCAGGAACCAGAAGGGTAGTCAGACGAAGCCAGGATCAGGAACCAGCAGGGTAGTCAGACGAAGCCAGGATCAGGAACCAGCAGGGTAGTCAGACGAAGCCAGGATCAGGAACCAGCAGGGTAGTCAGACGAAGCCAGGATCAGGAACCAGAAGCAGCAGCAGTCTTAGAAGCATGTGAACACAAGAGGACCAAGCAAGGAACTGAAGCCACAGACCTCCTATATATATGAGCTAGGCATCCAGCTCCTCCCAGGGGAAGGAGGAGCCGCAGGGTGGAAGGCTACAAGAAACCCAGGACCCAAGATGGCCGCCAGCACATGTCAAACGAAGGAGAGCAGCAAGCAGGTAAGACCATGACAGGATCCTATTGCTGCTTTGACAAAGCTACTTCAAGGCCTGTCTTTGGAGGTGGCAGGATTGAAGGCTTCAGTCCTCCAGCAACAGCAGCAATTGCAGCAGACCTCAAGTCCTGCAGTTGCTATGAGTAACCAGGTTGCTCCACAACCCAAGGTTGTTCTTTCTGGGGGAAGGGACAAATTTGTGACGTTCCGTGAGGCCTGTAAGTTATATTTTAAGCTGCGCCCTTACTCCTCTGGTAATGAAGAACAGCGGGTGGGGATTGTTACTTCCCTGCTTCAGGAGGACCCGCAATCCTGGGCGTTCTCTTTACCCACTGATTCCCAGGCTCTCTGGTCAGTGGATGAATTTTTTGGGGCCTTGGGTCGCATATATGATGACCCTGACAGAGTCGCCCTGGCTGAGTCAAAGTTACGGAGACTCCTACAGGGAGATCGGCCAGCAGAAGAGTATTGCTCAGAGTTCCGTAGGTGGGCTACGGATACCCAGTGGAATGACCCGGCTCTCAGGAGTCAGTTCTGCTCTGGGTTATCCGAAAGGGTTAAGGATGCGCTTGCGCTGTATGAGACCCCCTTTTCCTTTGGTGCTGTTATGTCCCTTTCTATCAGAATAGATAGACGTCTTACTGACAGATTGAAAAATCCTGAGCAATTGGTAACCCCTCCGAAGCAGCAGTTAGTCTGTACGGACCTAGAAGAGCCTATGCAGCTAGGAGGAACTACTCGTCAGGTCCGTCCTCCTGAGGCTCGCCGTAGGCGTGGGGTTTGTTTTTTCTGCGGGGGGAGGGGTCATTTCATTAATGTCTGTCCTTCCTTACTCAAAAACAAAAAGACCGTCGGAAAACTACTAACCCCAGGCTGTGTGGAGGATGTCAGCCGGGGGGTATACGTTTCCTCCATACGAACATCTCAATTTGTGTTGCCAGCGGTTGTTGTTTTTGGTGTTAAAACGGAGACTATTTCTTTCTTTCTAGACAGTGGAGCAGGGGTAAATTTGATAGATGCCCATTTTGCCCGAACTATGGGTTTGTCTCTCTGTACGCTACAGAGACCTATTCCCATATTCGCCATTGATTCTGCTCCTCTGTCTCAGAGAAACCTCACTCACATTGTCCATAACTTACACCTTCGGGTAGGGGACCACCATAACGAGTGTCTTTCATGTTCCCTCTCCTGTGGTATTGGGTCTTCCCTGGTTGGTAGCGCACAATCCAGTGGTGTATTGGCAGGCCAGGGAGATATTGGAGTGGAGTGAGCATTGCAGAGAAAATTGCTTAAATAGCAATTGCTTAGTCGCCTCCATAGCTACTCTACCTACATTTGTTTGGGACTTTGAGGACGTTTTCTCTGAAAAGGGGTGTCAGAAGTTACCACCTCACCGTCCTTATGATTGCCCGGTTAACCTGATTCCCGGTGCAAAATTACCCAAGACCAGGTTATATAATCTTTCAGGTCCCGAGAGACAAGCCATGAAAGATTATATCTCCGAGAGTCTGGCTAAGGGACACATCAGACCCTCTTCATCACCCGTGGCTGCAGGGTTTTTCTTTGTTAAAAAGAAAGATGGGGGCCTGCGTCCTTGCCTAGATTTCCGCAAACTAAACCGGATAACCATCCGAGACCCATACCCTCTTCCTCTCATTCCTGACCTGTTTAATCAGATTGCGGGTGCTAGGTGGTTCTCCAAACTTGATCTTAGGGGGGGCTACAATCTGATTCGTATCAAGCAAGGGGATGAGTGGAAGACAGCCTTTAACACCCCGGAGGGGCATTATGAAAATCTAGTCATCCCTTTCGGTCTGACTAATGCTCCAGCTGTCTTCCAACATTTCATTAATGATATTTTTAGTCATCTTATCGGCAGGTTTGTGGTGATATACCTAGATGATATTTTAATTTATTCGTCTGATCTGAAAACACATGAGGTACATGTCAGACAGGTACTGCAGGTCCTACGGACGAATAAATTATATGCGAAAATTGAAAAGTGTGTCTTCGCCGTTCAGGAAATACAGTTCCTGGGATATCTATTATCTGCTTCAGGTTTTCGTATGGATCCTAGGAAGGTCCAGGCAATTTTAGATTTGGATCTTCCTGAGAACCTTAAAGTACTGAAACGGTTCTTGGGTTTCGCAAATTTCTATAGAAAGTTCATTAAAAATTATTCGGTGATTGTCAAACCCCTTACTGACATGACTAGGAAGGGGACTAATTTTTTTAATGGTCTGACGCCGCTAAAATAGCATTTTCCTCTTTGCACCTGTACTAATGCAACCTGATGTCTCCCAGCCTTTTATTGTTGAAGTAGATGCGTCAGAGGTGGGAGTGGGGGCTGTACTGTCTCAGGGTCCGTCTCCTGGCAAATGGCGTCCTTGCGCTTTCTTTTCTAAAAACTATCTGCAGCGGAGAAGAACTATGATATTGGCAATAGGGAACTATTAGCTATTAAACTAGCGTTTGAAGAATGGCGTCACTTTTTAGAGGGGGCAATCCACCCCGTCACGGTGATTACGGACCACAAAAACCTTCTGTACCTTGAATCAGCTAAGCGTCTCACCCCTAGACAAGCTAGGTGGTCGCTATTTTTTACCAGGTTTAACTTTTTCATCACCTATCGTCCTGGGGCAAAAAATACCAAGGCAGATGCATTATCTCGTAGTTTCCCTGGAGGGAGTAATGTGGGTGATCCGGTACCCATTTTAAACAGAGGAGTGGTTGTCTCTGCTGTACACTCTGTTCTGGAGGGAAAGGTGTTAGAGGCCCAGGGGGACGCCCCAGTCTCTTGCCCCTCAGAGAAATTGTTTGTACTGTTAAACCTGCGTCTCGAATTATTAAAGGAACATCATAATTCGGCACTTGCTGGGCACCCGGGTAGTAAAGCAACCTTGGAGCTATTGTCTTGTCGTTTTTGGTGGCCAAGGTTGCGTCAGGATGTAATGGATTTTGTGTCTACTTGTTCTACTTGTGCACGCCCGAAAGTCTCTCATACACGTCCAGCAGGGTCTTTATTGCCACTTGTCATTCCCAATAGGCCATGGACACATCTATCAATGGATTTCATCACTGACTTACCTTTGTCTGCTGGTAAAACAGTTATCTTGGTAGTAGTAGACAGGTTTAGCAAAATGGTACACTTTATTGAGTTACCCGCACTACCTAATGCTAAGACTCTTGCTCAGGTGTTCATCAGTGAAATCGTGAAGCTTCACGGGGTCCCTTCCGATGTTGTTTCGGATCGAGGAACCCAGTTTATTTCAAAGTTTTGGAAAGCTTTTTGTTCCCGTTTGGGGGTACACTTGTCCTTTTCCTCAGCTTTCCATCCTCAGTCGAATGGACAGACTGAGCGTACCAACCAAAACCTTGAGACATACCTAAGGTGTTTTGTGTCTGAAAACCAAGAGGTGTGGTCATCATATTTACCGTTAGCTGAGTTTGCTATAAATAATCGCCGTCAGGAATCCACTGGCAAGTCACCATTTCTCGGTGCATATGGTTTTCATCCCCAATTCTGTACTTTCAAAGAAGGGGGGTCATCAGGGGTTCCCAAAGAGGAACGGTTTTCGTCATCTCTTTCATCTGTATGGCAGAAGGTGCAAGCTAACTTGGGAGGTAAATACACTGCTCAAAAAAATAAAGGGAACACAAAAATAACACATCCTAGATCTGAATTAATTTAATATTCTTCTGAAATACTTTGTTCTTTACATAGTTGAATGTGCTGACAACAAAATCACACAAAAATAAAAAATGGAAATCAAATTTTTTAACCCATGGAGGTCTGGATTTGGAGTCACACTCAAAATTAAAGTGGAAAAACACACTACAGGCTGATCCAACTTTGATGTAATGTCCTTAAAACAAGTCAAAATGAGGCTCAGTAGTGTGTGTGGCCTCCATGTGCCTGTATGACCTCCCTACAACGCCTGTGCATGTTCCTGATGAGGTGGCGGACGGTCTCCTGAGGGATCTACTCCCAGACCTGGACTAAAGCATCTGCCAACTCCTGGACAGTCTGGTGGATAGAGCGAGACATGATGTCCCAGATGTGCTCAATTGGATTCAGGTCTGGGGAACGGGCGGGCCAGTCCATAGCATCAATGCCTTCATCTTGCAGGAACTGCTGACACACTCCAGCCACATGAGGTCTAGCATTGTCTTGCATTAGGAGGAACCCAGGGCCAACCGCACCAGCATATGGTCTCACAAGGGGTCTGAGGATCTCATCTCGGTACCTAATGGCCGTCAGGCTACCTCTGGCGAGCACATAGAGGGCTGTGCGGCCCTCCAAAGAAATGCCACCCCACACCATTACTGACCCAATGCCAAACCGGTCATGCTGGAGGATGTTGCAGGCAGCAGAACGTTCTCCACGGCATCTCCAGACTCTGTCACGTCTGTCACATGTGCTCAGTGTGAACCTGCTTTCATCTGTGAAGAGCACAGGGCACCAGTGGCGAATTTGCCAATCTTGGTGTTCTCTGGCAAATGCCAAACGTCCTGCACGGTGTTGGGCTGTAAGCACAACCCCCACCTGTGAACGTCGGGCCCTCATATCACCCTCATGGAGTCTGTTTCTGACCGTTTGAGCAGACACATGCACATTTTTGGCCTGCTGAAGCTCATTTTGCAGGGCTCTGGCAGTGCTCCTCCTGTTCCTCCTTGCACAAAGGCGGAGGTAGCGGTCCTGCTGCTGGGTTGTTGCCCTCCTACAGCCTCCTCCACGTCTCCTGATAGCGCCTCCATGCTCTGGACACTACGCTGACAGACACAGCAAACCTTCTTGCCACAGCTTGCATTGATGTGCCATCCTGAATAAGCTGCACTACCTGAGCCACTTGTGTGGGTTGTAGACTCCGTCTCATGCTACCACTAGAGAGAAAGCACCGCCAGCATTCAAAAGTGACCAAAACATCAGCCAGGAAGCATAGGAACTGAGAAGTGGTCTGTGGTTACCACCTGCAGAACCACTCCTTTATTGGGGGTGTCTTGCTAATTGCCTATAATTTCCACCTGTTGTCTATCCCATTTGCACAACAGCATATGAAATTGATTGTCACTCAGTGTTGCTTCCTAAGTGGACAGTTTGATTTCACAGAAGTGTGATTGACTTGGAGTTACATTGTGTTGTTTAAGTGTTCCCTTTATTTTTTTGAGCAGTGTATAAATGCATGGCTGATAAGAAACGGTTGCCAGGTCCGGACCTAGGAGTGAATGACTATGTGTGGTTATCTACTAGGAACATTAAGCTGAAGGTTCCCTCTTGGAAACTGGGTCCTAGGTTCATTGGTCCTTACAAAATAGTAGCCATCATTAACCCCGTGGCTTTTCGCCTGGAGCTACCTCAGACTTTTAAAATCCATAACGTTTTCCATAAGTCGTTACTCAAAAAGTATGTTCCACCTCTAGAACCGTCACCGCTGCCAGCCCCTCCTGTTATTGTTGATGGTAATCTGGAGTTTCAAATATCCAAAATTGTTGATTCTCGTCGGATCCGCCGCTCTCTTCAATATCTGGTACATTGGCGGGGTTACGGTCCAGTGGAAAGAATATGGGTTCCAGCATCAGAGGTAAACGCCAACAGATTAGTTCAGGCTTTCCATGCCTCTCATCCTGAGAGACCTGGTCCTGAGTGTCCGGAGGCCCCTCGTGGAGAGGGGGGTACTGTCACAAGGGTGTCAACAGCCACTTCTGACTCCGTTATACCCGGGGTCAGGAAGTCGCAGTGGGTGGCTGCGCGCTCTATGTCTAAAGATCGCTCTGCTTCTTAATGATAGCTTTCTGTGTTTGCCTTGCAATCCTTTTTGTCTCACTCAGGGATCCGTAGCTTCTTCTCCTCAGCTGTTTCTTGTCCGTCATTCCCAACCTCCTTATATTCTCCCTCCCACTTCTCTGGTTGCCAGATATAGAGCTTCCTGCCTGGACTTCTATACTGACCCACTGGAGCTGTGTAGCTGTGATTCCTGGTTGTCGTTCCAGAGCGTTACCCTCCGGATCCCTGTTGGGCTTTTGTTGTCCGCTGTTGTCGCCCACCTGGGATTATATGTTTTGTCTGTATTGTCTGTCCTCTCCTTGGTGTTTTCCTTTAGTGTTAGTGGTGAGGACTAGTGTCCCCACCGCCCTATTCACTACTTAGGGCTCATCTTAGGGAAAGCCAGGGTTTAGGCACGTGATCGGCGTACGGGTGAGAAACCCGTCTATGGACGTCAGGACAGTCAGGTGCCAGCCTCAAGGTGAGTTAGGGGTCACCACCTTTCCCTCTCCCTTGGACAGGGCCTTCCCTTTTCCCTCCCTTTGCGTCACGTATGTGATCGGCACGCCAGTCGTGATACAGGCTCCTGCAGCTACGTCCCTCAGCTCCCGAGCAAGACAGCCTCATTACCTTAGATGCCCAAGCCATGGCCGACCTGGCCATGTGGAGGGACTTTCTGGCCGAATGGAACGGAGTCTCCATGTTCGTTCCGCAACTGGGGCCAGCATCCACCTTGATTTTCTCGGCCGTCGCCACCTCTGGGGGTTTCGCGGGAATCTGTGGAAATCAGTGGTTTGCTGGCGCTTGGCCATCAGAGAGTTCATCAGCCAGAGTCGCATTGAAATCTTCTCCCTTGTTGGAGTTTTACCCAATTGTGGTGGCAGCCCAAGTCTGGGGCAGGCAATGGGCCAATTCTTCCGTGGCGTTCATCACCGACAACCAGACAGTGGTAGATATCATCGCTAGGGGCAGATCACAGTCACCCCAGATCATGTCTTTTGTCCGCAGGCTGGTTTGGCTCTCGCTGCAGTTTAATTTCCACGTGTCATGCAGGCACATTCAGGTCATACGTAATGTCGCGTGCTTTGTCTCGTTTTAATTTCAATACTTTTTTCCAGTTCATGCCGGAGGCAGACTGAGTGGGGCTACCCCCTCCAATTTATCAAACTCTAATAATGGATTAAAATCATTAATTTCTTCAGCCAAGTCTCTGATGCAGAAGTCTCTGTCTGTTAACACGGCCAGGAATTGCAAAACCGCTTGGAACACTTTCAACAGTTTCACACTCCTTCATCCAAGAAAGCACACTAACAGGGCCACTTACATCACAGCCTTCATAGCTTACTGACCTCAAACTGTCCTTTAACACTATCAAGTTATACTTGGCCGGAGTCCAGCATTTTTGCATGTTGGAGGATCCAGAGAGTAGGTCGGTTTTCTTGTCCCAGGCAGTTAGCGCGACACTCAGGGGCGTTCAGAAGAGTAGCAAAGGGCCGTCCCGATCAGACAGCCGGTGTCAGGGGAATTTTTTAGGAAGCTTTCCACCTCCCTAGATGGTCTTCCTTTTGGGCTCTATTCCAGCACAGTCATCAAGGCGGCCATGTACCTTAGCTTCTACAGGTTCTTAAGACCCGGTGAATTTACCAGCATTTCGGCCAGGACCAAGGCTTTAACTAGGGGTCAGCTGGTATGGCGCGGCGACCATTTCTCCCTATTCCTCCTCACTTCCAAAACTTCTCAGGTGGGGCCACCAATGGAGGTGAAGTATTTTCAGGCTTTCAATGCATGGTGCCCAGTTCAAGTCCTCAGGAGTTTGTTGGCAGTTTTGGGAGACTCCGCCCCGGACAGTCCTTTGCTCCCGTTTAAAGTCAGGGCCATCACGGCTTCCCAGTTTATTTCACACATTCGTATCCTGGCTTCTGGTTTGGGCTTCGACCCTAAGGTGATTTCAGGGCACTCCTTCCGTATTGGGGCGGCATCTGCAGCTTCAAAGCATAATGTCCCCGGCCATGTTATTCGTAAAATGGGCTGCTGGGGCTCCTCATGCTTTGCGCGTTATATCCCGAACCCCCAGGCCGAGATATCCAAGGCCTTTCGCAGTTTGGCGTTGTGAGTTGTTCAGCTTCAATAAAGGTACTCTCTACTCTACTTGGTTGTTTTTGCCCCCTTATAGGCCTACCCACGGCATGGCTAAGGGCACAAATCCAGCCATTTAGTTAGGGTAGCAAACCATCATTCAGTTAGGTCCCGGTTCTTCAGGGTACTAGCTCTCTTCCGTAGCCGTGACCACAAATAGGTAAGGCTGACAAGTCAGCCTGCATTTGTGGGAGGGGCGCAGGCACCTATAAAACAGAGGCATGCCCTCACCTTACTTGCGTGCGTTTCCGGTGCCCCACGCTCCCTCCCCTTTTCTTTCCATATTCCTCAGGGTATGCCCTCTTATAGGCCTTTCATCCGTAATGATTCCAGGTACCTTCTTACACTGAGATAACCACAGCCATCAATCCAACATGTTTCGACCAAACATGGTCTTACTCATGGCTGAGACATGCACTCCCACATTCAGTACTTCACACAAACGTATTTTCTTTCCGTGTCCGTTGCTTTTTTTTGCGGACTATATGCAGAACCATTCATTTCAATGGGTCCATCAAAAAAATGGAAGGTAATCTGTGTGCATTTCGTTTCTGTATGTCCGTATTTCCGTTCTGCAAAAAAATTTAACATGTCCTATTATTGTCTGCATTACGGGCAAGGATAGTACTGTTCTATTAGGGGCCAGTTATTTCATTCCGCAAAATACGGAATGCACATGGGCGTCATCCCTATTTTTTTCTGACCGCAAAATACATGCGGTCACGTGCATGAGGCCTAAGTCCGAGGGGAACCTGTGTATTAAGCGTCAATATCTAGAAAGCCTCATCCTCACGATTAGTTTATGGTGAATATCTCCCCTAATGATGAGCGAACCAGTTCGGACCGAACTGAGTTTAACGTTGCTATTTTTCAGACGGCAGACGAACCAGAATCTTTCCGGGCTTGTTTTGGACGAATCCAGTAAAACGGTAGCACATGTTGGCAGGAAAAAAGCACTTTGGAGGAAGAAGAAGGGGCTCTCACATAACCCTAAGAAACAAGTAGGGAGGGGGAGGCTTGCTCGCATTTGCTCCTCAGCTTTGTCAAGGTATATCTTTTATATAAAATATAAATATTTTATATAAAAAAATAAAATGTTAATAAAATAATAAAATATGGAAATCAGTCAGGAAATCCACTAGGCAGACATAAAACGCCTTTCTTTTATCTTGAGACTCTAAATTTAATTTATGCAATTAATGAAAACAAATGGGCAACCAATTATGCAAAATATATGTAATAATTTATTTATAAATGAGTAAAAATCCAATATAAAATTGACATAAGATCAATGGATAGACAAATTGACGCAGCACCAACAAACCACCACTAGATGGTGGTGTAATCCACTATCACTTTCTCACCAGCACAGAATTATTAAAAGTTACATATGATAAGAAGTAAATGCTATATCTTTATCGAACAGACCAATAATTAATACATCAAGAGAAGCTCAGGATTTTCTGTTTACCAACAGGTCCACATGACAAAATACAGATTAATACAAGAACAATAAATATTGTCCCTTGACTCTGTCTCAGCCTATGACAATCAAAAATATAAATGATATTAATATGATATTATATCCCACTCAGCAACCAGACTATGGAAATATAATTTCCCAGAGTTTTCCTCTACTCAGACAATGTCTAATCTTCCATTATCAATATGCATTTTTGCTAAGAGGACAACTAGCATTAGGGAGGTAATTAACACTATACTTTCCCTCAATATGGGAACTCTTGACTATACGCTGAGAGGAATATCTTAATAATATCACAAGCAAAAGATATAACATACGTTACCAAGTCAAGGATGGACAGAGTTTCGGATGGGACCAATTCTCAGGTATTCTCTAGTGGTCAAAATATAATCCAAGTTTCTTTTGATATCTTTTCTTATGATCTGATGATCTGATCTGATGTTTTTTATCTCTTGGTTTTGATCTGATGGTTTTTGATCTGATGGGGTCCTTCTATGTTCTTCTTCAGAAATACTTATCCTCCCTGATATCTTACGTTACCGCCTCCTGTATTATGATCTTCTAATCAACCGAGGAGGGTGTAACATATGTTAATACTACTATGATGTAATCTTAACCCTTGATATGCTGGAGAAAACAAGTTATAAAATAATATAACATCGTCCATCTACCTCTAGATGGCATTGTTGTACCACATAACAATTTCAACATTAATTCTAAATACCTAATAATATATTCAGATGACCTTATTAACCTCCCCAATATGCATCAGTATTAAGGGTTTCTTCCTGACATTTTAATTACCCCTAATCTAGACATGTTGGAGTCACCATCTCCTACTGTCTTCTTAGGGACAATGGACAATGGTTCCTTTTACTTGACATCCGGGTTCATTAACTTGCCCACATGGCTACTAATAACATTCAGCTCTCTTCATGAAACCCAATTTGTAGGAATACAACTTCAATACTTTCTAAACCTTAAAAGTCTACAGTCGTGGCCAAAAGTTTTGAGAATTACATAAATATTGGAAATTGGAAAAGTTGCTGCTTAAGTTTTTATAATAGCAATTTGCAGATACTCCAGAATGTTATGAAGAGTGATAAGATGAATTGCATAGTCCTTCTTTGCCATGAAAATTAACTTAATCCCAAAAAAAACTTTCCACTGCATTTCATTACTGTCATTAAAGGACCTGCTGAGATCATTTCAGTAATCGTCTTGTTAACTCAGGTGAGCATGTTGACGAGCACAAGGCTGGAGATCCTTATGTCAGGCTGATTGGGTTAAAATGGCAGACTTGACATGTTAAAAGGAGGGTGATGCTTAAAATCATTGTTCTTCCATTGTTAACCATGGTGACCTGCAAAGAAACGCGTGCAGCCATCATTGCGTTGCCTAAAAATGGCTTCACAGGCAAGGATATTGTGGCCACTAAGATTGCACCTCAATCAACAATTTATAGGATCATCAAGAACTTCAAGGAAAGAGGTTCAATTCTTGTTAAGAAGGCTTCAGGGCGTCCAAGAAAGTCCAGCAAGCGCCAGGATCGTCTCCTAAAGAGGATTCAGCTGCGGGATCGGAGTGCCACCAGTGCAGAGCTTGCTCACGAATGGCAGCAGGCAGGTGTGAGCGCATCTTCACGCACACTGAGGCAAAGACTTTTGGAAGATGGCCTGGTGTCAAGAAGGGCAGCAAAGAAGCCACTTCTCTAAAAAAAAAACATCAGGGACAGATTGATCTTCTGCAGAAAGTTTGGTGAATGGACTGCTGAGGACTAGGGCAAAGTCATATTCTCCGATGAAGCCTCTTTCCGATTGTTTGGGGCATCTGGAAAAAGGCTTGTCCGGAGAAGAAAAGGTGAGCGCTACCATCAGTCCTGTGTCATGCCAACAGTAAAGCATCCTGAGACCATTCATGTGTGGGGCTACTTCTCATCCAAGGGAGTGGGCTCACTCACAATTTTGCCCAAAAACACAGCCATGAATAAAGAATGGTACCAAAACACCCTCCAACAGCAACTTCTTCCAACAATCCAACAACAGTTTGGTGAAGAACAATGCATCTTCCAGCACGTTGGAGCACCGTGCCATAAGGCAAAAGTGATAACTAAGTGGCTCGGGACCAAAACATTGACATTTTGGGTCCATGGCCTGGAAACTCCCCAGATCTTAATCCCATTGAGAACTTGTGGTCAATCCTCAAGAGGCGGGTGGACAAACAAAAACCCACTAATTCTGACAAACTCCAAGAAGTGATTATGAAAGAATGGGTTGCTATCAGTCAGGAATTGACCCAGAAGTTGATTGAGAGCATGCCCAGTCGAATTGCAGAGGTCCTGAAAAAGAAGGGCCAACACTGCAAATACTGACTCTTTGCATAAATGTCATGTAATTGTCGATAAAAGCCTTTGAAACGTATGAAGTGCGTGTAATTATATTTCACTACATCACAGAAACAACTGAAACAAAGATCTAAAAGCAGTTTAGCAGCAAACTTTGTGAAAACGAATATTTGTGTCATTCTCAAAACTTTTGGCCACGACTGTATATGGTCAGTGGGATATACACGGCATAAAATATATATTCTAAATGATATATATATATATATATATATGCACATCGACACACTGTTATACATAGATGATATATTATATAAGTCATTGGTTAAGATATGTTGCAAATTTAAATACACCACACAGGAATATATAGAATATAATTATGAAGAGATGAATGGGACATTCACACACCCAATGCCTCCCCTGACTTCCTTAATGACCTTGTAAGGAAGTAAAATAATACATTGCTATTCAAATGGTTGTTTCTCACAGATACATGTCTGTAGGACCCATTATAGTATTAACAGATACACTACATCTGCTCACAATAATTTTAAAAGACAATACACTCTATGTCCCTACAAACATGTTACCCAAACTGAACTCAGAATAACCTCATCTCGGCCTGTTTCAATCCTATAGAGAAATATCAGACTCTGGTTCAATCTGTGATAACACTTAAAGGCAATGGGCATTGATATTTAGACTATAATATCTTCTGATAAGATTGTACATTCATGAAAATGCACAACAGCTTAGAGACAGCCTGGATGAGCCATTTAATGATGCAGCGGGCAAGGAGGTGCCATAGCAGAACGCCACTCTGTGCTGGGCTGTGAATGAGGGTGTTTGGGTGTGACAGTGTCTGCCAAGAAAACGATCTTTAGTCAGGGAGAGTCAGGGAGAGTCAGAAATCAATAAGGTACAGTCAGAAATCAATCAAGCTTATTGCCAGGGAGAGTAAAGGGAATGACTAGGATTCCAAATAAGAATTGTTTGTTGTGTACTATAGGAACAAGCAGAGCAGCTGACAGACAGGGAGAGAGAAGACATGAACTGTGGCTGCCTGTGCCTGCTATCAGAAGTGTAGATGCTGCAGTGCAAACCTCAAAAACAGCTACCTGAAAGCAAAGACAAAGGTTTAATTTAATTAAGCAGCATATATACAATCTACCTGTGAGTGTGAGGCTTGGCCATTAAGCATCCTTTAAAGTTCATTTACGGTACTTCTCCACACAGTTAGAATTTTTTTATTTTTTTTGGGGGGGTTTAATTCGGCAGCATATATATATGATTAAGTATAGTAATACCCAAGGTGTAGCAGCAGTCTACATGTGGGTATTAACGTAAAATTGTTCAGCAATTTCAGTTTATTTAGTTTCAATACAGTTGTATTTATTATTTTGCATTTATTTGTAATTTTTTTTGGGTGGTGGGGATCAATTTAATAAATAATCATACAGGCGAAACTCGAAAAATTAGAATATCGTGCAAAGTTAATTTATTTCAGTAATGCAACTTAAAAGGTGAAACTAACATATGAGAGACTCATTACATGCAAAGCAAGATATTTCAAGTCTTTATTTGTTATAATTTGGATGATTATGGTTTACAGCTTATGAAACCCCAAAGTCACAATTTTGAGGTACCCTTTTCTCAGGGGATATGGATTTATTAGCTGACTAGAGTGTGACACTTTGAGCCTAGGATATTGAACCTTTATTCATTATCTGAGAAGCACAAAAATGTCCATCTACAGAATGGTTTCATACTAAAGACCCAGAGCCAGAATGTGGGTAGTAGTAGCACCAACTATTCAGCCAGAACAAGTAGTAATAATAGGCTGCAGTTGTCTCTGCTGGCTTCGGAAAGGCACAACATTATAGTTGAGGAAAAAGAGGATGAGATTGTGGATTGGATGGCTCACTCCTCCTCTCAGTTGCAGCAGGATGATGTGTAGGTGACTTCAGAGTCTGACACAATGCCGTGGAGTCGGGGCTCACAGCGTTTCTCCTACTCCTCCTCCCTGCAGCCCCAAAGAAGGCTTTTAGTGGAGTCCACTCAGTCTCCACTTTGATGACTTGCATGAGAGCAGTCAGCGTTTGTACTGCCCTGAGGAGGAGGTGGAGGAGAAGGCTGCAGACCCCAGGCATAGCCGTGTTGGTGGTGGAAGTAGTGGACCCCGTAGCCGCAGTATTGGCATTGGGGGCAGTTAGGGCAGAGCTGGGTAGGGGTCCAAAGAACCTACCATAATATCTATATATATATATATATATATATATATATATATATATACACTCACCTAAAGAATTATTAGGAACAGCTGTTCTATTTCTCATTAATGCAATTATCTAGTCAACCAATCACATGGCAGTTGCTTCAATGCATTTAGGGGTGTGGTCCTGGTCAAGACAATCTCCTGAACTCCAAACTGAATGTCAGAATGGGAAAAAAAGGGGATTTAAGCAATTTTGAGCGTGGCATGGTTGTTGGTGCCAGACGGGCCGGTCTGAGTATTTCACAATCTGCTCAGTTACTGGGATTTTCACGCACAACCATTTCTAGGGTTCACAAAGAATGGTGTGAAAAGGAAAAAACATCCAGTATGCGGCAGTCCTGTGGACAAAAATGCCTTGTGGATGCTAGAGGTCAGAGGAGAATGGGCCGACTGATTCAAGCTGATAGAAGAGCAACGTTGACTGAAATAACCACTCGTTACAACCGAGGTATGCAGCAAAGCATTTGTGAAGCCACAACACGCACAACCTTGAGGCGGATGGGCTACAACAGCAGAAGACCCCACCGGGTACCACTCATCTCCACTACAAATAGGAAAAAGAGGCTACAATTTGCACGAGCTCACCAAAATTGGACTGTTGAAGACTGGAAAAATGTTGCCTCGTCTGATGAGTCTCGATTTCTGTTGAGACATTCAAATGGTAGAGTCCGAATTTGGCGTAAACACAATGAGAACATGTATCCATCATGCCTTGTTACCACTGCCAGGCTGGTGGTGGTAGTGTAATGGTGTGGGGGATGTTTTCTGGGCACACTTTAGGCCCCTTAGTGCCAATTGGGCATCGTTTAAATGCCACAGGCTACCTGAGCATTGTTTCTGACCATGTCCATCCCTTCATGACGACCATGTACCCATCCTCTGACGGCTACTTCCAGCAGGATAATGCACCATGTCACAAAGCTCAAATCATTTCAAATTGGTTTCTTGAACATGACAATGAGTTCACTGTACTAAAATGGCCCCCACAGTCACCAGATCTCAACCCAATAGAGCATCTTTGGGATGTGGTGGAACGGGAGCTTCGTGCCCTGGATGTGCATCCCTCAAATCTCCATAAACTGCAAGATGCTATCCTATCAGTATCGGCCAACATTTCTAAAGAATGCTATCAGCACCTTGTTGAATCAATGCCACGTAGAATTAAGGCAGTTCTGAGGGCAAAAGGGGGTCCAACACTGTATTAGTATGGTGTTCCTAATAATTCTTTAGGTGAGTGTATATATATATATATATATATGTGTGTGAAAGAGAGGGTGAGGACTATGATGATGTGGACTGGACAGGACCTGGGAGTCGGATCAGGTTGCGGAGCAAGAGGCAACATCACAGGAGGAAGGTGATGGCGGCAGCAATAAATAGCAGAGGTTGCGTACCTCCCAAAGGACAGCCAGGGCCATATCTGCTTTGGGATCTGGTGATGCCGCTGATACTGTGGGTGGGTTAGACCCAAAACGTGCCAGAACTAAGCCCAACTTGGATGCCTCTGCTGTGCAAGTTTATTCCATGATTTTTTCTCTACGCTGCTGCAAGACAAAAGCATCGTCTTGTTAAAGCTGTACAAGAGCAAAATAAGATGTGGGCAGGCAAACACAAATGTAGACACCACAGCTCTATTCAACCACATGATGTGGCATCACCCCATCCCATGGATAAACAGAGGTATAAGCCAGCCACCACAGTAATTTTTGGCAGCCCTTTCACTTTCTTATACAATTGAATATACAGGAAAGAATGTTTCCTAACAATTTGAGGGGTTTTGTACGTATTTCTTTCAGTCTGTAAAAGTGGCGTACAACTCGGACAACATGGTTCCCAGCAGTGAGCTAGGAGTCCAAGATGCATCCAGACATCGTCCCCATGGTGTTCCCGATCCATTTCGGTGGTGTTTCTGTCACTTTCTGACTTTTTCCAATGGACCAGGCACCCTCCCCTCTTCAGAACAGAGGGTTCCTGGTTGTCTCCCATTGACTTCCATTATACTCGGGTGCTCGGCTGTGCACACGAATATAACACCGAAATACTTTGGTGCTCGATCATCACTATTTGTCCCTGCTCCACACAGCAACCTCTCCCTACACTGGCAAAACACAGAATGTAAAATGGCTGCTAGATCGGGTTTATTTATAGGGTAGGGGGTGTGTCCATGTGCTGAAACGTCTTAATTGGCTGTCCTGTCCCACCTGATGAATGTGTCATGGGTCAAAATTTGGCACAATGCAAAAAAATATGGCGCCGGCGGACATCACCATATGTTCGCATGTTCGGCAACCACGAACGAGCAAAGTTTGCTGCGAAACGACCACCAGGCGAACCGCAAGGCCATCGCTAGTGGTTAGTGTTAAGAGGTGGCGGCTGTGGAGTTCACTGTCAAGGGGGAGGGGTGCTATAGAGGTCACTGTTATGGGGGATGCTGTCGATATCTTTTAACGACACACAAATATTAAATTAAATAGATTAAATATACCCGTGCAAAGCCGGGTCCTTCTGCTAGTTGTTATATATATAAGATAAAGATTATATATGTATATACAGTCATGGCCAAAAGTTTTGAGAATGACACAAATATTAGTTTTCACAAAGTTTGCTGCTAAACTGCTTTTAGATCTTTGTTTCAGTTGTTTCTGTGATGTAGTGAAATACACACACTTCATACGTTTCAAAGGCTTTTATCGACAATTACATGACATTTATGCAAAGAGTCAGTATTTGCAGTGTTGGCCCTTCTTTTTCAGGACCTCTGCAATTCGACTGGGCATGCTCTCAATCAACTTCTGGGTCAATTCCTGACTGATAGCAACCCATTCTTTCATAATCACTTCTTGGAGTTTGTCAGAATTAATGGGTTTTTGTTTGTCCACCCGCCTCTTGAGGATTGACCACAAGTTCTCAATGGGATTAAGATCTGGGGAGTTTCCAGGCCATGGACCCAAAATGTCAATGTTTTGGTCCCCGAGCCACTTAGTTATCACTTTTGCCTTATGGCACTGTGCTCCATTGTGCTGGAAAATGCATTGTTCTTCACCAAACTGTTGTTGGATTGTTGGAAGAAGTTGCTGTTGGAGGGTGTTTTGGTACCATTCTTTATTCATGGCTGTGTTTTTGGGCAAAATTGTGAGTGAGCCCACTCCCTTGGATAAGAAGCAACCCCACACATGAATGGTCTCAGGATGCTTTACTGTTGGCATGACACAGGACTGATGGTAGCGCTCACCTTTTCTTCTCCGGACAAACTTTTTCCAGATGCCCCAAACAATCGGAAAGAGGCTTCATCGGAGAATATGACTTTGCCCTAGTCCTCAGCAGTCCATTCACCAAACTTTCTGCAGAAGATCAATCTGTCCCTGATGTGGCTTCTTTGCTGCCCTTCTTGACACCAGGCCATCTTCCAAAAGTCTTCGCCTCACTGTGCGTGCAGATGCGCTCACACCTGCCTGCTGCCATTCCTGAGCAAGCTCTGCACTGGTGGCACTCCGATCCCGCAGCTGAATCCTCTTTAGGAGACGATCCTGGCGCTTGCTGGACTTTCTTGGACGCCCTGAAGCCTTCTTAACAAGAATTGAACCTCTTTCCTTGAAGTTCTTGCTGATCCTATAAATTGTTGATTGAGGTGCAATCTTAGTAGCCACAATATCCTTGCCTGTGAAGCAATTTCTATGCAACGCAATGATGGCTGCACGCGTTTCTTTGCAGGTCCCCATGGTTAACAATGGAAGAACAATGCCTGACATAATGATCTCCAGCCTTGTGCTCGTCAACATTCTCACCTGAGTTAACAAGACGATTACTGAAATGATCTCAGCAGGTCCTTTAATGACAGCAATGAAATGCAGTGGAAAGGTTTTTTTTGGGATTAAGTTAATTTTCATGGCAAAGATCACTCTTCATCTGATCACTCTTCATAACATTCTGGAGTATATGCAAATTGCTATTATAAAATCTTAAGCAGCAACTTTTCCAATATTTATGTAATTCTCAAAACTTTTGGCCACGACTGTACATATATACAGTGCTGCCCATAATTATTCATACCCCTGGCAAATTTTGACTTAAAGTTACCTTTATTCAACCAGCAAGTATTTTTTGGACGGGAAATGACATGTATCTCCCAAAAGATAATAAGACGATGTACAAGAGGCATTATTGTGGAAAAAAAACCTATTTCTCAGCTTTTATTTACATATGAGCAAAAAATACTAGATGTTCCGCACTGTGGAAAATCTCAGAGGACGTCAAAAGCCAAAAGGGACACCTGTGCTGGCCAGGAGGATAGTTAGAGAGGTGAAAAGTGACACCTGTGCTGGCCAGGAGGATAGTTAGAGAGGTGAAAAGGAATCCAAAGATCACCACCAAGGCCATCCTGGTGAATCTGGGCTCTGCTTTTCTCAAGGCAGACAATCCAACGGACACTGCACAATGCAGACCAAGGAGGACGCCACTGCTCCAGATAAGGCACACAAAAGCTCGCTTGGCCTTTGCAAAAGCTCATCTGGACAAAGAAGAAGACTTCTTCTCTTCGGTGTTATGGTCAGATGAAACTAAAATTGAATTGTTTGGTCACAATGATGTTTCCTTCATTTGGTGTGTGTGAAAAAGGAGAAGCCTTCAACCCAAAGAACACCATCCCCACTGTCAAACATGGTGGTGGGAACCCAATGCTTTGGGGGTGTTTTTCAGCCAATGGACCAGGGAACCTAATAACAGTAAACGGCACCATGAAAAAAGAGCAATACATGAGGATTCTCAATGACAACATCAGGCAGTCTGCAAGTGAAACTTGGCCTTGGGCACCAGTGGACATTTCAGCATGACAATGACCCAAAACACACAGCAAAAGTAGTGAAGAAATGGTTAGCAGACAACCACATTAACGTTTTGGAGAGGCCCAGCCAGAGTCCAGACTTGAATCCAATTGAGAATCTGTGGAGGAAGCTAAAGATCAGGGTGATGGCAAGAAGGCCCTCCAACCTGAAAGATTTGGAGCTCATTGCTAAAGATGAATGGGCAAAAATACCTGTGGAGACATGCAAAAAGCCGGTCTGCAATTATACGAAGTGTTTGATTGCTGTAATAGCCAATAAAGGCTTTTCTATTGATTATTGAGAAAGGTATGAATAATTTTGGACTGGACACTTTTTGCTCAAATGTAAATAAAAGCTGAGAAATGTTTTTTTTTTCCACAATAGTGCCTTTTGTACATCGTCTTATTATCTTTTGGGAGACACTTATGTCATTTCCCGTCAAAAAATTACTTGCTGGTTGAATAAAAGTAACTTTAAAGGGACACTGACAGGCCCAATAAGCATAATTAGCTATATATATATGAATGTACAGGTCTTCTAATGTGCATTAAAAACATATAAGTATAAGCCCTGTCCACCTTATAAATACAGTAAACTCATGTTTTATAACCTGAAGTAATCGCTTTTCTTTCTGCCCAAGGGGCGGCGTTTCAGCTTCACTTCTGCCCAGCCAGCCGCCAGCCAGCCGCCCCCCAACCGCCGTTTTGAAGCGCTGCCCAGCTCATCAATATTCACTTCGCTGGGCGGCTTCTGCTGTCCCCGACGTTCCGAGATCCGGCGCATGCCAAATAGAGATTCGGCGCATGCCCAATAGAAAGCTATGGGCATCGGACTCACTTTCAGCTTCTGCGCATGCGCCTGGCACCCATAGCTTTCTATTGGGCATTCGCCGGATCTCGGAACTTCGGGGACAGCAGAAGCCGCCCAGCGAAGTGAATATTGATGAGCTGGACGGTGCTTCAAAACGGCGGTTGGGGGGCGGCTGGCTGGGCAGAAGTGAAGCTGAAACGCCGCCCTTGGGCAGAATGAAAAGCGATTACTTCAGGTTATAAAACATGAGTTTGCAGTATTCATAAGGTGGACAGGGGTTATACTTATAAGTTTTTAATGCACATTAGAAGACCTGTGCATTCATATACACTCACCTAAAGAATTATTAGGAACACCTGTTCTATTTCTCATTAATGCGATTATCTAGTCAACCAATCACATGGCAGTTGCTTTAATGCATTTAGGGATGTGGTCCTGGTCAAGACAATCTCCTGAACTCCAAACTGAATGTCAGAATGGGAAAGAAAGGTGATTTAAGCAATTTTGAGCGTGGCATGGTTGTTGGTGCCAGACGGGCCGGTCTGAGTATTTCACAATCTGCTCAGTTACTGGGATTTTCACGCACAACCATTTCTAAGGTTTACAAAGAATGGTGAGAAAAGGGAAAAACATCCAGTATGCGGCAGTCCTGTGGGCGAAAATGCCTTGTGGATGCTAGAGGTCAGAGGAGAATGGGCCGACTGATTCAAGCTGATAGAAGAGCAACGTTGACTGAAATAACCACTCGTTACAACCAAGGTATGCAGCAAAGCATTTGTGAAGCCACAACACGCACAACCTTGAGGCGGATGGGCTACAACAACAAAAGACCCCACCGGGTACCACTCATCTCCACTACTAATAGGAAAAAGAGGCTACAATTTGCACGAGCTCACCAAAATTGGACTGTTGAAGACTGGAAAAATGTTGCCTGGTCTGATGAGTCTCGATTTCTGTTGAGACATTCAAATGGTAGAGTCCGAATTTGGCGTAAACAGAATGAGAACATGTATCCATCCTCTGATGGCTACTTCCAGCAGGATAATGCACCATGTCACAAAGCTCGAATCATTTCAAATTGGTTTCTTGAACATGACAATGAGTTCACTGTACTAAAATGGCCCCCACAGTCACCAGATCTCAACCCAATAGAGCATCTTTTGGATGTGGTGGAACGGGAGCTTTGTGCCCTGGATGAGCATCCCTCAAATCTCCATCAACTGCAAGATGCTATCCTATCAATATGGGCCAACATTTCTAAAGAATGCTATCAGCACCTTGTTGAATCAATGGCACGTAGAATTAAGGCAGTTCTGAAGGTAAAAGGGGGTCCAACATCGTATTAGTATGGTGTTCCTAATAATTCTTTAGGTGAGTGTATATATAGCTAATTATGCTTATTGGGCCTGTCAGTGTCCCTTTAAGTCAAAATTTGCCTGGGGTATATATAATTATGGGCAGCACTGTATATATATTGCCTCTTCTGTGTACTGTACATTTTTACCTGTCTGCGGCACGATGCAAAAATGCAGCAATACTGGCCTAGAATCTTCTAGCAGGTCTGCTTGAAAGTTGCAGGAGTCTCATTTATGTCATTGCACTGCCTATGCCACAGAAGTGCTGGAATAGAAGGGCAGGGAATCAATGGTTTTCTTTTCCCCTTGGTGCTCCCAGCTGCTCAATTATATCTGCATCCTGTAGATGTAGGCACAATTGAATGTAAGGGCCTCAGAAACCAGGTGAATTAACCTGGTGACTGGGGAAAGCCATCCCAGTAATGGCACACATTGATAATCTGGCCCTGGCCTCTTACACACAGCCATGTCTGTATTTTGTTCTACAAAAACATATCCTCAAAACATGGATACCTTTCGTGTGCATTCCATAACTTTCTTACTCCCATAAATGGCATTTTTAGTCTGCAAATATGAACACGGCCTGCTGTATAACTTGCAGACCAGCCACACATATTTGCAAAAATTCCAGACAGGTGCATGGACCCAAATTAATAGATGGGTCTGGGCGCCACAAAAAAAAAAATTGCAGAAAATGCACAGATGAAAAATACGGTTGTGTGCATGAGGTCCAGGGGCGTAGCTAGAAATGACTGCTGGGCCCCGTAGCAAAAAAAATGTATGCCCCTTCCCCCCCCACACTGAGCACAGACATTTGTGCCAGTGTAGGAAATGTATGAATCTAAATGTCTGTGAATTAAAGTAGGACTAGTCAGAACTGCCGCCCAGACTGCGGGACCACTCCAGGTGGATCTCATCTTGAGAGTTGACAGCAACAGATTCCAAATGCAAATAGCACACTTGAAATGAACTCTGGACTTTTTTTTTTTTTAACAAAGGTGTTTATTGGTACTGCATCATGGTCTTGAAAGAACAATACAATATCATCCATATTACAATAAAGTTCATATTTCCATAAACTTACATGTCATACATATTAGTTGACACCTCTTTTGTCAAGGTCTACTAACCTAATACAATACCATTTTTCCCCTTTTTAGTCCCCCCCCCTCCCCCCACACACTTGGAAAATAATAATAACAATTCAAATGTATCTGTCAAGGGTATATATATCTCTCTGGGCCCCTTCTTATTCGCCACCAACGCTAACCTAACATCCTGGCTCTTCTTAATCTCCTCCTACTTATCTTGTCCTGAGTCACTAACGACTATACAACTTTAAGCCTCCCCAGCCGTCCCTTAATATCCTCCTGTAAATACCAAGCAGTTAGGGTAAACGGCTTCATGATTGTTGATATTTCAACTATCTCCATGAAATTTATCATGAACTTTTTCCAGGTTTTATACAGCTTCTTTCCGGCTATTTCTTTTTTACCCGTTGCTTCCAGCCACTCTAAATGCAACATGTGACGCAGACGTCTTAGAAGTTCCTCCTTTGGTGGGACCTTTGGTTCTAACCAATTAGACAACAAACATCTTTTGGCCTCAAGGACTATCCTATGCCCCATTGCTGTGAGACCCTTGTTCTGCCCACTGCTCCCTTCATTTGTCTCCTCCTGTTGTCCTGCATGTAATATTGCCATTTGAATATCCAGTTCCTCCTTAAAATTACTACCTTCACGTAGAATGAAACCCACCATCTTCCAATACTCCACTAATTTTGTGCATCTCCACAGCCCATGCAAAAGGTCAGTTTTGGGTGTAGAGCACCTAGGACAGGCCACTATCCTATTAGGCTTTGTAATAGTCACTGGCATATCAAATCCATATAAGGCATGATGTATAATTTTAAAGTGGGTTTCTCTCATCGTCTCGTTTACCACTGCCTTGTGTAAGGCTGCTATTCCATTTCTCGCAGTTGAATAAACTTCCACTAAATCTAATTTGTTCCCCCATCTCCCAAACAATCCCTGAGAGATAGAGTCCTCCCATAGGTGTCGCAAACTCCCGTATAAGTGCGAAATGGATTGCCTATTGCTAGAAGTAATGAGTGAATCAAATTTATTTTGGTTCCACTCACCTGTCATGTTGATAGCTAGACTTTTACAATAATGCTTGATCTGTAGATATGGGAACAAATTAGATCCTGTCAGCCCCCACCTATCCTCTAGTTCTTGTAGAGTCGCCCATCTATTTTCCTGGGAATGGAACAGATCACTTACTGTCTTAATGCCTTTGATCTTCCATTCCCTGAATGACCGTTCGGATTGCCCTGGCATAAAAGCCAGATTATTGTGCAAAGGGAGGTGTTTCGAGATCTGATACGGTAGTTTGTACAGCTTCCTAAGATTTTTCCATGTTATAATGGAGTCTCGCAGGATTAGTAAGCATCTAGCTAAACGGGGTAGTTGAGATAACTTGGTATGCACTAGAGCCTTTAAATTCCAGGGTGCCGCTAGCTGTTTCTCCAATCCCAAATTTGAGTAATGGGAAGTCTCATTGAACCAATCTAGTAGGTGTCTACTCAAACAAGCTAAATTGTAACCTCTAACGTCAGGTAAATTTAGTCCTCCAATCTCCCTCCTAAGTTTCAATTTCCTCAGTGAGACTCTTGGTTTCTTGCCATTCCAAATGAACTTTGAAAAGCATCTCTCCAAGTTCCTCACATCTACATGCCTTAGGAGCACCGGTATGGTCTGGAGTGGATACATCAGTTTGGACATTGCTAACATTTTAATTAAATGGCACCTACCCATTAAAGATAGTGGTAATGTCTGCCATCTGGTTAGATCATCTTTAATTTTATTGAGTAAAGGTGGATAGTTAAACTGATAGATGGAATGTGGCGTCCGTCCAATCTTTATGCCTAGGTATTTAATTTGGGATTTTTTTAAGGACCCCATAACACCCCTATTGCCGTCCACCTCAAACTTATTCCTCTGACCTATCGGTAGAAGTTCACACTTTGACATATTTACTTTATACCCGGAATACTTCCCGAACTTTTCCAGTGCCTTAAAAATGCTATCTATCTGCTCTTGTGGCTTAGACATAAATAGAATGATGTCATCGGCGAATAATGCCGCTTTAACTTGTGTCTTTCCTCTCTTAATCCCTTCAAATAAGTTAGACCTGCATAATTCTCTAGCCAGTGGTTCTAGTGCCAAATTAAACAAAAGTGGGGATAGGGGGCATCCCTGTCGAGTCCCTTTTTGTAAGTCAAATGGTTTGGATAAGTGCCCCTGCGTAAAGACCCTCGCCTGCGGCCTATGGTACATCTGTGACAATACTCCCCTAAAGGCACCTGTGATCTCCATTTTATCCAGGACCGCCTCCAGCCATGCCCACCTAACATTGTCAAATGCTTTTTCGGCATCTAGTGTGAGCATGGCTGGTGACTCTCCCTTCTCCGGGTCATGTTGCACCCTATCCAAAACAGCAATTACTGTTCTAATGTTTGTCACCGCGGCACGACCCTGAACGAAACCCACCTGCTCCTGTCCTATCAAAGATGGCATCATTTTAGCCAACCGATCTGCAATGATTTTGGATAGAATCTTCGCATCTACATTTATCAGGGAGATGGGCCTGTATGAACCCGGTAACAGTGGATCTTTCTCAGGTTTGGGTAACAGTTTGATATAGGAGAGGTTAGTTCCGTCCAGGGTCGGTCCACCCCCAAACATGCTGTTATAAACATCCATCAACACTGGCGATACCTGGGTACATAAGGCCTTATAATACTCTCCAGTATAACCGTCCGGTCCTGGAGCTTTAGAGTTGCCCAGCCCCTTTATCACTCCCTGCAACTCTGTCTCCGTGATTTCTGCATTTAGAGTATGACGCTGCTCCTCAGTCAACTTAGGTAAGTCAATTTTGTCAAGAAGGGTGTCACTTAAATCTGCACTCTCCCCGTCCTTATATAAATTTTCATAATATTCCCCAAGAGTGGAATTAATCCGTGCCGGATCATGTGTAATTGTCCCTGTAGAATTTTTCAAGCTGTTAATATATTGTGGTTGTCTCAGACCCTTCGCTAGATTGGCTAAGAGCCTCCCTGACTTGTTACCATATTTGAATAGCCTAGCCTCAAACTCAGAGCTACGCAGTGATTCTTTCTCTTTAATACTTTGTTCAAAAACCTTACGTTCTTCTATCCACTTCTTCCTATTGACATCTGTGGGATCCTGTTTAAAATCTATGTAAGCCAACCTAACCTTTTGGCTTGCCTGGTCAAACTGTGACTGAGCTTTCTTTTTAAGACCTGCCAGATATGCCATGATTCTGCCTCTCAGCACCACTTTTGAAGCGTTCCAGAAAAGGTTTGGCGTTTCCAAATGATTCACGTTATCTGATTTATATTCCTCCCACCAAATAGCTAACTTTTCCAAAAACTCTTCCCTGGCGCAGAGCTGTGAGGGGAATCGCCATATGAAATCTGGTCCTCTAGGAAAGTCATCGCTAACCACTAGTGTTACCGGCGCGTGATCTGAGATCACAATATCCCCTATATCCGATAATTTTACCCTATGTACTAAGTTTTGAGTCACTAATAGATAATCTATACGAGACCAGGAATTTTGGGAATGGGAATAGAAAGTATAACTGTTATCATCAGGGTGCGTTCGTCGCCAGTCATCTACTAATCCTCCGCCCACCAAAAACTGCTGCAATGCTTTGTCCTGGGAATTCTCCCCCCTACCTTTCCTTCCACTCTCTTCCGATCTGCCACACTATGTAGAACCGCATTAAAATCACCTCCTACAATCTTATTTATGCATGAATCACCTAGCAGCCTCAATTCCAGATCCTTTAGGAAGGAAGAGTTCCCCGTGTTAGGACAGTATACGTTGTGTATGCTATATTGCGTATTCTGCACCTGTAATAAAGTATGTGCCCATCTTCCCTGAGAATCATTGGTCTGTGATAAAACCTGGCAGTTCAATTACTTATTGATAAGCGTTATTACCCCCGCCTTTCGGTTGAGTGACGGGGACCCAACCACTCTGCCCACCCATAACTTTTTCATTCTATCAAAATCCTGCTCCTCAAGATGAGTCTCTTGCAGGAGAACCACATCTGGCTTGAGTTTTTTAAGGTGCCGTAGAACCATCCACCTTTTTTGGGGTGATTTCAAACCCTTAATATTCCAAGTTATCACCTTCATCGTTAACGCCTGTTGTTTTTTATTACCTACCGAGCCGGGGGTCCACGTCACTCACCGAAAAGGCCCAGAGAGATCCCTTGCAGATAAACAAACAGATAAACAAATGTTAGATCACCAACACTTTTTCGTTCTTCTGTAACGCACTCTTGACGTCACTACCTTCACACTCCTTTACACTCCTCCAATTACAACCACTTAAACTACTATAGTAACCTCCCTTTTTTTCTGGGTTGCAGCTCCCTCCCACCATGTTAACTAGGAAGTTAATCTTACTTTTCCCGCTAGAGGTCTCTCCACTAAAAATGCTGAACCTTCACCTGCGGCTATCTACGATGTAACCGATACCATCTACCTCAAGAATAGTATTTCGCTGGTCCTACAGTTGACATAAATTGAAAACATAACTTAACTTAACTTGACTTGGCGGGCCCTACCAATGCCTTCCCCAACATAGATTTAATACCAGGTCAATACCACCAACATAACCCAGTAGATGAATCAGTCCCACAGGAACCTCGTAGTAACTTATGCATCCCCTGATATCAAGACGAGGGACATAAGTCATCTCCTGGGGTAAGAGTCAGCTCTTCTGCCCGAAAATCTTCGCCCCCTTATTCCGGGCTCTGCATACTCTCTTTCTCTCCCTCTTCTCCGCTCCAGGCCACTTGGATTTTCTGCACCATATGAACCTCTTCCTCTTCTCTGGTCTTCTCCCATTGGCTCCCCTGGATTCTGTATGGATTTAATCAACTCTTCTGCTGCCGTCGGGTCATGATAGACCGTGCTGGATCCGTTAGGGTGTAATACCCTCAACTTTGCAGGATATTGTAGCTGAAACCTGCGGCCCTTTTGATGTAGTAGAGTGCAAACGCGGCTAAACTCTCTCCTTTTTTTGGCTACAGCCGCAGAGTAGTCTCCAAACAGTAATACAGAATGTCCCAGCAACTTTAATGGGCCTTTTTTAGCTCTATACGCTCTTAGTATAGCTTCTTTGTCACAATAATCTAGGTATTTCATAATGACCTGGCGTGGTTTAGGGCCCAGGCCTCTTGACGTTTCTGCCTGCTCTTGCTGCTCCTCCATTACTGGGCCTATTCTGTGCGCCCTTTCCACTTTACAGCGCCCCTCTAATCCCAGTGCCTTTGGTAGATCATTCTCACAAATGTCCATCAGGGCTTGCGGTTTAAACTTCTCAGGTAACCCCAACAAACGCAAGTTACTTCTTCTGGACCGGTTTTCCAGATCTTCTACCCGGTCATATAAAATCGCATTCTGTTTGGAAAGCTCATTTATTTTGTAATTACATGTAGCTGTTTCATTTTCAGCCCTTGATACTCTCTGCTCCAGCTCCTCAAGCCTCATGTCATGCTGGGAGACTGCCTCATGTAACTGCTGCAGCGATGCAGACAAGGTTGTGGTAAGTGTGTCCCTGATGTCTGGGGCTAAATGCCACGCCACCTCTATAGCTAGTCGCTTATAATCGATGTCCATTGAGGGGTTCTGCTGGTCCGCATGTTCCTCTATCTTACCGCATTCCAGCAGTACTTGTGTCAGTGGAGAGGGGGTAGAAGGGCGCGAGTCCGCCATCTTGCCGAGCGCGCCGTCTGCTTCTCTGCCCCGTCCTCTGGAGATCCTCCTTTTGCCGCTCCGCAACAGGTAACGGTCCATATACTTATGGACTCTGGGTGTTCAGGGACCGGGACGTGCTTGTCACAGTCCCCTATCGCCGGTATATTACAAGCAGGGTGTGTTAATTGGTGAGAGGTCACCGGAGATCCTTCACGCTGCCTCCTGCATCCCAGCGCCGGAACCGGAAGTCCCTACTCTGGACTTTTTATCTGCTCATTGTAATTGGGATAATGAGGGAATAACACACACCTGGCCATGGAACAGCTGAGAAGCCAATTGTCCCATTACTTTTGGTCCCTTAACAAGTGGGAGGCACATATGTAAACTATTGTAATTCCTAGATCTGTCACCTCATTTGGATGTAAATACCCTCAAATTAAAGCTGACAGTCTGCAGTTAAAGCACATCTTGTTCGTTTCATTTCAAATCCATTGTGGTGGTGTATAGAGCCAAAAAATTTAGAATTGTGTCGATGTCCCAATATTTATGGACCTGACTGTATATAATTTACTTACAGTTCTGAAGACTCAGGGGTGCTGGCTGGCTTGGCCTCAGGGGTGCTGGCAGGCTTAGCCTCAGGGGTGCTGGCTGGCTTGGCCTCAGGGGTGCTGGCAGGCTTAGCCTCAGGGGTGCTGGCAGGCTTGGCCTCAGGGGTGCTGGCTGGCTTAGCCTCAGGGGTGCTGGCTGGCTTAGCCTCAGGGGTGCTGGGTTGCTTGGCCTCAGGGGTGCTGGCTGGCTTGGCCTCAGGGGTGCTGGCTGGCTTGGCCTCAGGGGTGCTGGCAGGCTTGGCCTCAGGGGTGCTGGCAGGCTTGGCCTCAGGGGTGCTGGCAGGCTTGGGTGGGCAGAAGGAGTATGAGAGACTGTGAGGCCTTTTTTCTCCAAGCTGCTCCGGAAAAAAAAAAAATTCATTATACCTCAGGTCAGACCACCAATCAGACCCCCATTGTTAATCAGACCTCAGATAACACCTCAGCTCAGACCCCAATATGAATGACCCTCAATCAGACCTCAGATAAGAGCCCCATGCCTTATAGCTACCCCCAGCAGCCTTATAGCAGCCCCCAGTTGCCTCATAGCAGCCCCCAGTAGCCTCTCCACCAGCCCCAGTGCCTCTCACCAGCCCCCAGTGCCTCTCAATCAGCTCCCAGTGCCTCTCACCAGCGGCCCCCCAGTGCCTTTCCATCAGCCCCCAGTCAGTGCATCTCCATCAGCCCCCAGTCAGTGCATCTCCATCAGCCCCCAGTCAGTGCATCTCCATCAGCCCCCAGTCAGTGCCTCTCACCAGCCCCCAGTACCCTCTCCATCAGCCCCCAGTGCCTCTCCATCAGCCCCCAGTGCGCCCTCCCCGGTATTAAAATCATTGGTGGGCAGTGCGCCCTCCCCCTCTCCCCTGTATTAAAATAATTGGTGGGCAGTGCACCCTCCCCCCCTCCCCTATATTAAAATCATTGGTGGGCAGTGCGCCCCCCCGGTATTAAAACATTGGTGGGCAGTGTGCCCCCCCAGTATTAAAATCATTGGTGGGCAGTGCGCCCTCCCCCCCTCCCCAGTATTAAAATCATTGGTGGCCCCCTCATCCCCTTTATTAAAATCATTGGTAGGCAGTGCACTTTCCCCCCTCCCCTTTATTAAAATCATTGGTAGGCAGTGTGCCCTCCCCCCCTCCCCTGTATTTAAATCATTGGTGGGCAGTGCGCCCCCCGGTATTAAAACATTGGTGGGCAGTGTGCCCCCTTAGTATTAAAATCATTGGTGGGCAGTGTGCCCTCCCCTGTATTAAAATCATTAGTGGGCAGTGCGCCCTCCCCCCTGGTATTAAAATCATTGGTGGGCAGTGCGCCCCCCCAGTATTAAATTCATTGGTGGGCAGTGCGCTCCCCCTCCCCAGTATTAAAATCATTGGTGGGCAGTGCGCCCTCCCCCCTCTCCCCAGTATTAAAATCATTGATGGGCAGTGCGCCCTCCCCCAACATTGGTGGCAGCGGCATTTCCAATCGGAGTCCTAGCGGTGTAATGCTGGGGCTCTGATCAGTTACCATGGCAGCCAGGACGCTACTGAAGTCCTGTCTGCCATGATCAATTAGTCAGCAGCATACTTACATGCGCTGTGGCCGCCCGACGCTCCTTCTTCTTGTAACTCGTCACATGTCTGTGCGGCGCATTGCTTATGCTTATACAGACCTGAGACGAGTTACAAGAAGAAGGAGCGTCGGGCGGCCGCAGCGCATGTAAGCACCATGGCAGACAGGATTTCAGTAGCGTCCTGGCTGCCATGGTAACCGATCGGAGCCCCAACATATCACTGCTGGGACTCCGATCGGAACTGCTGCTGCCACCAATGAAATTGTACCGCCACATGAAATATATATATTTTTTTTAATCCTCAGCCGGCGGCCTGGGCACCCAGTGGCGTAGGGCCCCATAGCCATTGCTATGACTGCTATAGCGATCCCTACGTCACTGGTCGCAACCAAACCTGGTCAGCACACAGATGCTCACTCCTCTTCCTGACCTAAAGCTGCTGCCGTTAGTGCACCCGTGCCCCTGGACTACCGCTCCGGCCCCATTGACTGTAATGGGGACGGGCCGGAGTTCTGGCAGCACGGGAAACATGCTGAGAGGCGGGCGGAATAAAAGTACTTTGTCGTACTTTTATTCCATCCACCTTTCGCATGTTTGCCGTGCTGCTGCCGCCGGAACTCCGGGCCGCCCCCATTATAGTCAATGGGGCCAGAGCGGTAGTCTGGGGGAAAAGTGTGCACTAGCAGCAGCACGGTTCCTTGCCGCTAGTGTGAAAATACCCTAAGTATGTTATATGCATATTTCATTGTAGAGGGTCAAATCTTGCAAATCTGCACATGTACATTTTGAGGTTTTGTGGCAGATTTTCTACAGCCAAATCTGTGTCAGAAACAGGAGTTGTTATTCAGACAACCCCTTGAACTACACTAACTATATATATATAGTCAGTATACTTTACTTGTGGTGCAGATATATATTTGGAAATACGGACTTGCAACATAAACACGCTTTTCTGACCCCTTTTAATAAACACACGACACCCACTACGCACAGCCCGCGATACTAAGAAGTCACATGACTACCGCTGCCACTGATGGTGGGCGGGCCGTAAGAGGCGGGACAAGGGAGGAGTCTTGTAGACGCACTGTTTATAAAAATCTGTAGGCTCGTCCTTAGCACGAGTTTCGTTTTTCACGTGGAGGAAATGGCTTCGGCAAGCGGCAGAGGAGCGGCTTCCAGGGCGCCATGCAGGTGTGTAGTGACAAATGAGTGGTTTCTAATGACAGGCCGTGCCCAGGTTCAAAAAGCTTTTGTTGAACCTGAGTATATTCTGTATCTGTGCCCTGTGGGTGGGGAGGGATGTGAGAATGGTTACACCTGTGCTTTACATCTGTGTAAGAGGTTTTTTTTTTTTTCGGGGGGGGGGGGGGGGGAGGTATATATTAAAACTGCTGCAAAGGCAAATGGACTTAATTGCCCATAGAAGCAATCAGATTTTACCTTTCATTTTTTTTTTCCAATGAAGGTCTGAAAAAGAAAATGTGGAATCTGATGGTTGCTATGGGTGACTAAGTGCATTTTCTTTTACACTAGTTTTGATACTTCAACCTCCCCCTTGTCTTGCTTTTAGTGAATTTGCCTTTAACAATATCACCTAAACAGGCCTTACTGTCGATTTTGGGTTGCATCCCTTCCCTAGGTTAAGTTAATTATTTTTTTTTTTGCCATCCTTGCCAATTTTGCAGATTGCAGGTCTGAAAAACAAGGGTGCTGTCTGTGTGCACCTTGCATTGCGGTGTTGTGGGATTGTGATCCAAAAGATGCGATTAAAGAGAAGAAATGGCCTATATTTTGCAGCATAGAGTTATGGACCCAGCAACTCATGGATACCCTGGTGTGTGCAGCAAAAGATAGAACACCCTATCTCGCTGATCATGTACACATTAAAGTCAATGGGTCTACGCCTCTGTGGGGTGTACATGGCAGCATGCCTGTGTCCTACTGGTTGCAGTTTGACATGGCCATCGGTGAGAGAATAAAGATTGTCCACCCTTCCTTCGTACCGCTGATGCCACAGTCTGCCCCTGCGCTCACATTGGCTGTTATGCTGGACTCCTGGCTGGATGTGTTCATGAGTCTTGCTGTTCAGCTGCATAATGTACGGTAAATGCAAGACTCTGGAACACATCTGGTCGGAATCTGAGCAGTTAAGACTGCAGCTGAGTTGACAGCATCAGGGTTGCCAGTGTGGGTTAAGTACAGAGGAAATTGAAGACTGGGATGTTCAGAAAAGCATGGAGAACCCCTTTAATCCTTTTCAGACCTTAAGGTGGAAGTCCAGTCTCCAGAATGGCACCCACCAGTGAGAACATCAGCTGCTGCAATGGCTCCCCTACACGGGGATAGGAGGGACCACTTGGAGTATCTGAAACCCCTGGTCTCTCTCAAGAAACCAGGGCCTTCAGAGCTGTAGTTCCTGTGGAGCACTGCAGGTGGAAGGGCTCCATAAGAACTTGGCAATCCTGCAATGTATTGTAAAAGCAATCTAATGATTAGTTATTAGTCTTCTAGGGTAATTTAATGTAAAGTAAAAAATAAAATTTGAATCACCCCCTTTCTCCATATTTAACCCCCTTCCCTTATCCTCTGTACATGTATGGTGCAGTAGGAGGTGACTAGCTGATCCCCCTTCTGTATATCCCGACATCGGTGGCATGTACAGAGTTTGCGAAGGGAGGGGGCTCACTCTGCCCCCTACAGTGACGGGGACCCGATGCTTTCCACAGGTATCGAGGCTTGCCTCCTATGGAAGCCTTTGAGACGCATCCCCTGCTGGGTCTCACAGGCAGGCTGTTGGTGTATTACCTTGGTAACACACAGACAGTGAATACATTACAATACACTATATATTGTAATGCATTGTAGAGGGGCTCAGACCCCGAAAAGTTAATGTCTGCTAGTGAGACAAAAATACCTTTTTTTTTTTTTTTTAAGCCCTTCCCCTAATCGAGCAATAAATAAAATAGTGTGTATGTATATAATTTATTTTATTTTTTTTGACATATTTGGTATGGCTGCATTCGTAGTAACCAGCTCTATGAAATATCACATGATCTACCCCGTCAGATTAACGCCATAAAAAAAAAAATTAAAATGTTGCCAAAATAGCCAACTTTTTTTTTATTACTTTTTTCTTTTACAAAAAGTGCAGTAGTAAACTATCATCCTGCAAAAAATTAGCCCCTACACAGGACTATTGACAGAAAAAACCCCTGATATTTTATAGCGTAATAGCAAGTGATCAAAAAGTACTATGTACCCCAAAAATCAACTGATCCTGTAAAAAAATTAGCCCCCACATAAGACGATTAGCATAAAAATATGGCTCTCAGAAATCATCCACTTAAACAGGATTTTTGTATTTCAAAAATGCTTTGTGTAAAAGTGGTAAAACCTTAAAGGGGTTGTCTGGGTTTAGAGCTGAACCCGGACATACCCTTATTTTCACCTAGGCAGCCCCCCTGAGGCTAGCATCAGAGCATGTCCTGCTCTGATGTGCTCCCTTGCCCTGCGCTAGATCGCGCTGGGCATGGGCTCTTTTGTGTATCATAACACACTGCCAGGCAGAAGCTTCCGCCCGGCAGTGTGTTCGGTGACCTAACCGGCTCTGATGGGCGGGTTTTTAGTGCTGTCCTAGCCGTTTTTCTGGCTAGGGCAGCGCTAAAGCCCACCCCTCAGTGCCGGTGAAGTCACCGGGCTTCCTGGCAGCCCCATGGAGAGCCCCGGTACTTCACCGTAACTCCTAAAAATACCTTTGCCCTGCGCGATTTAGCGCGGGGAGCAAAGGAGAGCAACCCCTTTAAACTATATAAAATTGGTGTCTCTATAATCGTCCTGACTGGCAGAATACAGGTAACGCCATTTTTCCCTCACGGTATTAGCTATAATAACTAAACCCAAATGAAATTGGGCAATTTTGCCATTGCGGTTATCCTACTTTCCAAAATAGAATTAATGATAACGATCCAACGAGCGAAAAATATGTACGGTTGTCAGAACATGGCTGTACAAGCTTCCAGAGGCTGATAAATGGCAACATGGCGCCCGTAAACCATTCCACCAAAATCTGCCCTCCAAAAACCATATGGCTCTCCTTTCGTTCTGATCCCGGCCGTGTGCCCATACAGCAGTATACGACCACATATGGGGTGTTTCTGTAAACAGAATAATCAGGGTAATAAATTGTGATGTTCGAAGTACTACAAAATTATATTCGGCTGCTTCGCCGAATAAAAAATAAAATAAAAATCTGCTTAGTGACAAATTACTTAATGCATTAGTTTGTAAGTAGTGGGTGCAATGAGTCATTGTACCTCTTAGATGCTGTGTTCATAGCTGATTGTGGCATTTGACATTGATATTACAGTGTAAAATAAAAAAATGAATCCTACTTGCCTCATCCATTTGATTGCGAAGAGCCGGCCGCGTCCATCTTGATTGAAGATCTTGCATAACTCTATGACGTCACCGCGCGATTTTGTGCATGGTCTTCAATCAAGATGGCGTCGGCTGGCTCTTTGCGCTTAAACTGAGGAGATAATGTATTTTTTTTGTTTGCCGTTCAGGGAAAATCAATTCTCTACAATGAAGTATGAGGAAATGTGAATAGAATTTTCCTATTGAGGTTTGGCTGTTAACCCTTGCTGTCTTACAGGAAAAACATTAAAATGTAAAATCAGTTTTGAATAACTTGAGGGGTGGTTTCTACTACGTAAGCCCCACAAAGTGACTTCAAAACTTTATTGGTACTTAAAGTGGATTTTTAAAATTTCATTGGAAGTTTGCTTCTAAAAATGTAAGCCTTCTAACGTCCTAAAAAAATAAATAAAATGACATTCATAAAATTGTGCAGCGATATGGTGAATGTTACCTTATGAATAGTGATTATCACTAGCCATCTTAAAAGCAGATACATTCAAATGTAGAAAATAGCGCATAAACAGTCTCTGGCTTGGAAAAGTAAAAGCATTCCAAAGTTATTACCACATAAAGTGACACGTCAGATTTGCAAAAATAGGCTCTGTCAGGAAGGTGAAAAATGGTTAAACGATAAACAAAAATAAATATCATGGGCATTACGGTGACCCAAAATGCCTGTACTATTAAAATATAATAATAATTATTGTGAAAGGCATAATGAAATAAAATCAAAATGGCTGGTTTGCCAATTTAACACTTCTAGGGATGAGAGAACTTTGAAGTTTGGGTATATGTTGAATTGCATCATGGATTCCGTTACCACAGACCATAATGCAGTTCCATGATGGAATGCATAACGGAAGCTTTCCGTCATAATAAGTCTATGGCCAGCATAACTGCTCTGTCTGCTTTATGTTATGCAGGAGAGGACACCTGGGGTCAGCTGTTTAAGAAGGTACTGAGGCATCTGTGAGCGATACGGCCTTGTAGCTTACCAAGCACAGCGCTATACATTTGATAGCGGCACTCAGCCCCATTCACTTAAATAGGGCTGAGCTTTGCCTAAGCCATTTGACAGATGAAAGTGTCACTGGCCTAGAGAAGGCTGTCAGAAGGGTGCTACTGCAAGTGATGTTGCCTTATCAAACAGCTAATTGTCTGGGTTCCCGGGTGTCAGACTCCCACTGATCAGATACTGATAACCTATCCAGAGGCTAGGTCATCAGTATTAGGCCGAATGCACACGGCCGTGTTCCACAGCTGTGAGCGGTCGGTGGTAACCCGGCCTGGCATCCTGCTGAGAGCAGGAGCGCACGGTGTCATTGGTTGCTATGACGCTGTGCTCTTCATGCCGCCTCTGCACTACAGTAATACACTCGATACGAGGCCGGGTTACCACGGACCGTTCACAGCTGTGGAACACGGCCGTGTGCTTTCGTCCTTAGTCTCAGAAAACACCTTTAACACATCTCAGTAGACATAACTAGACAAAAGTTGTGGGTCAGAATATAGCAAGATTTTTTTTTTTCTGGAGTTTTTTTTTTTTTATACTGGAAAAAAATAAAAAATAAAATAAGGTATCATTGTGATTGTACTGACCCGGAGAATAGGTTGGATAAATCGCGTAGGGAACTGTTAAAGTGAAACCCATAAAACTGTGGTGGAATTGCATTCGTTTTTTTTTTCTCTCACCTCCACGACAGCACCTTGCACTGAGATTTCCCTCATCCTACTACCAGGCAATGACAGGAAGTTTCAAAAGGGCCTACTTCCATACTTTCTTCAGTGTCTTCCTGTCCCTGCCAGGTAGCCAATCGCCCAAAAAATAAAAAAACTATGGTGCTCAGACTAAAACATGATTTATTTATTTTTATTTTTTTTCAAAAATGGTTTGTTAAATGTAAAAAAAATAAAAAATTTAAAAAGTAGTAGACATATTAGGTATCACTACGTCTGTAAGAACCTGCTCTATAAAAATACCACATGACCTAACCCCTCAGGTGAACACCGCAAAAAAAGTGTCAAAAAAGCAATTTTTGCACCTTGCATCACAAAAAGAGTAATAGCAAGCGATCAAAGTCGTATGCACCCCAAAACAGTGGCAATCAAATTGTCATATCCCTTAAAAAATGAGCTCCTACCTAAGCCACTCGCCCAAAAAATAAAAAAAAATATTGCTCTCAGACTATAGACACAAAAATCATTTTTTTGTTTCAAAAATATAATTGCGTAAAACTTAACCAATATGTCTACTTTTATTTATTTATGTATCACCGCGTCCGTAAGAACCTGCTCTATAAAAATATCACATGACCTAACCCCTAAGATGAACACTAAAAAAAAGTGTCAAGCCTTTTTTTGTCACCTTACAGCACAAAAAGTGTAATAGCAAGCGATCAGTCATATGAACCCCAAAATAGTGCCAATTAAACCATAATCTCCTCCTGCAAAAAATGAGCCCCTACATAAGAGTCACCCAAAAAATAAAATATAAACTATGGATTTCAGAATGTGGAGACACAAAAATTATTTTTTTTCAAAAATGCTTTATTTAACCACATCAGCTCCCCTAGCTTAAACACCCTTAATGACCAGACCACTTTTTACACTTCTGCACTACACTACTTTCACCGTTTATTGCTCGGTCATGCAACTTACCACCCAAATGAATTTTACCTCCTTTTCTTCTCACTAATAGAGCTTTCATTTGGTGGTATTTCATTGCTGCTGACATTTTTACTTTTTTTGTTATTAATCGAAATTTAACTAAATTTTTCACTTTCAGTTGTAATTTTTAAAAAAAAAGACATCTATATATAAATTTTTCTCTAAATTTATTGTTCTACATGTCTTTGATAAAAAAAAAATGTTTGGGTAAAAAAAAAATGGTTTGGGTAAAAGTTATAGCGTTTACAAACTATGGTACAAAAATGTGAATTTCCGCTTTTTGAAGCAGCTCTGACTTTCTGAGCACCTGTCATGTTTCCTGAGGTTCTACAATGCCCAGACAGTACAAACACCCCACAAATGACCCCATTTCGGAAAGTTATGAAATACTGTCATTATGGACACAGACAGTTACAAAATAATGTGTGAAAAACTCCTGGCCTCACGTGACTGTTATGAGATCCTGAAGGGAGACCCCACGATTAAATATAGGCAGGAACTCGAGAATATATTTGACACAGCAAAAAATAATAAACTAATCAGTCAGACCGAATAGGATTTTCTTTTCCCACAGCACCCACAGATGGCAACATTCTATTGTTTGCCCAAAGTGCACAAAGGGTATGACCCACTTAAAGGCCGGCTAATAGTTTCAGGCATAAATAGCCTCAGCCAAAATGTGGGAATTTATATAGACCGAATTCTATCACCCTTTGTGCAATCACTTCCCTCATACGTTAGGGACACAGGAGACCTCTTAAAACAATTAGAGGGGATACACCTGGAGGAGGGGTGCATATTGGGGAGCATTGACGTGGAGGCCCTATATTCATCCATCCCGCATGAATGGGGCTTACATGCAGTAGCATATTTTTTGGGTACACGTGGATGCCAATTTGGGGCACACAATAATTTGATCCTTCAGCTCCTGGAGTTTGTACTGTGTAAAAATTACTTTCTCTTCAATGGTAGATTCTACCACCAGCTCAGGGGCACCGCGATAGGGTGTTCCTGTGCCCCATCGTATGCGAATCTGCTCCTGGGCTGGTGGGAGGATACCATTGTCTTCCGCGACGAGTCCATCTGTGAGGTTCAGAATGTCCAGATGTGGGCACATTATATTGATGACGTGCTGGTGGTCTGGAAAGGCTGTTCTAAGTCATTTTCTGAATGGGCATCAGGCCTAAACAGGAATCGGATAGGACTGCGCTTCACGTCGGAGTGTGATTCTAAACAGCTACCATTTTTGGACATCCTCATCATTAAGAATCAAGACGGCTGTCTTGAAACCACAATATTCCGAAAGCCGACCTCGACGAATTCCCTCCTGTGGTGGGATAGTTGTTATCCTTTCCCCCTCAGGAGAGTAATCCTTCGGGGCCAGTACCTGAGAATAAGGAGAAATTGCTCCAAGGAGGCAGAATTCCAAAAACAGGCAGCAGATTTAAAAAAACGTTTCATGGATCGGGGTTACCCCAGTGGCACATTAACACCGGCCTATAAGCTCGTACTTGCAGTTCCCTTCTCACTCCGAATATAATAAAAAAAAAAAAAGTACTGACAATGTGTCTGCAACAGAGACACAGGAGACACGTTTGATCAGCACATTCAATGAAGCCTCTGCAGGTGTAAGAGAAATTATCACCAAACACTGGCATGTTCTCAGAATGGACCCTGACCTGTGTGCCACCATAAAAGAGTACGCCAATATTACATACAGGAGGGGGAAGAGTGTACGTGATTGGACGGTGAATAGTCATTTTTCCCCTAAGTCTGCACAAAAAATGTGTCTGGAAAAGGGAATTTATGGTAATTACCGATGTGGAGGGTGCATAGCCTGTAAATACATGCAGTGTGGAAAAACCTTTAGGAGCAGTAATACAGGGAAAACATGTTGTCAGGGATCTGATAAACTGTAAAACCATAGGGGTTGTTTACAAAATCACATGCACCTGCATGAAGGAATATGTTGGTAAAACAAAAAGGGAGTTGAGAAGGAGAATTGGCGAACACGTAAATGATATTCATAATTGTCGGGACACCACAGTCTCGCGCCATGTACGTTCTGAGCATGATGGGGATCCACGGTGCCTTTCCTTCATGGGCATAGAAAAAGTGAAGCCACCTCTAAGGGGCGGCGATTGGGATAAAAGAATCCTCCAGTGTGAGGCGAGATGGATATTCTACCTCAAGACGGTATATCCCAATCGCCTCAATGAACAACAGAGCTATACATGCTTCATTTGATGATAAGGGTGCCATGGCACCTGGTGTGCATCCAGGGGTACCAATTGATTTACCTTTGTACATCAATCTATGGGGGCTGTTTGTCGCACTCTGACGTGGAGCGTGGGTACACCAGTGCTGATATCACTATGATGCAAGCGTGGGGTACCTTTCATATCGGAAGATAAAATGATGAGAGAACTGATAATGAATTATTGGCGCAGGAATGTAGGTTTTTCTGTTCCATATATCCTCTCCATTTTGCACTACTTGCATAACATCTGAGACGTCTATCAGCGTGAAGTGCCTGCGCGTCGTCCCGTTACCTAGTGACGGATGACGCTCAGACACAACTTCCGGCAGCCTAAGTGATTGCGTGACGCGACTTCCAGTGGAGTGGAGCGCATGGTAACTGCGTGCGTTCCATATGCATTCCACCAGGAGAGGGCGGAACAATGGGGTGGAAATAGTTGGAGGCGCTGATTTTAAAAGGCGACACAGCAGTGTATGCTGTGTCTCCACACTGCTGGCATCTTGTGGTGAGGCAAGGCGAGGGTACTATTGGGGACACTTCCCTATACCCCGGAGGGCGTGTACCACTGACCGTCCATACCGCTTTATATCTACAAAGAAAGAAACTCTCTGCTGAAGCAGTAAGTTACAAATACATACCTAAGAATGTTATATGGATGCATATGAAATTAAGCACATTTAGTGACTGGTTTTTGCACATTTACTTTTTAGAAACCCTCTGACTTCAGTAAGCCCCTGATGAGTTTCATCGTTATTGGAACGAAACATGGCATGTAGGGCAACATAGTGAGGGAAATCACAGGGAATAGGCCCCATTTAGGGACAGGTTCCGTATGGGGTCGCCCCTGTCGGGGCGGGTGCTCCATGTCGTTGAGGCAGGTCTATGAGAATAGCCCCTAATCATCCATATAGGGAGGGCTCTAGACCAGGGCATAATAGGAGAACACAGATTGCCATATTATCTGAAGCAATTCGGCCAGACTGTTATATCATTTGAAGCACTTTGGCCATCAATGCCTATACCACACAGGAGTACTACGCCACCCACCATCTAGTGAATCATATGTCTACAAGACGGGGTAAGATCCACCCATTATCTTATTCTCTTAAAGATGATTCTGGTTGGTGGTAATATATGTGTATATATGTGTGTATGCTATATGTCTATGTCCCACTACAACCACCAATGCTTTTAGTGATATTAGAGTAAAAGTTATATTTTAAATATACTCAGTCCACATGTGGTAAATACAAATGCCAACTTTGTATAAAAAAATGGGACAAGTTGTCCTTTGCCGAGATATTTCTCTCACCCAGCATGGGTATATTTAAAATGACACCCCAAAACACATTCCCCAACTTCTCCTGAGTACGGCTATACCACATGTGACACTTTTTTGCAGCCTAGGTGGGCAAAGGGGCCCAATTCCAAAGAGCACCTTTAGGATTTCACAGGGCATTTTTTACACATTTTGATTTCAAACTACTTCTCACACATTAGGGCCCCTAAAATGCCAGGGCAGTATAAATACCACACAAGTGACCCCATCTTGGAAAGACACCCCAAGGTATTTCGTGATGGGCATAGTGAGTTCATGGAAGTTTTTATTTTTTGTCACAAGTTAGTGGAATATGAGACTTTGTAAGAAAGAAATAATAATTTTCCACTAACTTGTGACAAAACATAAAAAATTCTAGGAACTCGCCATGCCCCTCAGGGAATACCTTGGGGTGTCTTCTTTCCAAAATGGGGTCACTTGTGGAGTAGTTATACTGCCCTGGCATTTTAGGGGTCCTAATGTGTGAGAAGTAGTTTGAAATCAAAATGTGTAAAAAAATGCCCTGTGAAATCCGAAAGGTGCTCTTTGGAATGTGGGCCCCTTTGCCCACCTAGGCTGCAAAAAAGTGTCACATGTGGTATCGCCGTACTCAGGAGAAGTTGGGCAATGTGTTTTGGGGTGTCATTTTAAATATACCCATGCTGGGTGAGAGAAATATCTTGGCAAAAGGCAACTTTTCCCATTTTTTTTATACAAAGTTGGCATTTGACCAAGATATTTATCTCACCCAGCATGGATATATGTAAAATGACACCCCAAAACACATTCCCCAACTTCTCCTGAGTACGGCGATACCACTTGTGTGACACTTTTTTGCAGCCTAGATGCGCAAAGGGGCCCAAATTCCTTTTTAGGAGGGCATTTTTAGACATTTGGATCCCAGACTTCTTCTCACGCTTTAGGGCCCCTAAAATGCCAGGGTAGTATAAATACCCCACATGTGACCCCATTTTGGAAAGAAGACACCCCAAGGTATTCAATGAGGGGCATTGCGAGTTCATAGAATTTTTTATTTTATTTTTTGGCACAAGTTAGCGGAATTTTTTTTTTTTTTTTTTTTTTCTCCGTCTCCCTTTCCGCTAACTTGGGACAAAAATTTAAATCTTTCATGGACTCAATATTCCTCTCAGCGAATACCTTGGGGTATCTTCTTTCCAAAATGGGGTCATTTGTGGGGTACTGCCCTGGCATTTGAGGGTCTCCGCAATCATTACATGTATGGCCAGCATTAGGAGTTTCTGCTATTCTCCTTATATTGAGCATATGGGTAATGAGATTATTATTTTTTTTTTCCCGTTTAGCCTCTGGGCTGAAAGAAAAAATGAACGCCACAGATTTCTTCATTCGCGTCGATCAATGTGGATGAAAAAATCTCTGCCAAAAAAAGAGGGGAAAGGTGTCTGCCAGGACATAGGAGCTCCACTTAACATCTAAACCCACTTAGCCCGTATGCCCCGGAAAACCCGATTTTCTCCATTCACATCAATCAATGTGGATGAATAAATCATTGCCGGGATTTATTTTTTATTTTTTTAATATACAAAGTGTTTGCCAAAGCATATGAACGCCGCCCCCACAGCTCATATGCCTCGGCAAACGTATCTTTTACTGCAGAGGAGAAATCTCGTCTTGCAGCGCCGCATACACCGACTTTTGTGTAATCTGACAGCAGCGCAATGCTTCTGTCTGAATGCACATCAGTGCTGCAGCTAGTCGATCGGTTGGTCCACCTGGAAGGTAAAAAAACAAAACAAAAAAGAAAAAAACAGGCTGCAACGCAATAAATTTACTTTATAATAACATTTGAACGGAACATATAAACTTTATTTAACTTTTTGAACAGAACGTTAACTTTATTTGCTTACCGGTGATTTATTTTTATTTTTTTACCTTTATAGGACAAACCTCTCCTTCCCCATGGGACAATGTGCAAAGCGCAAATCGCCCAGAGATGTGGCGAAGTACATTATGCACTTTATCCCAGGTGAAAGGAGAGGTTTGCAACAGCGGTAAGTGAAAGGGCCCTAATAGCCCTGTGTGCCTGTCCTGTGAGATGCAATCCCTATGCTAAGTGTACCTGTGTGTGGTACTTCCGGAAACACTCCCCTAAGCATAGGACAGGGTGGTCAGGGCAGTCAGGACAGAAATAGCGGGTGTCACACCTTCTTCCACTCCTGCTACAGACATGACATCTTTTTCGGGGTGACTGTTGGGTTGAGGTACCAACAAAGACATTGGGGAAATGACGCTCGTGTAGACAGCTCACTACACTGGTGGTTGGGGCCACGGAACCTCCTGGATACAGGAGGTTCTCGATGATCTCTTCCTGAAATTTGAGGAAGGATCCTGTTCTCCCAGCCTTACTGTAGAGAACAAAACTATTGTACATAGCCAATTGAATCAAATATACAGACACCTTCTTATACCAGCGTCTGGTGCGTCGGGAAACTAAATAAGGAGCCAACATCTGGTCATTGAAGTCCACCCCTCCCATGAGCGCATTATAGTCGTGGACTGAGAGGGGCTTTTCAATGACACTGGTTGCTCGTTCTATTTGTATTGTCGTGTCTGCGTGAATGGAGGAGAGCATGTAAACGTCACGCTTGTCTCTCCATTTCACCGCGAGCAGTTTTGTTACACAAGACGGTTGGTAACGAACCGTTGGGGGAAGCCCCGGCGACTAGGTCGCGCGGTGCCACAGCAGCCAATCTGTTCTAGGAACAAATGCCTGAAGAGGGGCACACTTGTGTAGAAATTGTCCACATAAAGATGGTACCCCTTGCCAAATAAAGGTGACACCAAGTCCCAGACTGTCTTCCCACTGCTCCTCAGGTAGTCGGGGCAACTGACCGGCTCCAGGGTCTGATCTTTACCCTCGTAGATCCGAAATTTGTGGGTATAGCCTGTGGCCCTTTCACAGAGCTTATACAATTTGACCCCATACCGGGATGTATTGTTTGAAGCCAAGGCGCCCGGTAAAATGTATAAGAGACTAGTCTACGCAGATGTTTTGCTCGGGTATACAAATCTGCAAATTTGTTGTTGAAGTGGTCTATGAGGGGCCGAATTTTGTGGAGCCGGTCAAAAGCTGGGTGGCCTCTGGGACGAGAGGTGCTGTTGTCGCTATAGTGCAGGAAACGCAGGATGGCCTCAAATCGTGCCCTCGACATGGCAGCAGAGAATATGGGCATGTGATGAATTGGGTTCGTGGACCAATATGACCGCAATTCATGCTTTTTGGTTAGACTCATGTTGAGGAGAAGGCCCAGAAATTTTTTTAATTCAGAAACTTGGACGGGTTTCCACTGGAAAGGCTGGGCATAATAGCTTCCCGGGTTGGCGGCTATAAATTGAGTGGCATACCGATTTGTTTCTGCCACGACTCTGTCCAAGAGCTCCGTAGTCAAGAACAGCTCAAAAAATCCCAGTGCTGAACCGATCTGAGCTGTCTCAACCCGAACTCCAGACTGGGCGGTGAAAGGGGGAACTAATGGTGCGGCTGAAGTTGGGGACTGCCAATCAGGGTTTGCCAGCACCTCAGGGACTCTAGGGGCTCCACTGGCCTGTCTGTGCGGTGGCTGCGACGGGGTAACTATTGCACGTGCCACTGTACCAGCTTCAACTGCCCTTCTGGTGCTCGCCACTTCACCATGTTGTATGGCAGTGCTGGTACTAGGTCCAGGGTGGGCTGCGCTGTTGGTGTATGCCTCACCATGTAATCCGACAGCGCCAGCCCCACTCTGCTGCCCTTGAAGCGGATCCTGCGCAACCTGTGGTGTAGCAACACGGGGCCGGGTACGCCTGGTGCTATCAGGGACCTCAACCTCCTTGTCCGAACTTTGGCCAGGTTCATATTCTGACCCGCTAGATTCGTCAGATGAGGGTTCCCATTCCTCATCCGACTGGGTCAGAATCCTGTAGGCCTCTTCAGAAGAATACCCCTTGTTTGCCATTTGGTCAACTAAATTTAGGGGGTATTCCCTGAGACTACCCAAGAAAAAAAGCAAGCCTGTCTTGCAAATGGGAGGCTAGCAAAGTACCGGAGGCCGCTGCGATTGATAAAAATCAAAACTGAATTTTTTATCGCCGCAGAGCTTGTAAAGTGATTGTGCAGTGATCAAAAAAAATAAAAATTTTTGTCACTGCGGCGGGCGTGGGTGGCCTGATCGGGCAAACACTGCGTTTTTGGTGGAGGGCGAACTAAGGTGACACTAATACTATTATAGATCTGACTGTGATCAGTTTTGATCACTTACAGATACTATAAAAGTACAAATGCTGATTAGCAATACGCGAATCAGTGACTGCGGTGGGCTGGGCGCTAAACGATCGCTAACTACCTAACCAAGGGGCCTAAACTATCCTAAAACCTAACAGTCAATACCAGTGAAAAAAAAGTGACAGTTTACACTGATCACTTTTTTCCCTTTCACTAGGTGATTGACAGGGGCGATCAAGGGATTAATTGGGGTGATGGGGGGGCGATCTGGGGGCTAAGTGTGCTGTTTGGTGTACTCATTGTGAACTGTGCTCCTCTGCTGGAACCAACCGACCAAAAGGACCAGCAGAGGAGCAGAGAAGCCATTTAACGCGAGATGACGCGCCGATGCGTGACTCTGCCTGAGACTGCCGCCTCCGGAGGCGGTTAAAACTGAAACAAAAAAGTAGTAGTCATATTTGGTATTGTTGCGACCGTAATAACCTGCTCTATAAAAATAGCACATGATCTAATCTGTCAGATGAAGTTGTAAATAACAAAAAATAAAAACTGTGCCAAAACAGCTATTTTTTGGCAAAATTTCCTTTTCCAGTAACAAAGCAAGGGTTTACAGTCAAAGAAAACAATATTTATTGCCCTGATTCTGTAGTTTACAGAAACGCCACATATGTGGTCGTAAACTGCTGTATGGCCACATGGCAGGGCGCAGAAGGAAAGGAACGCCATATGGTTTTTGGAAGGCAGATTTTGCTGGATTGCTTTTTGACACCATGTCCCATTTAAAGCCCCTTTGATGCACCCCTAGAGTAGGAACTCCAAAAAGTATCCCCATTTAAGAAACTACACCCCTCAAGGTATTCAAAACTGATTTTACAAATGTTTTTAACCCTTTAGGTGTTCCCCAAGAGTTAATGGCAAATGGAGCTAGAATTTCTATTTTTGTTTTGTAACCTTGCCTCACAAAAAGTGTAATATAGAGCAACCAAAAATCATTTGTACCCTAAAATAGTACTAACAAAACTGCCACCTTATCCCGCAGTTTCCAAAATGGGGTCACTTTTTTGGAGCTTATACTCTAGGGGGCTTCAAATAGGACATGGTGTCAAAAAAACCAGTCCAGCAAAATCTGCAACAATGTGTTGCTTTTCTTCTGCACCCTGCCGTGTGGCCATATAGCAGTTTACGATCACATATGGGGTGTTTCTGTAAACTACAGAATCAGTAAATAAATATTGAGGTTTATTTGGCTGTTAACCCCTGCTTTCTTACTGGAAAAAATGGATTAAAATGGAAAATTAGCCAAAAAATTGAAATTCAGAAATTTCATCTCCATTTTCCATTAATTTTTGTGGAACACCTATGGGTGGTTTCTCTTATGTAAGCCTCACAAAGTGACTTCAGACCTGAACTTGTCCTTAAAGTGTTTGTTTTTTGGAAATTTTTCGGAAATTTCAAGATTTGCTTCTAAGCCTTCGAACATCCCCCAAAAAGAAAATGCCATTTACAAAATTATCCAAACATGAAGTAGATATATGGGGAATGTAAAGTAATAAACTATTTTCCCCACGCCTCCACAACGGCACTACCTGGAGGTTGGCTCGCCTTCTCAGGGACAGGAAACAATAGCGAGATCAGCCAATAAAGGGCCCCCTCCCTCTTACCTCTCCAGTTGTTTCCTGTCCCTCAGAAGGTTGGGATCGCGGATCAGCAAGCTCGCTCGGCCTTTATGTGAGTATTCCCGGCTCTGCCAGAGGGCTGTTGCAGGAGGAGGGGTCGCGGGATGTTGCCCTTTGTCCATCCCTCCCTCCTCTCGGTGTACATCCGGCAGACGCTGGTGACCCCGGACTTTTACCTCCCGTGTCCTGGACTCCGGACCGGCAGATTTCTGGGCAGCAGGGGGCATTCCTGGGACCTTAGAACGCTCCCCATGTGACTCCTCCGTGCGCCATGCTGATTGGGCAGAATTACGTTGGCACGGCAGCACGCACGGGGGCGGGGCTATGACGCACCCGGAACCAGGAAGTAGAAATACAGAGCGGGCTGCCGGCGTTTCTTGCAGCCTTCAAGCTCTGTACTCCAGCAGCATGTCTCTGCAAACTGGATCCGAGGCCCCTGACAAGTCCACAGATGCTCCCAGGCCCTCAAGCCCGGTAAGCCTCCTCCCTATTATCTTGACTCCCTCAGCACTTCTCTTTGGTGGCGGTTTTAAAGTTACTTCTCTCAAGTACTTACTATGTCACCTTGAATTATGTCTCCTAGGGGAGACCTCTCAAAAAAGGAACCGTCCATCAAAAAGAAGTGTCCTATCTGCAAAAAAGCACTTTCTAGTTCTCATAAGAAGTCTTTGTCAAAAGTGCTGTGATAAGGTGGGCTAACTTCTCAAACTAAAAGTGGTCTCTGTAACATGTCTATCGGTAAACTCTTAAAATTGGATAGTAGTTCAGAGTAAGTGAGCGAATCTATCCCTGCACATAAAAGCTTAATTTTCCGTACGCCTCCCAAACGGCACTAAACAGGAGGGTACCCCGCCTCCCAGGGACAGGAAACAAAGTTTAAAAGCCTCCTCCCCCTTTACCTTAAGTTGTTTCCTGTCCCTCGGGGATGAGGTAAACAGGCAGGTTCCCTCCTGCTAAATTCTTTTCGCTCAGCCTTTGGTAAGTAGTCCCTAGCATCCAGGGCTGTAGCGGAGCAGCGGAGTTCCGGGATGAGAGACTGTTCCTGCTGCCTGCTTTTGGCGCAAGTCCTGCTCTTCAAGGCAGCAACAGCTCATATCGGAGCCTACACAGGTGACGGATGGCACTCCCACGACGCGAGACGCTGCTGGGCTGAAGTCTCGCGAGATCGGGGTCACATGATCACGGCAAATGCCGTGAGACTTCCTGGCTGTACCATGTGACCAGGAAGTGGTTAAGAACGCAGGTATGGAGATCCGGACGCCGGGCAGAGTGTTTGGCATCCCGGATTAAGCACAATATGTCGCTCCCTGTGGAGAAGCCTTCCGACACCCCTAAGGCCAACAGCCCGGTAAGCCTCCTCTTGGGAGAAAATCTTTTTTTTTTCTACACATAGGTGCCACAGCCTTATTCACTGGAGGTTCCCCACTCATATCCTACTCCTTAGTTAGGAGTTTTTTTTTCTTGTGCTTTCAAAGCAGAGATGCTGGGAAGAGTGGGGAAACTGCGCACAAAGTGTGCAATGCCTCTAAAGTATTTAAAAAGAAATACCCCTTCAACGAAGATGACTCAGCCCACTGGGATAAGACTCCGAGGGTAGATGCTCCAATAGCCAGAATTTCCAAAAAAGCATCCTTACAGTTTGAAGACGTTGGGCTCTTGAAAGACGCTATGAATAAGAAATGTGAATCAGTGCTAAAAAGATCCTGGGAATCGAATACCGCTATGTTAAGACCAAGCATCGCAGCCACTTACACAGCCAGGTACCTATCCTTATGCTTGTCGCAGCTGGAGGAACATTTGGTCTTAGGCACCCCTAGAGAAGACACTCTTTGTTTTGAAACCAGCTTCAAACTTTTTAGCTGACGCCTCTACGGACCTTGTTAAGTTGTCCGCTAGATCTGCAGCTCTTTCAAATACGGCAAGGAGGTCTGTTTAGTTAAGATCCTGGGCAGGGGATACCGCTTCCAAAAATACTTTGTGGTATCCCATGTGAAGGACAGACTTTTTGGTTCGGTTCTGGATGACATTATAGAAAAAGCTTCCGATGGGAAGAAAGGATTCCCGACAAAGTTCTTTTAGCAGCGACGGTCATTTCGAAACCAAAAAAGGGGCAGGCAAGAACAGAGGAAAGGATAGCTCAGGTTCATGGCAGCCCTCAAAAGGTAGAGGATTCCTCTTTAACCATGACAAATCTTCTAAGCAGTCAAGTTTATGATGCCAGAGATCCTGTGGGGGAGGGGGGGACTAAAAAGATTCTGCACAGCATGGGAAGGAATCTCAAACTCCCCTTGGATTCTGGACCTCATCCATCAGGGATACAAGCTAGAGTTTTCTTCTCCCCCCTCCAGAGAGGTTCGTAATAAACAAAAAGCTAAGAGTAGATCACCATATCTTAGTCTTAGATTCTCCTTGTTAGAAAAGGAAGTGGTTATTCCAGTCCCAGATAGGCACAGGCTTCTACTCCCCAATATTCCTAGTGAAAAAGCTGAACGGCTCCTTCAGAGCCATTATCAACCTAAAATATCTCAACCGGTTTTTCCAATACAGAAAGTTCAAGATGGAGACTGAAATCAACAATCAATTTTAACACTGGATTGCTACATGGTAATGCTCGACTTGGCAGATGCCTACTACCATGTACCAATTTATCAAAAGCATCAGAAATATCTACGATTCAGTCTCTTGAAAGATCACCTAATAAATCTACAGTTTCAGGTTCTACCTGTCGGCCTGGCATCAGCTCCCAGGGTGTTTACAAAAATGGTAGCAGAGATATTACGTTTTTTTTTTTTTTTTCATCAGAAGGAGAATGGTTATCCCATACCTAGCCTATTTCCTCATTTCAGCATCCTCACAGATAATTCTACAAGATCATCTGAGGACTGTTCTAGATGTTCTCCAGTCTCTAGGCTGGAAGCTGAAATTGGAAAAATCTAACACCCAACAGGGTAAAGGTCTTTTTGGGGATTTAGATGGATTCCTATCAAATGACCTCCCTTTCTTCCCGAATCAAAGAGACCTTATTTCAAAGATCTCGGCATTTCAGCAGCTCAAAAGGTTTTCTTCAGGAGGATCATGAAAATTCTGGGGCTTATGACTTCAACAATTCCGTCAGTCAAGTGGGCTCAGTTCCACAGAAGACCCTTGCAGAAATTTCTCCTAAAACATTGGAACAGAAATTTGCTTTCACTGGACAGGTCAGTGACCCTTCTCCTCGAAAGTCAAAAACTCCCTGTATTGGTAGCTGAACAGGTTGAACTTGAACCAAGGAGTTCCTTGGCGGACCACAAGCCAGGTGGTCATAAAGGACGCAAGCGGGTCAGGTTGGGGGGCCCACTGAAAGGAACAACTAGTACAAGGAACATGGGACCCAGATGTTCTCACCTTATCCTCAAACGCAAAACAGCTACTGACAGTATTTTTGGCTCAAAAGCCCTTTTTACAAGTCATTCGCTTCAAGAATGTCAAGATCCTCTCAGACAACAGCACTACTGTTGTATATCTAAACAAGCAGATGGGCACGAGAAGCAGGACTCTGTGCCAGATTGCATACCGGATTTTTTCCTGGGCCAGGCCCAAGACGCACATAGTCAATCTCCTCAGTCCATCTAAGAGAAGAGAACCTTTTTAATACAAAAGTAGGCGGCAGATGTCGGCAGCAGTATCTCATACCTGGCACCCGACCTCCTATGACAAGGTGCTGCAATCTGCTGAACCATGGCAATTAACAGATCAGGTGCCACACCTGATGGGTTAACTGGAGCGGATCGCAGCCCCAGTCATGGGTGCCTGATATGGTCGCCGGCACCCACCTCCTACGTTTGTATTAAAAGGTTAGTTATCTTCATTGGTGGCAGTAGCCAGAGTCCCCTCCTCCCTTCCTAATTGGTGGCAGTGGCAGCTTCCGATCTGAGCCCCAGCAGTGAAATTGCGTGGCTTCAATTGGTTACCATGGCAGTCAGGATACTACTAAAGCCAGTTAATGGACTGGAAGGAGCGCTATCGGCGAAAGTTATATAATAAACTGACAAATGATACGAATGTGTGGTACTGGATATGGATGAAATATGAATATTAACCCCTTAAGGACCAGGCCATTTTTTGCAAATCTGACCAGTGTCACTTTGTGTAAATAACTTTAACTTTAAAACTTTTACTTATCCAGGCCATTCTGAGATTTTCTCGTCACATATTGTACTTCATGACACTGGTAAAATGGAGTAAAAAAAATTCATTTTTATTTATGAAAAAATACCAAATTTACCAAACATTTGGAAGAATTTTCAAAGTTTCAATTTCTCTACTTCTATAATAGTAATACCTCCAAAAATGGTTATTAATTTACATTCCTCATATGTCTACTTCATGTTTGGATCATTTTGGGAATGCCTTTTTATTTTTTTGGGGCACATTACAAGGTTTAGAAGCAAATCTTGAAATTTTTCAGAACCCACTTTTTAAGGACCAGTTCAGGTCTGAAGTCACTGAGGCTTACATAAGAGAAACCACCCAAAAATCTCCCCATTTTGGAAACTACACCCCTCAAGGTATTTAAAACTGATTTTACAAACTGTTAACCCTTTAGGTGTTCCACAAGGGTTATTGGCAAATGAAGATGAAATTTCAGAATGTAATTTTTTTTTGAAAATTTTCACTTTTATGGAGTTTCTACACTAGGGGTACATCAGGGGGGCTTCAAATGGGACATGGTGTCAAAAAACCAGTCCAGCAAAATCTGCCTTCCAAAAACCATATGGCGCCTCTTTCCTTCTGTGCCCTGCCATTTGGCCATACAGCATTTTACGACCACATGGGTGTTTCTGTAAACTACTGAATGAGGACAATAAATAGTTTTGTTTGACTGTTGCAAAGCAAACCCTTGCTTTGTTAACAGAAAAAATTTATTAAAATGGAAAACTTGGCAAAAAATTGCTGTTTTGGCACAGTTTTAATTTTATTTTTCATTTGAGGGGTTAGGTCATGTGTTTTATAGAGCAGATTCTTACGGACTTGGCAATACCTAAAAGGTTTACTTTTTTAAAATGTATTTGTTTTTCACTTGTATCCTTAAACACAAAAAAATACATTTTAATATTTCCATAGTCTGTTATATTTTTTAGCAGATTGTCTTAAGGGCTCATTTTTTGTGGGATGAGAGGACTGTTTTATTGGCACTACTTTGGGGTGCATATGACTTTTTGATCGCTTGCTATTACACTTTGTGATGTAAGGTGACTAAAAGGCTTCTTTTTTTTTTTTTTCTTGTCGCCTTACATCACAAAAAAGTGTAATAGCAGGCGATCAGTCATATGCACCCCAAAATTGTGCCAATAAAACGTCCTCTCATCCCGCAAAAAATGAGCCCCTAACTAAGACAATCTGCTAAAAAAAAACAAAAAAACTGACTCCGACTATGGAGATACTAAAGTGTTTGTTTTTTTTGTTTAAAATTTTTTTCTAGCGTAAAACCTTAATACATTTAAAAAAGTAGACCTATTAGGTATTGCCACGTCCGTAAGAATCTGCACTATAAAAATAACATGACCCAACCCCTCAGATGAATAGTCAAAGAAATTAAATAGTGTAAAAAAAAAAAAGCAATTTTTTACAGATTTTATTTATTTGACGGGGTTAGGTCATGTGGTATTTTTATAGTTCAGGTTCTTACGGACGCGGCAATGCCTAATATGTATACTTTTATTTTAGTTTTACAAAATATAATTTTTGAGAATTTTTTTTTTTTTTGTGTCAAGTTTAACCACTTAAGGACCACAGGTTTATACCCCCCTAAAGACCAGGCCCTTTTTTACAAATCGGCACTCCACAACTTTAGCGGTTTATTGCTCGGTCATGCAACTTACCACCCAAATGAATTTTACCTCCTTTTCTTCTCACTAATAGAGCTTTCATTTGGTGGTATTTCATTGCTGCTGACATTTTTACTTTTTTTGTTATTAATCGAAATTTAACGATTTTTTTGCAAAAAAATTACATTTTTCACTTTCAGTTGTAAAATTTTGCAAAAAAAGACATCCATATATAAATTTTGCTCAAAATTTATTGTTCTACATGTCTTTGATAAAAAAAAAAAAATGGGTAAAAAAAAATGGTTTGGGTAAGTTATAGCGTTTACAAACTATGGTGCAAAAATGTGAATTTCCGCTTTTTGAAGCAGCTCTGACTTTCTGAGCACCTGTCATGTTTCCTGAGGTTCTACAATGCCCAGACAGTACAAACACCCCACAAATGACCCCATTTCGGAAAGTAGACACCCTAAGGTATTCGCTGATGGGCATAGTGAGTTCATAGAACTTTTTATTTTTTGTCACAAGTTAGTGGAAAACTATTTTTTTTTTTTTTTTTTTTGATTTTTTTTTTTCTTACAAAGTCTCATATTCCACTAACTTGTGACAAAAAATAAAAACTTCTATGAACTCACTATGCCCATCAGCGAATACCTTGGGGTGTCTTCTTTCCAAAATGGGGTCACTTGTGGGGTAGTTATACTGCCCTGGCATTTTAGGGGCCCAAATGTGTGGTAAGTAGTTTGAAATCAAAATGTGTAAAAAATGACCGGTGAAATCCGAAAGGTGCTCTTTGGAATGTGGGCCCCTTTGCCCACCTAGGCTGCAAAAAAGTGCCACACATGTGGTATCACCGTACTCAGGAGAAGTTGGGGAATGTGTTTTGGGGTGTCATTTTACATATACCCATGCTGGGTGAGATAAATATCTTGGTCAAATGCCAACTTTGTATAAAAAAATGGGAAAAGTTGTCTTTTGCCAAGATATTTCTCTCACCCAGCATGAGTATATGTAAAATTACACCCCAAAACATTCCTTAACTTCTCCTGAGTACGGAGATACCACATGTGACACTTTTTTGCAGCCTAGGTGGGCAAAGGGGCCCACATTCCAAAGAGCACCTTTAGGATTTCACAGGTCATTTACCTACTTACCACACATTAGGGCCCCTGGAAAATGCCAGGGCAGTATAACTACCCCACAAGTGACCCCATTTTGGAAAGAAGACACCCCAAGGTATTTCGTGATGGGCATAGTGAGTTCATAGAAGTTTGTATTTTTTGTCACAAGTTAGTGGAATATGAGACTTTGTAAGGAAAAAAAAAAAAAATATTAAATCATCATTTTCCGCTAACTTGTGACAAAAAATATAAAATTCTAGGAACTCGCCATGCCCCTCACGGAATACCTTGGGGTGTCTTCTTTCCAAAATAGGGTCACTTGTGGGGTAGTTATACTGCCCTGGCATTTTCCAGGGGCCCTAATGTGTGGTAAGTAGGTAAATGACCTGTGAAATCCTAAAGGTGCTCTTTGGAATGTGGGCCCCTTTGCCCACCTAGGCTGCAAAAAAGTGTCACACATGTGGTATCGCCGTATTCAGGAGAAGTTGGGCAATGTGTTTTGGGGTGTCTTTTTACATATACTCATGCTGGGTGAGAGAAATATCTCGGCAAAACAACTTTTCCCTTTTTTTTTTTTATACAAAGTTGGCATTTGACCAAGATATTTATCTCGCCCAGCATGGGTATATGTAAAATGACACCCCAAAACACATTGCCCAACTTCTCCTGAGTACGGCGATACCAGATGTGTGACACTTTTTTGCAGCCTAGATGCGCAAAGGGGCCCACATTCCTTTTATGAGGGCATTTTTAGACATTTGGATCCCAGACTTCTTCTCACGCTTTAGGGCCCCTAAAATGCCAGGGCAGTATAAATACCCCACATGTGACCCCATTTTGGAAAGACACCCCAAGGTATTCAATGAGGGGCATGGCGAGTTCATAGAATTTTTTTTTTTTTTTTTTTTGGCACAAGTTAGCGGAAATTGATTTTATTTATTTATTTTTCTCAGTCTCCCTTTCCGCTAACTTGGGACAAAAATTTCAATCTTTCATGGACTCAATATGCCCCTCACGGAATACCTGGGGGTGTCTTCTTTCCGAAATGGGGTCATATGTGGGGTATTTATACTGCCCTGGCATTCTAGGGGCCCTAAAGCGTGAGAAGAAGTCTGGAATATAAATGTCTAAAATTTTTTACGCATTTGGATTCCGTGAGGGGTATGGTGAGTTCATGTGAGATTTAATTTTTTGACACAAGTTAGTGGAATATGAGACTTTGTAAGAAAAAAATAATAATTTCCGCTAACTTGGGCCAAAAAAATGTCTGAATGGAGCCTTACAGAGGGGTGATCAATGACAGGGGGGTGATCAGGGAGTCTATATGGGGTGATCACCCCCCTGTCATTGATCACCCCCCCTATAAGGCTCCATTCAGATGTCCGTATGTGTTTTGCAGATCCGATCCATGTATCCGTGGATCTGTAAAAATCATACGGACATCTGAATGCAGCCTGACGGGGGGGGGGGATCAATGACGGGGGGGGGGGGGGGGGGTGATGGGGGGGGGGGGGGGGGTGATCAATGACGGGGGGGGTGATCAGGGAGTCTATATGGGGTGATAACCCCCCCTGGAAGGTTCCAGGGAGACGCCTGTATGTGTTTTGCGGATCCGATCCATCTATCAGTGGATCCGTAAAAATCATGCGGACGTCTGAATGGAGCTTTACAGGGGGGTGATCAATGACAGGGGGGTAATCAGGGAGTCTATATGGGGTGATCACCACAGTCATTGATCACGCCCCTGTAAGGCTCCATTCAGACGTCCGTATGCGTTTTGCGGATCCTATCCATCTATCAGTGGATCCGTAAAAATCATGCGGACATCTGAATGGAGATTTACAGGGGGGTGATCAATGACAGGGGGGTAATCAATGACAGGGGGGTGATCAGGGAGTCTATATGGGGTGATCAGGGGTGAATAAGGGGTTAATAAGTGACAGGGGGGGGTGTAGTGTAGTGGTGCTTGGTGCAACATATTACTGAGCTACCTGTGTCCTCTGGTGGTCGATCCAAACAAAGGGGACCACCAGAGGACCAGGTAGCAGGTATATTAGACGCTGTTATCAAAACAGCGTCTAATATACCTGTTAGGGATTAAAAAAAAATCACATCTCCAGCCTGCCAGCGAACGATCGCCGCTGGCAGGCTGGAGATCCACTCTTACCTTCCGTTCCTGTAAGCGCGCGCGCCTGTGTGCGCGCGTTCACAGGAAATCTCGGCTCACGCGAGATGACGCCAATCGGCGTTAGTGTGACCTGGGAGCGCCGCAGAGATGACTCCTTTCGCCGTTAGCGTGGCGGGAAGTGGTTAAGAGCCATGGGTGTTTTTATATTTTTATTAATTTAAAAAAAAAAAACTTTTTCCTGGGTGATTTGTCCGTGGCCAAATAGAATTAAAATTGGGGAAGGGGATTATAAATTTTGTACTCCCTGAAGCAACCGTCAATGCAGAGGCCCGGATGATCAGGGCACATGTCACACTGAGTGGTGTCCTTCCGTATCCCCCTCCTGTGACACACTCTGCACTTTTTTTTTTTTGACCGTCCCTCCTTTCCAGTATGGGGGACCACACTTGGAAAGTCCAGGCGCCTCCAGTTCCCGAGGTACTCTGGCCTGCTCTTTCCCGGTCAGAAAAGATCAGGGCCTTGAGGACTGCCTCATAGAACTGCAGGAATTTCCCTGTGTTGCCAGTGCTCCAGGACAGCACAAAAGAGTTGTACATGGCAACCTGCACCAAGTAGACCGCAACTTTTTTGTACCATGCCCGGGTTTTGCACATGGTGTTATATGGCTTGAGTACTTGATCAGAGAGATTAACTCCTCCCATATACCAATTTGTAGTCCACGATGCAATCTGGCTTGAGGACAGTTGCCGCAGTACCTCACACAGGGACAGGGGTGATGCTGTTACCGTGAATTGTGAACAGTACAAGGACATCCCTCTTGTCCTTATATCTGACCAGCAACCGGTTTCCACTGGTAAGGGCATGGGTCTCACCCCTGGGGATAGGTACCTGGAGGGGGTGGGTAGGGAGGCTGCGTTGATTTTTCCGCACGATCCCACAAGTGGACGTGGATCTGGTGGCGAGTGACTGGAACAAAGGGATGTTAGTATAAAACTTATCCACGTACAGGTGGTAACCCTTATCTAGCAGTGGGTGCATAAGGTCCCACACAAGTTTCCCGCTAACACCCAGAGTGGGGGGGGGGACATTCTGGGGGTTCAATACGGGAATATCTCCCCTCGTACACATGTAACTTGTAAGTGTGCTCTGAGGTACTCTCGCAAAGTTTGTACAGCTTCACGCCATAGAGGGAACATACTGGTGGAAAATGAGTCTCTCCTTGAAAACAATGAGACTCAACAGCGACCTCCCTTCCGGGGGGTTGGAACATGCTGCATTATCTGCATAATGCAGGTATTTCCAAATGGCCTCAAAACGGGAATGTTTCATGGCCATACAGTAGAGTGGGATCTGGTAGAGGACATCCCCACTCCAGTACTGCCTGACACTGGGTTTTTTGACTAGGCCCATGTGCAGCACGAGGCCCCAAAACTTCCTCATTTCGGCTGCACTGACCGGAGTCCAGCCACTGGACCTAGCCAAAAAGGAGCCCGGGTGTTGAGCAATGAACTGTTGGGCGAACAAGTTTGTTTGCTCCACCATCAGATTCACAAAGTAGTCACTGAAAAAAAAAAATATAAAGTCATATTCCGTGAAGCCCACTGTGGAAATCTGGATTCCTGGTTGGCCAACAAAGTCAGGAATCACTGTCTCAAAATCCTCTGGGGTACACCAGACAAGTTCACCGATGGGGGGGGCTCAGGTGGAATTATCTGATGGGCCGGAAACTAGTACGAGCCCCAGGGCGGCTCATACTAGTGTGGGCCACAGGGTCCTTTGCATGGGGGTCCCTTTGCTCCACCTGGCAGCGTCTCCGCCGCCTTGGGGGCTCCATCACTAGATGATGAGGAGGATGCTTTGACAAGAGGAAAGTGGGGTCATCCTCGCTGGGGCTCTGAGTCGGAGACTAGCAGGGCTTATGCCTCCTCGGCCGAGAACGTCTGGTGGGCCATAGGGGGGGGTGTGTGTGTGTGTAAAACTTTATTTATTTAGTGTGTGTGTGGGGGGACGGGTGTTTTCATGTTCACTACCCTAACCCACCCTAAACCTAACAGAAAAAAAATAAAACAAAGCCCCAAAAATTTGAAAAAAATATTCAAACTCGCTGATCAGCGGTGGGGTGGGCAATGCGCTAACAGTGGCCAGACACTAAAAGTAAGCTTTGCGCCCCCAAAAATGTGGGGGTGGGGGCAAGCTGAAGCACCCCTGGGGGGTCTAGGGTCACACAACTTAATGTGCTGTGGACCCCAGACACCTGATCAGGGTGAAGCCCAAAAATAAACCTTTTTATTTTTGTATTTTATTTTTCTATTTTATTTTTCTAAAACTATCCCTCAGTCTCCCTGCCTAATCTAACTTTCCCCTAAACCTGTCCCTGTGAACTTTAGAGTGCCAGATGGCACTATGGTGGCTTACATGGGGGTGCTGGGCTCAGAGGTAGACAAATAGGCTCCTCTCTCTCTCCTCTCTCCATAGAAGCAGTGTGGAGGAGGAGAGCAGAGCTGGGGGAAGCCAATAGGATGCGATCCTGAGAGGTGGTCACTGCCACCTATCAGGATCTAACGATGGTGATTGGTGGTGTATTATGACACCACTGATCACCATCCTATTCAACATTATTGGGTCACCGGAGACCTGAATGACCCAGAAATGCAGCAAACCGCTGGTCTGAATTGACCTGCGATTGCTGATACGGGGGAGGGGGGGGGGGCCCTCGGCATTGTCAGAGTGCCTGCTGAATGATTTCAGCAGGCACTCTATTCTGATCACCGTGCAGCAGTGATTGGAAATACACAGGGCGTACCTGTACGCCCTGTGTCCTTAACCTCTTAAGGACACATGACGTACCGGTACGTCATGATGTCCTGGTACTTAAGGACACATGACGTACCGGTACGTCATGTGGTGTTCCGATCACTGCCGCCCGGCCGGCAGTGATCGGAACCCGGTGCCTGCTCAAATCATTGAGCAGGCACCTAGGCTAAATGCGTGGGGGGGGTCCCGTGACCCCCCCCATGTCGGCGATCGCGGCAAACCGCAGGTCAATTCAGACCTGCGGTTTGCTGCGATTTCTGCAGTTTCTGGTCCCCGCGGTCCCTGACCGCGGGCATCAGAAACTTTTTATGCCTAAAAAGTTTTATTCACCCCCCCCTGCACCCCCGAATGATTTTTATGGTGGCGGGAGGTGCAGGGGGAGGGTTGCGGGCGGTGTGGGAGGTGGGCGGTGCGGCAGGCGGGATCGCGATCCCCCGCCCGCCTCCCCTTGAAAATTCATTGGTGTTCAGTGGGTATACCAGGGTGCCAGCACATTGCTGGCACCCTGGTATAAACGGCTGACATCTGCGATGCGATGTCAGCCGTTTAACCCTTTCCATACAGCGGTCCGTACGGACCGCTGTATGGAAAAAGTTAACAGCGCAGGGAGCTCCCTCCCTCTCCCATCGGGGGGCTGCTGTGCCTTTGCAGCCCCCCGATGGAGAGGGAGAGAGCCCCCAGACAGCCCCCCGAGAGATCCCCGTCCTCACCCTTCCCCGTCTGCGAAGTTCTGAGCAGACGGGGAAGGTTCCCATGGCAACAGGACGCCTCTCAGGCGTCCTGCTGTCCATGGTGCTGAACAGATCTGTGCTGAAAGGCATAGATCTGTTCAGTGTAAGTAAAATACAGTGCAGTACAATATATATTGTTCTGTACTGTATTATACAGACATCAGACCCACTGGATCTTCAAGAACCAAGTGGGTCTGGGTCAAAAAAAAGTGAATAAAAGTGAAAAAAAAGTAAAAATCAAAAAACACATTTATCACTAATAAAAAATGAAAAAAATAAAATTCCCTACACATGTTTGGTATCGCCGCGTCCGTAACGACCTGATCTATAAAACGGTCATGTTACTTTACCCGAACGGTGAACACCATAAAAATAAAAAATAAAAAACTATGATGAAATTAAAATTTTGCCCACCTTACTTCCCAAAAAAGGTAATAAAAGTGATCAAAAAAGTCGCATGTACGCCAAAATTGTAACAATCAAACCGTCATCTCATCCCGCAAAAATCATACCCTACCCAAGATAATCGCCCAAAAACTGAAAAAACTATGGCTCTTAGACTATGGAGTCACTAAAACATTTTTTTTGTTTCAAAAATGAAATCATTGTGTAAAACTTACATAAATAAAAAAAAAAGTATACATATTAGGTATCGCCGCATCCGTATCGCCCGGCTCTATAAAAATATCACATGATCTAACCCCTCAGATGACCACCGTAAAAAAATAAAAATAAAAACGGTGTAAAAAAAGCCATTTTTTGTCATCTTACGTCACAAAAAGTGTAATAGCAAGCAATCAAAAAGTCATATGCACCCCAAAATAGATGCCAATCAAACCGTCATCTCATCCCGCAAAAAATGAGACCCTACTTAAGATAATCGCCCAAAAACTGAAAAAACTATGGCTCTTAGACTATGGAGACACTAAAACATTTTTTTGGTTTTAAAAATGAAATCATTGTGTAAAACTTACATAAATAAAAAAAATTGTATACATATTAGGTATCGCCGCGTCCGTGACAACCTGCTCTATAAAATTACCACATGATCTAACCTGTCAGATGAATGTTGTAAATAACAAAAAAAAAAACGGTGCCAAAAAAGCTATTTCTTGTTACCTTGCCGCACAAAAAGTGTAATATAGAGCAACCAAAAATCATATGTACCCTAAACTAGTACCAACAAAACTGCCACCCTATCCCGTAGTTTCTAAAATGGGGTCACTTTTTTGGAGTTTCTACTCTAGGGGTGCATCAGGGGGGCTTCAAATGGGACATGGTGTAAAAAAAAACAGTCCAGCAAAACCTGCCTTCCAAAAACCATATGGCATTCCTTTCCTTCTGCGCCCTGCCGTGTGCCCGTACAGCGGTTTACGACCACATATGGGGTGTTTCTGTAAACTACAGAATTAGGGCCATAAATAATGAGTTTTGTTTGGCTGTTAACCCTTGCTTTGTAACTGGAAAAAAAATATTAAAATGGAAAATCTGCCAAAAAAGTGAAATTTTGAAATTGTATCTCTATTTTCCATTAAATCTTGTGCAACACCTAAAGGGTTAACAAAGTTTGTAAAATCAGTTTAATACCTTGAGGGGTGTAGTTTCTTAGATGGGGTCACTTTTATGGAGTTTATAATCTAGGGGTGCATCAGGGGGGCTTCAAATGGGACATGGTGCCAAAAAAACAGTCCAGCAAAATCAGCCCTCCAAAAACCAAACGGCGCACCTTTCACTCTACGCCCCGCTGTGTGCCCGTACAGTAGTTTACGGCCACATATTGGGTGTTTCTGTAAACAGCAGAGTCAGGGCAATAAAGATACAGTCTTGTTTGGCTGTTAACCCTTGGTTTGTTAGTGGAAAAAATGGGTTAAAATGAAAAATTAGACAAAAAAATGATTCTCAAATTTCCTCCCTATTTGCCAATAACTCTTGTGCAACACCCAAAGGGTTAACAACGTATGCAAAATCAGTTTTGAATACCTTGAGGGGTGTAGTTTCTTAGATGGGGTCATTTTTGGGTGGTTTCTATAATGTAAGCCTCGCAAAGTGACTTGAGACCTGAACTGGTCCCTAAAAATTTAGTTTTTGTAAATTTCTGAAAAATTTCAAGATTTGCTTCTAAACTTCTAAGCCTTATAACATCCCCAAAAAATAAAATATCATTCCCAAAACAATTCAAACATGAAGTAGACATATGGGGAATGTAAAGTCATCACAATTTTTGGGGGTATTACTATGTATTACAGAAGTAGAGAAACTGAAACTTTGAAATTTGCAAATTTTTCCAAATTTTTGTTAAATTAGGTATTTTTTGGTGCAAAAAAATTATTTTTTTGACTCCATTTTACCAGTGTCATGAAGTACAATATGTGACGAAAAAACAATCTCAGAACGGCCTGCATAAGTCAAAGCGTTTTAAAGTTATCAGCACTTAAAGGGACTCTGGTCAGATTTTCAAAAAATGGCCTGGTCCTAAGGTGTAAAAAGGCTGTGTCCTTAAGGGGTTAAGAGGTTAAAGGGGTTGTCTGAAATAATTTATTTTATTTTTCCTATGTTTCTAACTAAGCAAATGTAACAGCTTTCCAATTAACTCACTTTTTCTCCAGTGGCTGGTTTCTCAGATTTCACTGAGGGTCACATGACCTGTGATGCCAGCTTCTCTCCCTACTCTGATAATGTTCATGCACAAGCCTGAGAGATCTGTACACCAGACTTCACTGTGCTGGCCACACCCCCCCCCCTGCACTGACGGCTGCTGCTTATTGCTCTCCCAGGATTCTTAACCCCTTCAGCTACAGACTCGGGGTTGAAGTGTTTACTGTGTAGCTGTAGGCAGTGAAGAGACAAATGTTGGGCACAGGAGCTGAAGTTCTGCAGAGCATTGCAGGTAGGGGGAAGATCCTGTGTTCTATACATACAACATGCTGCTGAGTATCCCAGCAGGCAGACATGTCACTCAGGGCAGTACTTGTATTCACTCCCTTAGGCCGAATGCACACGGCCGTGAGCGGTCCGTGGTATCCTGGCCTGGCATCCTGCTGAGAGCAGGAGTGCACTGAATCATTGGTTGCTATGATGCTGTGCGCTTCATGCCGCCGCTGCACTACAGTAATACTCGTATGATCTATATGAGTGTATTACTGTAGTACAGTGGCTTGAAGCGCACGGCGTCATGGCAACCAATGATGCTGTGCGCTCCTGCTCTCAGCAGGATGCCAGGCCGGGATACCATGGACCGCTCACGGCCGTGGAACACGGTCGTGTGCATTCGGCCTTAGCAGTGTCATTATACAGTTGGGACTTGTAGTTCTACACATACAACATGCTGCTGATTCTCCCAGCAGGCAGACATGTCACTCAGGGCAGCACTTGTATTCACTCCCTTAGCAGAGCAGGGGGAGGGGCAGAGATTGTTTTTATTGCAAGTAAACGAAGGACCAGAAGAGAACCAGGAAAATAAGGAAATTGATTTTTTTTTTTTTGCCTAAAACTTGCTTAGCTTAGTTATAGCTGACCATCAGATTTACAAAGCTATATATATATATATATATATATATATATATATATATATATATATATATATATATATATATATATATATATATATATTTATTTCTCTCCATAATATACAGATGAGGTGTGTGTGTGTGTGTGTATAGATATATTAGGGGATCTGTTTTAGGATGAATGGAGAATATAAATTTAGAAGGTACAGACCAAAAGTTTGGACACACCTTCTCATTCAAAGAGTTTTCTTTATTTTCATGACTATGAAGGCATCAAAACTATGAATTAACACATGTGGAATTATATACATAACAAACAAGTGTGAAACAACTGAAAATGTCATATTCTAGGTTCTTCAAAGTAGCCACCTTTTGCTTTGATTACTGCTTTGCACACTATTGGCATTCTCTTGATGCCTTCATAGTCATGAAAATAAAGAAAACTCTTTGAATGAGAAGGTGTGTCCAAACTTTTGGTCTGTACTGTACATCAATTCTAGATTCAACTCCTCCCATCTATTCCTTGCCTTCTAAATTTATATTCTCCATTCATCCTAAAACAGATCCCCCTAATATATCTATACATACATACATACATACATACATACATACATACATACACACCTCATCTGTATATTATGGAGAGAGAAAAAAAAAAATATATATAGCGCTGTAAATCTGGTCAGCTATAACTAAGCTAAGCAAGTTTTAGGTGCGCGCCTGATCACTGCAGGGGCCCAGCAGTCCCTGATGGCCAGGCCCCTCCTGTATCTGCTGGCATCGCTGTAAAAGCTGGCAGATTAACCCCTTCTATGCCACGGTCAGCGCTGACTGCGGCATAGAAGGTGCATGTGGTGGGAGAGGGAGCCCATCGGGTCCCCGCACTGCTGTGGTGGGGACCTGATGGGTTACAAGGCAGCCCGATGCTATGCATAGGCTGCCCATTGCCTTGCATGGCATCGGGACCTGCCTTCTAAGGGAATGAGGAGATCCAGCCATGGGTCTCCTAGGCCAGTGGTGGGCAAACCTTTTTGTCAACTGAGCCAAATATCGCCAAAACCAGAATTGAAATTTCTTTCGAGAGACACATTTTTAAAACCTAAAATATTGCGTCAACAGTACCAGTTAGGGCTCATGCACACGACCGTGTGCCCGCCGTTGCCATATTGCAGGCCGCATACGGCGGGTCTGCAATACACGGGCACTGGCCGTGTGCAGCCCGCATCATGGACCCATTCACTTCAATGGGTCCAGGATCCGGGATATGAGTGCTTCCGTGGTGCTTCTGGCTGTGCCTCTGCACTGCAAAAAAGTAGCGCATGCACTACTTTTTTGTGGTGCGGAGGCACAGCCAGAAGCACCACGGAGGCCGTGGTGCAGCCCGCATCATGGACCCATTCACTTCAGCATGCGCTACTTTTTTGCAGTGCGGGCAGTTGGATGCGGATCGCAGACCCCATTCAAATGAATGGGTCTGCGATCCTCCTGCAGCTGCCCCATGGTCTGTGTCCGTGCATTGCGGACCGCTATTTGCGGTCCGCAGCACAGGCACGGTGCCCTTACATTCGTGGGCATGAGCCCAGAGTGTGTTTTCACATACTTTTATATGTACTTTCTTTTATTTGGATCTTTATTATTATTTCATTTTATCTTTATCATTTTTTACTTTTATTAAACTTGTCTGCAGATGTGGATGTAATGTGGATGACGCACTTATGGGGGATATCTGTGGAGGGCACATATATAGCATAAGTGCCCTCCACAGATATCCCCCATAATTGCCTTCTAGTAAGTAAAGTAATGTATTAGTGGGGGGGGAAGGGAGGAGGCAGGGACACTTGCGGCGGGGCCGGTGCAGTGCCCGGCGCTGTGCACACACCGGGGGCAGCTCCTACCTTTCTGCTGCAGGACATTTTGCTCCAAGTCTCCTGAACGGCGGCCTCTTCACCACTCCACCACTCCACCACTCCTCACATGGCCGGCAGTGGGCAGCCGAACTAGAGCGCCGCTGCCCGTCCTTCTGCTGATGTGCGCAGCGTGACATCTCTCCCTCTGTCATGAGCCTCCTGCCCCGCCTGCTTCATTCATAAAGTGGAAGGAGCAGACAGACAGGGCAGGAGGCGCATGACTGACATTATGCAAGCAGCTTGAGCGGCGCGATATGGCTGTGCGGCCGCCCACCCGCCAGCCCGCACCGAAGAGCCGCATTCAAGGTTCTAAAGAGCGGCTTGTTGCTCACGAGCCGCACTTTGCTAACCACTGTCCTAGGCAACCTGTTACTGTATTACTCACTGTAATACACTAACAGGTAATGCATTACAATACAGATGCATTGCAGAGGGGATCAGACCCTCAAAAGTTGAATTTGACAGAAATAAAGTTTTAAAAAAAAGTGTTTTTTAATTAAAAAAGTTTAGAGTAAAGACAAACACCCCTTTCTCCTGATTTTATACAAAAAAAGAGAAAAAGGAAAAACACACTCACCACGTCTGTAATGATCGGCTCTATAAATATATCATATGATCCACCTCGTCCGATAAACACCATAAAAAAAAGTAAAAACTGTCAAAAAAAAGCTATTTTCGGCACCTTACATCACAAAAAGTGAAACAAGTGATCAAAAAGGCGTATGTCCCACAAAATGGTACCACCTCATCCCGCAAAAAAGGAGCCCCTATATAAGAAAATCACTAGCCTCACAAAAAAAATTAATATGGAGCAATTAAAAATCATATGTACCCCCTAAATAGTACCAATAAAACTTGCACCTTATCCCCTAGTTTCTAAAATGGGGTCACTTTTTGGGAGTTTCTATTATAAGGATGAAAAGGGGGCTTCAAATGGGACAGGGCGTCTAAAAATCAGTCCAGCAAAATCTGCCTCCCAAAAACCATATGGCGCTTTTCTTCTGCGCCCTTCTGTGTGCGTATGACCATATGTGGGGTGTCTGTAAACCGCAGAATCAGGGTCATAAATATTGAGTTTTGTTTGGCTGTCAACCCTCGATGTGTTAAAGAAAAAAATTGATTAAAATGAAAAATCTGCCAGTTTAATTTAGAAATTTCATCTCCATTTTCCATATCCTCACCATGCCCAGCATTAGTACCAGACTGCTGGCGAGCAGGGAAGCATCGCATGTCCCACGGTTCAAAGAGAAGTGTCACAGCACCTTCTCCCCACTGGGAAATCCACAGCAGATAAATGCCAAACTTCTTTCTTCATCTCCCTGCCCCGAAGGGAGACCTTTTGTGTCCTGGCATCTGTAGGGGCAGGAACACCCGCCCCCCTCCACCATACACCAGTGTTTCCTGTCCCTACAGAGGCCAGGACACAAAGGTCTCCCTGTAGGTCAGGGAGATGAAGAAAGAAGTTTGGCATTGATCTGCTGTGGATCTCCCAGTGGGGAGAAGGTGCTGTGACACTTCTCTTTGAACCGTGGGACATGCAATGCTTCCCTGCTCGCCAGCGGCCTGGAACTAATGCTGGGCAGGGGAGAGACGGGAGAGCTCGCACTGGTTGATCCGGAGCCTGCTCCCGAGGTAGCGTCGTCCTCCTGGCCATGGTGGTTTAAGCTGGAGAGGGCCTCGGCGCATTAGCGTCTTAGATGATGTCACTTTCGGTCCGTCCAGGAAGTGACTGACGGGAGACGCCGGGTGGTTCTCAGCATTCAAATGCCGGCCAGATCTGAGGTCTGGTATTAAGAGATGTCAGGCCCGGAACTGCAATCACCCAGAGAGCTCGATGCTCCGACTCTGCCTCCTGTAAGTTCCCTGTGGGGATTTTTTTTTTCTGACTCATTTGGGGTTGGGGATCACATTTCATAATGTTCAGAGTTCCTCTCTGATTGTGCATGCTTCCTTCTCTAGGCAGTGGAAGGAGGAAGACCCTCTTTCGGAAGGAGAGATCCCTGTGGGTAGTAAAAAAATTCTACTTTGCCTCTGACAAGATGTCTGATCTAAAAGCCGTAAGAGCCACCATGGGGGTGGAGGGCATTCAAAAACCTCACTCTATTCAGGAGGAAGTGTTTGGGGGTCTAAGGACAGAGCCAGAGTGTTCCCAATTAATGAAAACATTTGGGAAATCTTATTAGAAGAATGGTTGGACCCTGAGAAGAGGCTTGGGATGTCCAGAGAATATAAGAACCGCATGTTTGATCCGGCAGAGTCAAAACTATTTGACGAGATCCGTAAGATAGACGTAGAAGTGGCCAAGGTCAATAAAAAACCTCATAGCCCTTTGAGGACGCATGACGATTGAGAGACTCCATGGAGAGGAAAACTGGTGGCTTATTAAGCAAATCTTGAAGCTTTTAGGTTTAATCTCAAATCTAACATCACTGCAACATCGGTAGTGAGGTCTATGTACCTTTGGCTGAACTAATTAGAATCCCATTTGAGGAACAAGACCCCCAAGAAGGAAATAAATTCTATCCCTCCTTAAATCGGCAACTGCCTTTTTGGCAGATACTTCCGCTTAGTCCATCAGATTTTCTGGCAAGGATGTAGTTTTTTTTTAATGCGGCACGTCGTGCCCTTTGGATGAAATCCTGGTCAGGAGACAACTTCATTTTCGAAGTTTTATGTTTTATCCCTTTTTCAGGTGAATACATCTTCGGGCCTGTCTTAGACAAGATTTTGGAAAAGGTTTTTGATAGAGGGGATTTCCTGAGGATAGAACTTATAGGAGGAAAATTCCCTTTTGTTCCTTTCAGGGACAAGAGATCCTACAGAGGGAAAGGGAAGTCTGGCCACTGTTACCCTAAAGGAGGTAAAGGGGAAGGGTTTCTCCTTTACTCCCACAGTAAACCCAGTGATGAACAATGACACCAGAATGGGGGAGGACTGAAGAATTTTCTATTTGCCTGCAAACATATAACTTCAAATCCCTGGTCCCAGGAAGTAGTCAGAGCGGTCTACAAGATGGAATTTTCTTCAGTCGCCCCCCCCCCCCCCCCACAGTTTTTTTTTTTTTTTTTTTTTTTTTTTTTTTTATATCAAATTTGGGGTCGGGAGAAACTCACAGCGGCATTTGGAAGAGTATCAAAGATCTAATAGGGCTAGGGGTTGGAATTCGGGTCCCAGTACAGGGCCAGGGATTTTACTCCAGTCTCTTTCTGGTAAAGTACATTTCCCTTACGCCCATGACAGCACCCTCCATCCAGGACAGGAAACAAGAACTTTCGTTGAGAGCTCTTAAGGAGGGGCACTGCTCCTATACCACCAGTTCCTGTTTCCTGTCCTATTGATAGGACGACTTGGTGGAGAGCAAAGTCATTAGGCTGCAGGACCCCGGATTACTCTGAATGGGGGTTATCTGGTTCGGCGTAAGCCTCCTTTAGGAGCCACCGAGTAAGTCTTGATCCTGCCTTTTGGGTCCTGGAAATCCTTTTGGGCTGGTGTTCAAGTGCAGTCCCGGCAGCACTGTGAGGTGTGGTCGGCACGCCGGAACTTCCTGGCGGTGCTCAGGAGGTCCGGAGCCTCCCTCTCATTCTTTCCTGCCTTGGCCCATTACAGGGATCGGGAGAGGCGAAATCCCGCGTTAGCGGATGAGAACGCGAAGTACGCGGTAGAAGTTCCGCTGTTTGGAACGCACGCAGAGTGCATTCCGGAAGTAGGAAGTAATTCTACTAAAGGCTGCACAGAGCACCAGCAGGGACCCGACCAAGGGATCCAGTAGTCCCTTAAGAGCGCGGTCAGAAGCAGACCAGCCAGCCTACAGGGATCCCTGAATTCTCCTATGGAAAGCGCTGTATCCTTGACTTCTACCATGGAGGATAAGAGCAGTCAGCGCGCCGAACCGCGGGAGGGTCATTTAGTAGCCATCACCACAGACTCAAGTCCATTTGGCTGGAGTGCCTATTGTCAGGGAAATTCACGGCAAGGGGTATGGAAAACAGTAGAGTCAAGACTCTCAAAACATGAGAACTCGGAGCAGTTCTTTTTGCCCTAAGATAATTCCTTCCATTATTATGCCGGCGCATGCACACTTCGCTTGACGATGCCATTACCTGTAGTCCGCACGGGCGCAGACTACAGTGTGTAGTGCGGGATTTCAAACAGGCTCAGGGATTAAGTCAACGCGCTGGCTCTTGAATATAATATATGAGGCGGTGCTGGACTCAGGAAGGCGGCGCTGGTCACCGGACCGAGGGGTGCGGCTGGGCAACAAGTTAGGAAAGGACATCGCCCTTGGGCACCTTTATGTAAGTCATTAGCATATCACTAAAATCGATTTTATAAAGAAATAGATCAAGACTATTAGTAAGGGCATCATTTAATAAAGCTCAGGGAGACATACAAGTAGCTATGTTTTACTGTAGGGGTAAAATGTGGCGACAAAATCCCTTTAAGCCATGTATTCATGTCCATCTTCCTGATGTGGATTTATATACACTCACCTAAAGAATTATTAGGAACACCATACTAATACGGTGTTGGACCCCCTTTTGCCTTCAGAACTGCCTTAATTCTACGTGGCATTGATTCAACAAGGTGCTGATAGCATTCTTTAGAAATGTTGGCCCATATTGATAGTATAGCATCTTGCAGTTGATGGAGATTTGAGGGATGCACATCCAGGGCTCGAAGCTCCCGTTCCACCACATCCCAAAGATGCTTTATTGGGTTGAGATCTGGTGACTGTGGGGGCCATTTTAGTACAGTGAACTCATTGTCATGTTCAAGAAACCATTTTTCCAGTCTTCAACAGTCCAATTTTGGTGAGCTCGTGCAAATTGTAGCCTCTTATTGCTATTTGTAGTGGAGATGAGTGGTACCCGATGGGGTCTTCTGCTGTTGTAGCCCATCCGCCTCAAGGTTGTGTTGTGGCTTCACAAATGCTTTGCTGCATACCTCGGTTGTAATGAGTGGTTATTTCAGAAGAGCAACGTTGACTATCAGCTTAAATCAGTCGGCCCATTCTCCTCTGACCTCTAGCATCAACAAGGCATTTTCGCCCACCGGACTGCCGCATACTGGATGTTTTTCCCTTTTCACACCATTCTTTGTAAACCCTAGAAATGGTTGTGCGTGAAAATCCCAGTAACTGAGCAGATTGTGAAATACTCAGACCGGCCCGTCTGGCACCAACAACCATGCCACGCCCAAAATTGCTTAAATCGCCTTTCTTTCCCATTCTGACATTCAGTTTGGAGATTGTCTTGACCAGGACCACAACCCTACATGCATTGAAGCAACTGCCATGTGATTGGTTGACTAGATAATCGCATTAATGAGAAATAGAACAGGTGTTCCTAATAATTCTTTAGGTGAGTGTATGTGTTGTTGCAGGGGAAACCTAAGAAGGCTGTATCAAAAGAACGCCATAAGGAATGTTCCTTGTGTAGATGTGCCCAGGCGTCGGACTATGGGAAAAGGTTATGTCAACAGTGTATTGATAAGACTGTTGCAGAAGAGTCGCCATCCTTTTAGAACTGTTTACAAAATTTTGTTAGCGTAGAAATAAATGCATCTTTGTCTTCCAAAAAACCTGGTACTTCAAAAGAACCAAAAGTAAGGAAAAGAGTCGAAAAATTGTTTCCTCAGATTCAGAAGAGGGTGAGGATATCCAATATTTGGATTTGGAGGCTTCATCTTCTGACTCCGAAGAGAATGAAATTAAGAGCTTGTTTTCCCGTTGAAGATATTGATAAACTTTTAAAGGCGATTAAAAGCCACAATGGGGATAGAGGATGTCAAAGAGGTCAGTTGGTGCAGGATATTATGTTTGGGGGGGGGCTACAAATAAGACGGGTCAGATCCTTTCCAGTTCATAAAAATGTGTCTGCATTACTTAAGGAATGGCGTAAACCGAACAAGAGGGAAATGCCCTTTTTCAGATGAGAGCCGCAAATTGGAACAAAGCTCCCAAAATAGATGTGGCCATATGTTAAGAAGCAAAGAAGTCATCCCTTCCGTTTGAAGATGTGGGTTCATTAAAGGATCCTTTAGATAAAGCTGTGGGATTCTTAAAAGGAGCTTGGGAAGCCTCTGCTTCAGCCTTCAGGCCATCTATTGCATCAACTTGCACCGCGAGATCTTATATGGTTGTCTGTCTGATTTGGAAGAACCGCTAATAAACAAGAGCCTTAGAGAGGCTATATTGGCCAGTCTTCAGACTATTAAAAAAGCGGATTTTTCCATATCACCACGACGGCCATACAAGGAGATTGACCTCTGACCTCTGTAGGGGCAGGAAGCAGAGAAAGGTTTAAATGCTCCCCTCCCACCACCAAACACCAGTGTTTCCTGTCCCTACAGAGGACAGGGGCGGAGAAAGGTCTCCGCAGGCAGCTGCCGTGGAGATGAAGGTCCAGAAGTGGATGGAGTCGCGTACCTGCTTTAGCGGGACCCCCCTGTCAGCCCGCGTTCTCGTACTAACGCCGGACAGGGGGGGGGGGGGGAAGGGAGAGACTCTCCTCCGGTTCACCTGGGGCCTGCTCCCGGAGCACGGAACGCCCGCTGGTTCACTGAAACCATGCCGGCTTGTGCGCCCAGCGCCATACGGCGCTATACAAATTCGTCACTTCCGGGTAGCCGTGACGTTTCCGGAAGTGACGCGGACGGGGGGGGGGGGGCGGCTTCAGGAGGCGGGAGAATTCAAATGGATCCTCCTGCTGCAGCGTCCTGCGGTGAGTACTTGCCTTACTCTGGCTGTACTTCAGGATGTCTGCATCTGAGCATACCGAGGCCTCTACTCTGCCGTCCGTAAGTTCCCCATAGGGGAGAGTTTTTCTTCCTCTCACTTGGGCACATTATTGATGAGGTTTTTTCTTGGCTTTTCCAGACTGCTGAGGATCCTCTGAGAAAACCCAAGAAGTCATCAAAGTGTATTTCATGCCTTAAACGACTTCCTGATGACCACCCTAAGAAATTGTGCAGGGACTGCATTTCTAAGATTGTCCGGGAGGGGGGGCGTGGCCAGAAGCTGATATGAGCGGACGCATGTAGAAGAGCTCCGGACCAAAATCCCTAACTTCTACTTTATCCTGATACATACCTGCCGCAAAAATTACTTCCAAAACCAGCAGGAGGTCGGGAAAGACCCGCAACATAAATATGTCCAGAAACAAAGCGCAGTCCGCTGTGGATCGTCTCCGAGAATTTGCCCGCGAAAATGACCAAGATGGCGCGGGCGCACGCACCTCATCAGCAGAGGGGGTATCGGAAGATCCTGCGCAAGCTGCAATGGAGCAAGCGACCACCGAACCATCCCTAAAGCAAGTTACGGAACAATTATTAAACGCAATAGCTACCTGTCGTACATTGATGGTGGGGAAACTGGAGGAGGTGAAGGTGGACATAGGGCTACTCCGCCATGACATGCAAGCTATCCGGGATCGTGTAAAAGAGGCTGAGACCAGAATATCTGATGTGGAGGATCGCCTACAACCAATACCCACGCAAATGCAGGAGCTGGAGCAGAAAGTCAGCTTCTGGCAACAAAAGTGTGACTATTATGAGAATCGTACACGCCGCAACAACTTAGGGATTATTGGAATGCCTGAAAAAGCGGAGGGTAACAATCCGTGTGAATTCGTCACTACTTGGCTGCGCAGCTCTTTTCCAGAGGCGACCTTCTCGGCAGCGTTTATTATAGAGCGAGCACACCGCGTACCTGCTAAACCTCTTCCACCAGGGGCCCCACCGAGACCTTTGCTTGCACGGCTTCTAAACTCAATGGACAGAGACCATGTATTGCAGATGGCACGTACCAAGCGGGAACTCAAGTACGAAAACAGCAACATCATGGTTTTCCCGGACTTTTCATCCAAATTGCAGAAAAGAAGGGCGACGTTTAGTTCAGTGAAGAGGAGGCTAAGAGAGAAGAATCTGCCCTATTCTATGGTATATCCGGCTCGTTTAGGAGTGGTGGATGGGGAAGTGAGCCTCTTTTTCAACAACCCTGAAGAGGCCACTGACTGGCTGGATGGAAGGGGGAGAAATGCAAGAGCTCCCAGATGAAGCTATGGACACTGAAGATTTGTTGTCGGCATGGCAAGGAGAGCCGGGGACTTAAACATACTGTCAGCGGTAAAGTTATAAGCATATGTATAAATTCAGCTTAGGGAAAGATAGGAAACTTTTATTTGATGTTATAATTTTATTTTTAACTCTGTTACCTTGCGCATACATGTTTAAACCCGGATAGGGTCAGAGAGGGAGAAAGGAAAATTGTAGCGAACAGGTCTATTATCTCCCATGTGTAGGAAGTTAATCAAACGAGCTGAGAGGCCCTGACAGGGATATAGTTTTCTGCTGAATAAGATGTCCTGGCATGAACCGGCTCCCGCTAGAAGTTAGGGAACGAGTTTCAGATTTAGATACGGTTCACACTCATATCATTTGTTAGATCTATAGTGCTACTGGGAAATTACCAAATGCACACCCCGTTTACTTATTGAGCCACTTAACAAACGTGGTATAGACCTGCTTGTTACATACCAAGAGTGCAGTGTATGCCTCAAGGATACACCATGTGGGCACTCATAGTTCATGTCAGGAGAAGCCTGACAGTTTGCTTGTTATTAGTTATGTGCTGTGTCAGTCATGCTGTTGTGAAGGAAGAAGGGCGAGAGGTAAATGAGGTCCTTAGAACGAAATCATCATGTCGGAGCTGCGGGTAATGTCCTGGAACGTAAGAGGACTGGGGACGGCGAGAAAACGCACTATGGTGTTCTCGGCGGTCAGGAATTTTAATCCACACATTCTATGTTTACAGGAGACTCACCTGACAGCCGAGAATATAGGGCGAATGCAGAAACCTTGGATTCAATGGGCACAAAACTCGTGCCATACGACCTTGTCTAGGGGAGTGTCATTGATGGTGCATAAATCCCTTAGATGGGAACTGGAACAGTGTCGGATTGATCCAGCCGGGAGATATGTGTTTGCAGCTGCATATATTAATTGTACGCTGTATGTAATTCTTGGTATTTATGTCCCTCCACCTTTCTCCTTGCAAGTGATGCAACAGGCTGTAAGCTTTGCAGCCTCTTATCCATCAGCACGAATAGTAGGCCTCGGCGACTTCAATATGACTCTGGACAGGGAGCTTGATAGACACCATCAGGCAGGGACTGTAGATAATCGACTCCATAATAAGACATCCCTAGCTGCACTATTGGAGGAGGTGGGATGGTTGGATATGTGGCGCCTTAAGTACCCAGATGTCAGGCAATATTCTTGTCACTCGTCCAGTCATAACGCATTGTCACGTATAGATTATGCACTAGGTAACTCACATATATGTTCTCTAACATATAACATTGAGTACGGATCTAGGGGTATATCCGATCACGCGCCAGTGTTGCTGAAATTGATGCTGGGTGGGGGAGCGATCAGACGCTCAACAAGGATCAATCCTTTTTGGCTGACCTTGTTTGGACCGTCTGATCGCATTCCCGATCAATTGGAGGTGTTTTTGGAGGGCCATGGAGAAGAAACAGATATGTTATTATGGGAAACCATGAAGGCATGCCTTAGAGGCTGCCTGCGGTCCACTATATCATATATTAAAAAGTCGGCGGCTAGACAGGAGGAAGGTTTAGCAAAAGAATGCACAAGGTTAGAAACAGCATACATAGCAGATCCAAGCGATGTGAATAGAGATGCTTGGCTGGCAATGGGGAGACAATACTTAGCCTTACTCAGAGAAAAAGCTCAAAGGAAAATGTTTTTTACAAAACAAACATACTTTGAACTGGGTAACCAATCAAGTAAACTTTTGGCCCACATTGTTAAACAAAATCAGAACTCCCCTGCGGTATTACGAGTCAAGGCACAAGATGGACAGATACTGTCTGAGCCGGAAACTATATCGAATAGATTTCAGGAGTATTACAGGGATTTGTACGAGTCTAGGGTACAATACGAGATAGAAGATGTCACACAATATCTTGAGGACCTGGAATTCCCTACTCTGACACAAGAGGCACTGGAGAACCTGGAAGCACCGATAACTGCCCTAGAGGTAGAAGAATCCATAACAGTTAGCAAGGGTGAAGCTTCTGGTCCTGATGGACTTCCACTGGAAGTCTATATTAAATATGCCTCCCATATCAATCCGTTGTTAAGCATGTATACAGACGCATTTAAAAACATATGTTTCCCACCGTCACTATATGACGCAACTATAGTTGTATTGTTGAAACCAGGAAAGGATGCGGATGAGTGCGGATCTTATCGTCCGATATCTTTATTAAATATTGACTATAAGATCATTGCAAAAATTTTAGCTATACGACTCGGCAAGGTAGCCTGCACCTTAGTTCATCCTGATCAATCCGGGTTTTTACCAGGGAGATCCACCACTGATAACATTAGGAGAGTGCAGGTAGTGACGCAGATTGGGATCCAAAAGCAAGAAAAATGGGCCTTGGCGTCTTTGGACACAGCAAAGGCGTTCGATTCTGTTGAATGGCCTTACTTATTTCTGGTTCTTAAGAAATTTGGTTTTGGCCCTAAATTTATACAATGGGTGGAAATGTTATATAAACATCCTAGAGCAGATATACTGGTAAATGGAATGCTGTCTAAAAGTTTTAGGTTAGGACGAGGTACCAGGCAAGGATGCCCCCTATCGCCATTGTTGTTCGCCTTAGCTATAGAGCCGTTAGCTATGAGGATCAGGGCAGACTCGCAGTTCCATGGCACCAGAATAGGGGAGCAGGAAGACAGAGTGGGTTTGTACGCTGACAACATGGTGCTCTTCATGTCAGACGGAAACCACACTTCCTAGGGCGATAACTATAATTGAACAGTTTAGCCAATTCTCCGGATTACGGATAAACTGGTCCAAGTCGACTCTGTGTCCACTATATCAGATGGGGGATGTTGTGGGCCGACAGGATCTACCTATTGTCGAAAGTTATAAATACCTAGGGATATACATAACAAAAGATGTCACATCCTATCATGCCTTAAATATCCAGCCACTTATAACCTATTGCAAAGATAAATGCAGGGTGTGGCAGGGATTGCCTCTCAGTGTCAGGGAGAATAAATTTGATTAAGCTAATTATATTACCAAAGTGTCTGTATATCCTACAACACTCTCCCTACTTGATTCCAAAAGTATTTTTTCAGAGACTTACCGCTTTGATTTCACCTTTCATCTGGGGAGCAAATAGGCCCAAGTTGTCAATGATGAACTTAACTCGCTTTAAAAAAGAAGGGGGGATGTCCCTGCCAGACATTCACATGTATTACCTCGCAGGGCAATTAAGGAATATCAAGTCATGGTTAAACCCGGTAGGTTCTCTCTATAGACAGGAAAAACAACTTGCTGACTCTCTGGGACTCACTAACCTATGGCCGGTTCTGGAAAGACCAAAGTTATTCCCACGCAGACTTTTGCCAATCCACAGAGTGGCAGTTCAGGTATGGACAGCGTGCAAACTGCTACATAACATGGAGGCGGAACTGCTGGAAACCCCGATTTGGGATAACCCCATGTTCCCTGATCTGATGACATTGCAAGGCAGGACATTCTGGAAGGAACATGGGGTTGTCACAATGGGAAATATTTATAGTAATAATGTTTTCGGTGATTTCGAGTCCATGAGCCGTAAATATGCACTTCCGAGACAAGCATTTTATAGATACCTACAATTGAGACACGCTATGCAGACGCACTATAGAGACACCCCGGTTCTCTTGTCCTCATTTCCAATATCATATCAGCACTATATACTCACCTCTTAGATGCCAAGTTGAAAGGCTCCCCGATGCTAGTATTAGATAAATGGAAAGTTCTGATTCCCGATCTGTCTAATGAAGATCTGGAGGGCGTACTGGAATCCCCTACACTTGTGTCTCCGGCCATAAATAACAAATTTATACAAGTATGTATGATACATCAAAGTTACCTAACTCCATCTAGACTATTTAAGATGGGTAGACGTAATCATTCCGAGTGCCACAGATGCACATAAGAGGGTACTGATTTCTGGCACCTCATTTGGGCATGTCCAGTTATACAATCATTCTGGGAGGAAGTAACGAAATTGCTTTCTAATTTACTAGACAGCACAATCTCATTACACCCGAAAATGTCTTTTCGGAATATTGGATGAAACTACATATTCTCATCACACTAGGATATTTCTGAGGGAGACTTTGTTCATGGCGCGGAAGGCAATAGCCTTGAGATGGATGGGTGATAGGGCTCCTACCTTGACGCAGTGGAAACAACTGGTTAATACTATCATCCCATACGAAAACATAGTATAAAAAAACAGAGGCTGCTCGACCAAGTTTCAGAAAGTGTGGGGGGCATGGTGCGCGTCTCCTAGGACAGCGTATTCTGTTCGAGGGTTGACAGGAGCTTTGAATGCAGAATAAATTGAATAGATACTCACTTCTATAATGAGTAACAGGGGGTATTGGTGAAAGAAATAGCTAAGTAGGTGAAGCCATATTTAGAATGTTTTGCTCATTTAGACAACTACCTCATTTTTGGACAGGGAAAAAGGCATGCAGGAGGACACAGCACATGGTTTATTGTATTATTTGTTATGCAAAGTCATGTAATTTTTATATAACTTTTGTACTATGCTGATATACATCATGAAGTGGAATATGTACAACGATTGTCATTATTTTTGGCTTTGTGTGTTCAATAAAGCGAATAAAAAAAAAGATTGTTCCGGGAGGAACAACCGTCCCTCATGGACGAGATTAAGTCCATGATGCAGGAAGAGATTAGATCCTCCTTTGCGGCTTTTTCCTCTCTTCAAACAGAGAAACCTGTTTCGGAGCCCCCCGCTAAACGCCACAAATCGGACGATTATGTTTTATCCGACTCTGAGGTTTATGGGGGTTCGGCTTCCTCCTCTAGACATATGGAGGATGAAGATAAGATCTCTGAACGAGATTTTTCAGAAAACAGAAGGAAATTTTATTTCTCCTCTGAGGATATACCCGAGCTTTTAAAAGCAGTCAGAGCTACTATAGGAGTAGAGGAGGTCCCTTCTACGCCATCAGTACAAGATGAAATGTTTGGAGGTCTCAGGGTGAAGAAATCGAGTCTTCCCTATTAATGATAATATCAAGGGGATGATTTTGGATGAATGGGCAGATCCGGAGAAACGGCTAGGTGTTGCCAGATCTTTCCAAAACCGGCTTCTCTTTGATCTGGAAGAAGCTAAGACCTTTAATACCATCCCTAAAATTGACGCCCAGGTAGCTAGGGTCAATAAAAAAAACAGCCTACCATTTGAGGATGCCTCTCAGCTCAGAGATCCACTGGATAGAAAGGCTGACGGCCTACTGAGAAGATCCTGGGAGGCGGCCATGTTCACGCTTAAGTCGAACATAGCAGCCACATCAGTTGCCAGATCCATGTTCATCTGGCTCTCTGAGTTAGAGAATAGGGCCTCCAACGATTCCTCAACAAATGAGATTGTGAGTGCCATTCCCCTGTTAAAATCTGCTACAGCTTTTTTAGTCGGTACGTTTTTCTACAAAAGATGCGGGTCTGTCCAATGCAGCTCGCCGTGCCTTGTGGGTGAAATGCTCGTCGGGGGACAAAGTGTCAAAATCCAGATTATGTGGCATCCCTTTCTCTGGAGAGTATGTCTTCGGATAAAAAGGAATGGTTTTCCGGAGGAAAAAGTCTATAAAAGGAAGTATCCCTTTCGTGCCCCTTCCAACCAAAGTAGTCAGTACACTGGTAAGGGCAAGTCGGGCCGTTTCAGTTACCCCAAAGGGGGGAGAGGTAGGGCTCCCACTTCTGCCCCCCAAAAAGGAAATGGAAACCAGTGACATCAGGGTGGGGGGGGAGATTGAGGATGTTTTTTCCCCGCTGGGAGGAGATATCCTCAAACTCCTGGGCTCTGAGGATTGTAAAGTCAGGTTACAAAATGCAATTCTCGGCTTCTCCCCCAAGGAGGTTTCTAGTCACCAAGGTTGCGATCCCAGACTTCAATCATCCCATTTACGTGGGCATTCGGGAACTACTCGCAAAAGGGGTAGTGGTGAAAGTACCACAATCCGAACAAGGAAGGGGTTTCTATTCGAACCTCTTCCTAGTGAAGGAGGGATCCTACCGCATAATAATAAACTTAAAGCGCCTGAACAGATACATTACCTATCAAAAATTCAGGATGGACACCCCAAGATCTATAGTCCCTCTGCTCCAGAACAATTCTGTAATGTGCTCGGATCGATCTGACCGACGCCTACTATCATGTACCGATACATCCCAGCTCTCAACGGTTCTTAAGGTTCGCGGTCAGACCATCGGGGCAGAATCCTTCATTACCAATTAACCTCTCTCCCCTTCGGCATATCATCAGCCCCTCGAGTTTTTACAAAGCTAATGATCGAGGTAGTGGCTTATCTAAGAAAGGAAGGTTTGACAGTTTTTCCGTACTTAGACGATTTTCTGATCTCAAACAGTTCCGCTTTTCTGCTGAGAGATCTAAGTTTTTTCCGTTAAACCCTAGAGAGTCTGGGTTGGTTGATCAACATAAAAAAATCTCAGTTAGATCCGACAACAAAGATCCAGTTCCTGGGGGTTATTCTGGATTCCCAGAAACAGATAACCTGCTTACCTCAGAGCAAGATACAGGACATCCAAAAGAAGATCTCCATCTTCATCTCAAAGAATTTCTGCTCCATCAGAGACTCGATGAGTCTCCTGGGGATTTTCACATCCTGCATACCGTCCGTTCAGTGGTGTCAGATCCATTTCCGAACCCTGCAGATGTGGATCCTCAGGGTTTGGGACAGAAGGGAATCTTCCCTAGACCAAAAGGTGATCATCCCTCAGAGGATAAACTCCCTTCTTTGGTGGAAGGACAGGCTAAAAATCTCCAGGGGGGGTGCAGTGGTCAAAAAATCCCTATGCCCAGATCACCACAGATGCAAGCCAGTATGGTTGGGGAGCAAAGGTCGGAGATGTTTATTACCAGGGAGTCTGGCCCAAATCTTTTGAGCCTCCAGTCATAAAATCTTCGAGAATTGATGGCAGTCTGGGAAACTCTAAGGCAAGCAAAGATTCATCTTCAAGGCCATCACGTAAGAGTCCTGTCAGACAATACGACAAGGTATTTAAACAATCAGGGAGGCACAGGTTCGAGCAGCCTGCTGGAATTGTCGGCAAAGATATTTGCCTGGGCCGAAGCGAACGTCCGGTCAGTGTCTGCAGTCCACCTGAAGGGGTCTCTAAATGTGGAAGCAGACTACCTAAGCCAGGCAAGAATAGATCACTCGGAATGGTCCTTAAACGAGGATGTCTTCCTGATGATAGTGGACAAGTGGGGGAGACCTACAATAGATCTCTTTGCCACTCGAGTAAACTCAGTTGCCAGTTTTTTGTTCCCTACATCCCAGAGACAGCCCGAGATTTCTGGACGCCTTCTCTTTCAGATGGAACCGAGGTCTCCATTACGCTTTCCCTCCTCTTCCATTAATACCGAGGGTGGTACAGAAGATCATACAGGACAGTACTTCAGTCATACTGGTGACACCCTACTGGCCAAAGAGGAGCTGGTTCCCAATCTTGTGGAACCTTGCCAGCGAAGGTCCTTGGATTCTGCCAAAAAGACGAGACATCCTTCACCAAGGTCCGATCCTACACCCGGACCCGGACTTCCTCAACCTAGCAGCCTGGATCCTGAGACCCAGATCCTAAAGCGTCAGGGACTATCAGATGCGGTAATTTCAACCCTAAAGGCTTCCAAAAAGAATGTGACCTTTTAAATTTACCTGAAGATCTGGAAGAGTTTCTGCTCGTGGTCAGGTTCGCCTTCACCGAATACCTCAGCTCCAAACATCCAAATAATTCTGGACTTTCTACAAAAAGGTTTCGACATGGGATTAAGACCATCCACACTCAAGGTACAGGTATCAGCCCTTAGTTGCTTTTACGACACCGAGCTGGCAAGCCATAGGTGGATAAAGCGTTTCATGAAGGCAACAACGAGGCTACGTCCGACTCTAAGGTCTCAAGTACCTTCCTGGGATCTAGACATCGTCCTTAGGGGACTATCACATCCTCCATTTGAACCTCTGAGTGACTGCTCTTTGAAGCATAAATCCTACAAGACTGCATTCCTGGTTGCCATCACCTCAGCCAGAAGAATAAGTGAACTACAGGCCCTTTCAATTAGAGAGCCTTACCTACAGATCCTGGATGACAGCATAGTTCTAAAACTAGACCCGTGTTTTCTACCAAAGGTAGTGTCAAAGTTTCATAAGGACCAGGAGATCACTCTCCCTTCCTTGTTTAACAACCCATCTAATGATTGGGAATCTAGCCTTCATTCACTTGATGTCAGACGGGCAGTACTAGATTATTTAGAGACCACTAAAGACTTTAGGAAGTCAGACTGCCTCTTTATCCAGTTTGGAGGAAGAAACAAGGGTCAAAGTTTCCAAGTCCTCCATTGCCAGATGGATCAAAGCTACCATCGCTTCCTGTTATTCCTTACAGAATCTTTCCTGCCCTGACAATATCAGAGCTCACTCTACCAGGGCAATGTCATCTTCTCAAGCAGAAAGAGCGGGTGTCTCCCTAGAGGAGATCTGTAAGGCAGCCACTTGGTCCAGTATCCATACTTTTGCCAAACATTATAGGTTGGACTTTTTCAAAGACTATGGCCTTCAGACAAAAGGTCCTTCAGTCTGTGTCCCACCCGTAGATTCATATTTGATATACCTCCTTGTATGGCCGTCGTGGTGATGATATGGAAAGCCGGAATTAGTTCTTACCGGTAATTCATTTTCAATGAGATCACCACGACGGCCTGTATTTCCCTCCCTGTTGATTACCGGGGGGTTGATATGATGAAATATCTTCTCCTGTTTATTTTTTTTTTCACGTGTATCCACCACCCTTTACTCTGGTATTTTGAAAGCACTGGTGTTTGGTGGGAGGGGAGTATTTAAACCTTTCTCTGCTTCCTGCCCCTACAGAGGTCAGGGGTCAATCTCCTTGTATGGCCGTCGTGGTGATCTCATGGGAAAATTAATTACCGGTAAGTACTAATTCCGGCTTTTTGGCAGACTCTTCTGCTGATGCCGTAAGATTATCTGCTTGCGTGGCAGTATTATGGTTAAAAAATTGGAGTGCTGATCTCCAGTCAAAAAAGGTTGTGTGAAGGGGAATATTTTGGTCAGCACTGGATAAGTTGCTGGAAAAAGCAGCAGACAGTTTCCAGCGCAAGGTGTTTTTTTCTTTTAGAGAAAGGTCAAGTTGCCCTTTTTGCTCCTTAAGTTTCTTTCGGAGCAATAGAGAAGAAAATAAAGACAGATCTTTCAAAGCTAGATCCTGAAGGGAAGTGAGAAGAGGTTTCCTCTTTAACAAGCAGGTTAGAGGAGAGAAGAAAACAGGTCAGCAATGATGCCAGGGACCATGTAGAAGGAAGACTGAAAGTTTCTTCCTGCATAGACCCAAATTTCCAGCAGTCCTTGGATTCTGGACACTGAGTCACGGATTAAAAATGGAATTTCGTTCAATTTCCCTTCAAGATTCGTAATTACAAAATCGTTGCAGAAGGACTATAGTATCAGAAGTTCTGTCCTTAATAGAAAAGGAAGTTTTGGGACCAGTACCAGAGGGTCAAGAAGGAGAGGGGTTTTACACCCCTTTCTTAAAAAAAAAAAAAAAAAAAAAAAAGTGGTTCTTTCAGAGCCATAATAAATTTAGAGACTAAATCCGTTCCAGTTGCGGAAAAAGTTCTGAATGGAAACTATCAGGTCTACTTATTTCCAGGATGTTTCATGGCAGTGCTAGACTTGAAGGATGCTTACCGTTATGTTCCAATGTATCAGGAACACCAGAAATGGCTAAGGATAGATATAGGAGGGGTAATGAATCACTAACTGTTCCAAGCCCTTTCTTTTGGCCTAGTGATGGCTCCCAGAGTATTCACCAAGGTGGTGGCGGAGATGTCAGCACATACTAGGGAATGAACAAAATATCCTTCTCCCGATCTCGACTATTTTCTGATTGTAGCAGGAACGGAGATGGCATGCAGAATAGCAGTTCAAGAGGTAATTCAGAACCTGAAGAAATTGGGATGGATCTTGAACGAAAGAAAATAAAAGCCAGAACCTCTTCAACGCCAGCAGTTCCTAGGTCTAATCTTGGACTCCAAATGCCCTGCTGTATCCACCGGCATTGCGGTTTGCAGCGATGCTGGTGGATTAACCGCTTCTATGCCGCGGTCCGTGCTGACCGACAGAAGTGGTTTGTGGCGGGTGAAGCGGCGCATAGAGTCCCCGTGCTGCTGTGGTGGGGACCCAATGCGTGACAAGGCAGCCCGATGCCATGCACGGCATCGGGACCTGCCTTCTATGGGTGCCGAGGAGATCCAGCCTCTAGCTGGGTCTCCTAGGCAACCTGTTTGTGTACTACTCACTGTAGTACAGGAACAGGCAATGCATTACAATAGATGTATTGTAATGCATTGCAGAGGGGATCAGACCCCCAAAAGTTGAAGTCCCAGAGTGGGACAGAAATAAAGGTTAAAGTGTTTTGAATAAAAGTTCCAAGTAAAAAAAAAAAAAAAAAAAAAAAAAATTACCCTTTCCCCTGATTTTATAATAGAAAAAAAATAGAAAAGCCGCACATTTTGGCTATCGCCGTGTCTGTAACGACTGGCTGGCTCTATAAATATATCACATGATCCACCCTGTCTGATAGACGCCATAAAATGATTTATTTTTTCCCAAAAAATATTAGTGTATAAAACTTAAATAAAAAAAAGTATACATGTTAGGTATCGCCGTGTCCATATCAACCTTCTCTATAAAAATCAAATGATTTAACCCCTCAGGTGAACACCGTAAAAAAATAAGTGTTAAAATTTTACCTTGCATCACAAAAAGTGTAATATAGGGCAACCAAAAATCATATGTACCCTAAACTAGTACTAACAATACTGCCACCCTATCCCGTAGTTTCCAAAATGGGGTCACCTTTTTGTAGTTTCTACTCTAGGGGTGCATCAGGGGGTCTTCAAATGTGACATGGCAAGTTAAATTTATTTCAGTGAAATCTGCCCTCCAAAAAACATATGGCGTTCCTTTCCTTCTGCGCCCTGGGGTGTTTCTGTAAACTACAGAATCGGGGCAATAAATATTGAGTTTTGTTTGGTTTTGTTAACCCTTGCTTTGTAACTGGCGGGGGCCTGGATCTCACAGGCTCGTCGCCAGAAGGCATTGCGCTGCCTTCCATGCCATCGGGTCCCCCCTACAGCCGCATGGGGAACTGATGGCACCGCCGATCGCCGCTGCAAATCTCCGGTCTGAATTGACCTGCGGTTTGCTGCGATCGCTGATGCGGGGGGGGGGGGGGGGGTCACATGACCCCTCCCCGGCGTTGACAGGATGCCCGCTGAATGATTTCAGCGGACATCAAGTTCCGATTAACCCCCGCCGCAATGTAGTTTGTACGTCATGGGTCCTTAAGGACTCGGCAAACATGGTGTACCGGTACGTCCTAAGTCCTTAAGGGGTTAAAATGGGTTTTGGAAATTTTCTGAAATTTCTAAATTTGCTTCTAAACTTATAAGCCTTCTAACGTCCCTAAAAAATAAAATGGCATTCACAAAATGATCCAAACATGAGGTAGACATATGGGGAATGTAAAGCAAGAACAATTTTAGGAGGTATCACTATTGGGGTTGAACGAACCTGAACTGTAAAGTTCGGGTTGGTACCGAACTTTAGGATTTTTGGACCCCGGACCCGACCCCGAACATTTCAGTAAAAGTTCAGGTTCGGCACTTTTTGAAAGGCTGCAGAGCAGCCAATCAACAAGCGGTTAACTGTCCTGACCTTAGAAGCCATCACAGCCATGCCTACTAATGGCATGGCTGTGATTGGCCAGAGCAGCATGTGACCCAGGCTCTATATATGCTTGAGTCGCGAAGAGCTGCACGTCACTCTGCTGTTACAAGTGTAGGGAGAGGATGCTGCTGGACTGGTGATTTCAGGGAGAGAATAGGAGAGAATCTAACTCGGCGATCTACGTAGAAATAGTTGTATGGGTGCAGGGCACAATAGTTTTACCCTGCCCTGAGCCCATTGACCCAAAAAAATTACTTTTATCCGTCTGTTAGATCGGCGGCGGCCATTTTATGCAAGCTCAGTGCACCAGCACTGCATCTGAGCTTTTGGGACATTGTAAATCACTATTTTTTTGGGGCAATATACAACATCTGGATTAGTCAGTGTGCAATTTAAGCTAGAAATACACCCATCATTCTCTGGGGTTTTAAACACATTTTTTTTTTTTTTGCCAAAAAACACTTTTTAGGCCTTGCAGCATCAGCACGTGTGAAATTACAGGCTTATATACTGCTGTCAAATTAAGTTGTTAAACACTCGTTTGGGCAAAAATAAATTAGTTTGCAGCCTTTGATGCAGATGTCATTGTGAGATACACCCTTAATACATTTTGGGTTAGATTCTGAGATTTGAAATACTGCCATTTGGTGCACCAATATTGAATTCAGGCCTACAGTGGGTCAGGCTGTGTTAGATACACCCTCTACATACAGAGGTTTGATTCAGGCATTTGAAATACAGCCATTTCGGGCAAATAAATATTTAATTCAGGCCTACACTGATTCAGGCCGTGTGAGATACACCCTTTACATACTGTCGTTCTATTCTACTATTAAACACCCATTTAGGGCAAGATCCTAAATTCGAGAAATGAGGAGAGCGTCAAATAAAGGATGTGGCCCAGGTCGTGGTGCTGCTGGTGGAGCTCCTGTTGCAGGGAGAGGACGTGTTTGATCTGTGCCAGCTACACGCACAAGTGAAACCCCTTCCTCAGGTGCGAGTAGGCGACAAAACCTGCAGCAGTATTTGGTCGGACCTAATGCTGCTCTACGAATGGTGAGGCCTGAACAAGTACAGGTGATTAGTACATTGGGTTGCTGACAGTGGATCCAGTCCCTTCACATTGTCTCCCACCCAGTCTCCTGCTGAAAGTCCACAGTTGGCACCTAAAGCTGATTTACATCAGTCTTTTTCACCTCACCCCCTTGCAAATCAGCCAAGCAGTCTGAGCTCCAAGTCATGCAGCATTCTCTTCTGTTTTTTGATGACTGTTAGCAGGGTTTCCCAGGGCCATCCACCTAGCACTGCCCCAGAAGTGGAAGAGATTGAGTGCACCGATGCCCAACCACTTATGTTTCAAGATGAGTACATGGGAGGACTATCGCAGCACGTCTCTGATGACTAAACACTGGTGCCAACTGCTGGGGCTTTTGAAAGTGTACAGAACGACAAGGAAGGCAGAGGTGAAGACTGGGTGGAAGATCATGTGGTCCTCGACCCCACATGGAATCAAGGTCATGCGAGTGACCTATGTAGTTCGGAGGAAGAGGCAGTGGTCGCACAGAGCCACAAGCACAGCAGAAGAGGGAGCAGGGTGCAAAAGCGGAGTCGCCGTCCTCTAGACAGTGCGCCTGCTACTGCCCACTGCAGCAAGGGACCGAGCACACCAAAGCCAGCTCCTAGGAGTTCCCTGGCGTAGCAGTTCTTCAGACAATGTGCTGACGACAAGACACGAGTGGTTTGCACGCTGTGCAATCAGAGCCTGAAGCGAGGCATAAACGTTCTTAACCTGAGCACAACCTGCATGACCAAGCATCTAAGTGCAAAGCACGAGCTGCAGTGGAGTAGACACCTCCAAAAACCAAGAAAGGTCTCTGGCTCCTCCTGCTTCCTCTTCTGCTGCAGTCTCTGCCTCTTCATCCATCTCTGGAGTGACAGTGCCACCTGCCACCCCGCAAACAGAGGATCTGCCAGCAACACCAACACCTGGGTCACCAAGCATCTCCACAATGTCCCATGGAAGCGTTCAGCTCTCCAACTCCCAAATGCTGGAGAAGAAAAGGAAGTACCCCCCCCCCCCCCCCCACACACCCACCCGCTATCCCTAGCCCTGAATGCCAGCATTTCTAAATTACTGGCCTTTGAAATGCTGTCATTCCGTCTGGTGGAGACTGATAGTTTTAAAGGCCTTATGGCGGTGGCTGTCCTACAGTACGTCGTGCCCAGCCGCCACTACTTTTCAAGGCGAGCCATCCCTTCCCTGCTCAACCAAGTAGGGGAAAAAATCAGGTGTGCACTGCGCAACTCCATCTGTGGCAAGGTGCTCCTGACTACGGATACGTGGACCAGTAAGCACGGTCAGGGCCGTTATATCTCCATAACAGCACACTGGGTAAATGCAGTGGCAGCTGGGCCTGAGGCGGATAGCAGTTTGGCGCATGTCCTTCTACCACCGAGGATTGCAGGGCGCTTCAGTTTGCCTCCTGTTGCTTCCTCCTCCTACTCTGCTTCCTCATCCTCTACCAGCTCCTCATCCGGTCAGCGTAACACCTTCACCACCAAATTCAGCACAGCCAGGGGTAAACAACAGCAGGCAGTTTTAAAACTTATCTTTTTGGGGGACAAACCCCACACTGCGCAGGACCTGTGGACGGGCCTTGAACAACAGACCGATGAGTGGTTTGTGCCAGTCAGCCTCGAGCCTGGCCTGGTGGTGTGCGATAATGGGCGAAATCTCGTAGCAGCTCTGGGACTAGCTTGTTTGACGCACATCCCTAGCACATGTGCACATGGCCTGGCGCATGTGCTGAATTTGGTGGTGCAGAGATTCCTTAAAAATTACCCCGATATGTCAGAGCTGCTGCTTAAAGTGTGGGCCGTCTGTGTGTGCTTTCGACGTTCTCACCCTGCTGCTGCTCGCCTGTCAGCGCTGCAGCGTAACTTCGACCTTCCCGCTCACCGCCTCATATGCGACATGCCCACAAGGTGGAACTCCACCTTGCACATGCTGGCCAGACTGTGCGAGCAGCAGCAGGTGATGGTGGAGTTCCAGGTGCAGCACGCACGGCTGAGTCGCACTGCGGAACAACACCACTGCACCACCAATGACTGGGCCTCCATGCGAGACCTGTGTTCCTTGTTGCGCTGTTTCGAGTACTCCACCGACATGGCCAGTGCCAATAACGCCGTTCTCGGCGTTACTATCTTACTTCTATGCCTCCTTGAAAAAACACTCCTGGCGATGATGGAAGAGGATGTGGCACAGGAGGAGGAAGTGATCATTTCGTAGGGTTTCCAGCCAGTCATTCCCAAGTGGCTATGAGGGTGAGTTCCTGCACCCACAAACCCAAGGATCACAATTGTCGAGCCAGGGCACAGTTCTGGAGGATGACTAGGTGGAGGATGAGATGGAGGAGGAGGAACCATGTTCACAGCAGGGTGGCACCCAGACCAGCTCCTGGCCATCACTGGTGCGTGGATGGGGGGATACAGAGGACATAGACGATACACCTCCCACAGAGGACAGCTTTTTGTTGCCTCTGGGCAGCCTGGCACACATGAGCAATTACATGCTGCAGTGTTTCCACAACGACCGCTGAGTTGCCCACATTCTAACTTGAGCTGATTACTGGGTGGCCACGCTGCTGGATCCCCCTTACAAGGACAACGTACCGTCCTTAATTCCGTCACTGGAGCGTGATCGTAAGATGCGCGAGTACAAGCACACGCTGGTAGATGCGCTGCTGGTGGCATTCCCACCTGACAGCAGGGGCACAGTGGAAGCACAAGGCGAAGGCAGAGGACGAGGAAGAGGTTGCCAACGCAGCTGGGGCACCGCCAGCACCTCAGAAGGCAGGGTTAGCATGGCCAAAATGTTGAAAAGCTTTGTCAGCATGCCACAACAACCAGCACTACCAGCTGATATGGAACGTCTTAGCAAAAGGCAGCATTTCACCAACATGGTGGAGCAGTATGTGTGCACATGCCTACACGTACTGAATGACTGGTCTGCCCCCTTCAACTTCTTGGTCTCCAAATTGGGCACATGGCCTGAGCTTGCCCTTTACAGCCAGTGTATTATCTGAGCGTGTGTTTAGCACGGCAGGGGGCGTTATCAAAGACAAGCGCAGCCGCCTGTCTACAGCCTATGTGGACAAGCTCACGTTCATTAAAATAAACCAGGCATGGATCCCTCAGGACTTGTCCGTACCTTGTGCAGAATAGACATGTATACCGTCACTAACAAGCCATTGTTATACTGCAGCGCAATTGCTCAGTCTTGTATTTTGGATATTTCACACTCTTTTAGAGTGTACCCTAATTTTAAAAATAAAATTAAAACCAAAAACCTGTTGGCTACCTCGTCCTCCTCTGCCACCGCTTCCACCTTCTACCGCCTCCTCATACTCCATATGGAACTCCACCTCATAAATCAATTTTTTTATTTTTTATTTGTACGCATTTTTTATATAATTTCACTACTTTGTCATTTACATTTTCAGGTGAACTTCACTAATTTTTGGGTGTGATGTACCACTGCTATACCTTAGACAGGTTAAAAAAAAATAGTCAGTTACATTTTTTGGTGAAATTCACCAATTTTTGGGTGTAATATACCAGTCCTCTAGTTGACCGCTTAATAAATTTCAATAATTTTTCGGTTGCATTCTTGGGGTGACATTATACAATTTTAGATGTGAATAAACACCTGCTATGCATAAGTGACTGGGAATAAAATGTAATGTATTATTCAGTAATTAATGCGCGCCACATCCTTTCATTCAATGCTTAAACTTTGAAAAGTTGTCACACTTTTATGCTTTAATAATTTCTCCTATATTTCAACTCTATATACGGTAATTTTAAATTTGAAAAAATTAATCCTCCCTTGGATGTGGTCTTTCTCACGCTCCCTCTCTGGCCTAGAACCCTGATTCCCCGCCACCCGTGATCACCATGGTAGGCGCATAAAAGCACATTGAAAGTTGATAGAGCAGATATCCAATTGGATCGTGAACATCACGGGGATGTGCGACATGGTGGGGCAGTAAGTGTGCACACGCCTTCACGAACTGCCTGACAGGGGTCAGCCCCTGCAACTTCTGGATCTCCAAATTGGGCACATGGCCTGAGCTTGCCCTTTACCCCAGTGTATTGTCTGAACGTGTGTTTAGCACGACTGGAGGGGGTTATCACAGGTTATATTTCCCAATGTTTTGGGGTGTACCCTAATTTAAAAAATAAAATTTAAAACCAAAAAGCAGTGTAGGCTACCTCCTCCACCGCCGCATCCACCTACACCGCCACATCCACCGCCTCCTCAACCTACTCCATATGGACCTTGTCCTCCTATATCAAGATGATTATTTTTTATTTTTACCTATTATGTTATTTAAAGTCATTTCCCTATCCACATTTGTTTGCAGGGCACTTGCCATACTCTTAACCACATTTTGATGCCATTTGCGGCCCTCTAGCCCTTTCCATGACATTTTTACAGCCATTTTAGTGCTCAAAAGTACAAGTCCCCATTGACTTCAATGGGGTTCAGGGTCAAGTTCGGGTCCCGAACTAACTTCTGAAGTTCGGCCGAACCCGAACATCCAGGTGTCTGCTCAACTCTAATCGCTATCTGTTTTAAAAGCAGAGAAAAAGAAATTTGGAAAGTTGCAAATTTTTCGAAATTTTTGGTAAATTTGGGATTTTTATAAATAAAAAATTTTTTGGATTCAAATTTACCACTGTCATGAAGTACAATATATGTGGTGAGAAAACAATCTCAGAATGGCTTGGATAAGTAAAAGCGTTTTGAAAATGGCCCGGTCCTTAAGGGGTTAAAATGAGTTTTGGAAATTTTCTCACGTTTTAAGCATTGCTTCCAAACTTCTAAGCCTTCTAACGTCCCAAAGATTTACAAAATGATGCTAACATAAAGTAGACATATGGGGAATGTTAAGATATATTGAGGTATAACTTTGTTTTAAAAGCAGAAATTGAAATTTTGAAAAGGGCAGGAGGGAGAAAACTGGTCTAATTAATCTCCCTCTCCCTCCTCTCCCTCTTCCTTGAGGAAATAAAGCAGTTGGGTGAGGTTTGTTAATCTTTCTCGTATACGGCTGGGGGCTAGGAGTTTTTTTTCAGGGACTGGGCTCTTCTAAAGGTAATCTGGGGTTTTGGCTTGATGTGCTTCTTTAAAAATGGGTCTGCCTGTAGAATTGGCCAGTGTTTGGTTAAAAAATTGTGAAAAATATGATTGGTGTATGTCGTAAACAAAAAGTAGATTTGAAATTAGTTTTTTGGGGATTTTATTTTGGAAGTAAGCATTCTTGCAGTGTGTAGTTTCTCACCCGCTGATAGGCTGCCTCCACAATTTTGTTGGGGTACCCTTTATTTTGGAATCTGCTCTTAGTCTGACCCTGAGTGACGTAATCCTCATCCCTTGTGCAGTTTCTACATATCCGCTTGAACTGACTAAAGGGAATGTCTTTTTTGGTTTCTATAGACCTGTGATGGCTAACCTCTGGCACTCCAGCTGTGGTTAAACCAACTCCCAAGATGCACACTCTTGGCTGTTCTCAGAACTCCACAGAAATTCATGGAGCATGCTGGGAGTCGTAATTCATCTCAGCTGGAGTGTCGGCGGTTAGCCATCACTGCTATACACTTTCCTTTAAAGGATAAAGTAAGGAAAGTAAGGACTAAATATTCAATGGCTATATTGAAATAATTGGCTGTAAACGTGAGGTTAAACTTATTATTCAAATATAAGGTGAATTCCGTGGCATCAATCGTAGTCCCATCCCAAATAATTTACAGATCTATGTAACACTGATCTAATATTTTTAAACCAGGAGTGTTGACCATAAATGTATTGCTCTTCAAACAGTCCCATATACAAATTCGTAAAGCGCATACCCATGGCAGTACCTTAGTCTGTATATTTTATTTTCGAAAGTGAATATATTGTGGTTCAGAATAAAATCTATTGCATCTAGTACAAATTGCCCTTGTGAAGAGGGCATTGTTTTATCTTGAAGAAAATGTTTGACTCTTCTACCTGCCAAATGTGATATTGGAATACAGGGCAGAGACATCTAATGTAAACCAGATGTACAGTACAGACCAAAAGTTTGGACACACCTTCTCATTCAAAGAGTTTTCTTTATTTTCATGACTATGAAGGCATCAAAACTATGAATTAACACATGTGGAATTATATACATAACAAACCAGTGTGAAACAACTGAAAATATGTCATATTCTAGGTTCTTTAAAGTAGCCACCTTTTGCTTTGATTACTGCTTTGCACACTCTTGGCATTCTCTTGATGAGCTTCAAGAGGTAGTCCCCTGAAATGGTCTTCCAACAGTCTTGAAGAAGTTCCCAGAGATGCTTAGCACTTGTTGGCCCTTTTGCCTTCACTCTGCGGTCCAGCTCACCCCAAACCATCTCGATTGGGTTCAGGTCCGGTGACTGTGGAGGCCAGGTCATTTGGCGCAGCACCCCATCACTCTCCTTCATGGTCAAATAGCCCTTACTTTCAAAGTTTTCCCAATTTTTCGGCTGACTGACCTTCATTTCTTAAAGTAATGATGGCCACTCGTTTTTCTTTACTTAGCTGCTTTTTTCTTGCCATAATATAAATTTTAACAGTCTATTCAGTAGGACTATCAGCTGTGTATCCACCTGACTTCTCCTCAACGCCACTGATGGTCCCAACCCCATTTATAAGGCAAGAAATCCCACTTATTAAACCTTACAGGGCACACCTGTGAAGTGAAAACCATTTCAGGGGACTACCTCTTGAAGCTCATCAAGAGTGTGCAAAGCAGTAATCAAAGCAAAAGGTGGCTACTTTGAAGAACCTAGAATGAGACATATTTTCAGTTGTTTCACACTTGTTTGTTATGTATATAATTCCACATGTGTTAATTCATTAGTTTTGATGCCTTCAGTGTGAATCTACAATTTTCATAGTCACGAAAATAAAGAAAACTCTTTGAATGAGAAGGTGTGTCCAAACTTTTGGTCTGTACTGTATGTCTCTTGCCATTCAACTTCCTTAAGTTGAGATATTAGACTAGGTGAATCTTTCAAGTAAGAAGGTAATCTCACATTTCTGTAGTAACAGGTCTACATAATGTGATGGGTTCCTTTTTTTTATTTGTCAAAATCTTTCTTGTCAAAAGAATGGAAGAGGCCGAAAGACAACAGATTCTGACAAAAAAATTAAAATATTTTTGACCATCTCAATTTAGCTCTATTTTATCATTTACCAAAAGTACACAAAGCCATCTACAGTCCTGATCAAAAGTTTAAGACCACTTGAAAAATGGCAAAAAAATCATATTTAGCATGGCTGGATCTTAACAAGGTTCCAAGTAGAGCTTCAACATCCAACAAGAAATGGGAGTGAGACAAAACATTTTTTGAGCATTCAATTTAATGAAAACAACGAATAAACTGAAACAGGCTGTTTTTCAGCTGATCAAAAGTTTAGGACCACACCTCCAAAAAAAAAACTAAACCCCCCCCCCCCCCAAAACAGAAATCCAACTTCCAAACATGAACTCAGTAATGAGTAGCTCCGCCGTTATTGTTTATCACTTCAAAAATTCATTTTGGCATGCTTGATGCAAGCGTTTCCATGAGGTGAGTGGGAACATTTCTCCAAGTGGTGAAGATGGCCGCATGAAGGCCATCTACTGTCTAGAACTGTTGTCCATTTTTGTTAACTTCCCTTGCCATCCATCCCCAAAGGTTCTCAATTGGATTTGGATCAGGGGAACACGCAGGATGGGCCAAAAGAGTGTTATTCTCTTGGAAGAAGTCCCTTGTCCTGCGGGCATTGTGTACTGTAGCGTTGTCTTGTTGAAAAACCCAGTCGTTACCACACAGAGGAGGGCCCGCAGTCATGAGGAATGCTCTCTGCAACATCTGGACATAGCCAGCGGCCATTTGACGCCCCTGCACTTCCTGAAGCTCCATTGTTCCACTGAAGGAAAAAGCACCCAGACCATTATGGCGCCCCCTCCACTGTGGCGAGTAGAAAACATCTTAGGTGGGATCTGCTTGTCATGCCAGTAACGTTGGAAAACATCAGGACCATCAAGGTTACATTTTTTCTCATCGGAGAATAAAACTTTCTTCCACCTTTGAATGTCCCATGTTTGTTTGGTGCTCTCTTGCAAAGTCCAAACGAGCAGTTCTGTGGCGTTCAAGGAGACTAGGTCTTTGAAGACTTTTTTTGTTTTTGAAGACCTTCAGTCTCAGATGCTGTCTGATGGTTATGGGTCTGCAGTCGGCACAAGCAAGGGCCTTAATTTGGGTCGAGGATCGTACAGTGTCTTGACGGACAGCCAATAGGATCCTCTGGCTCAGTGCTGATGAAATTATTTTTTTTTGGGTCTTCCACTTGACTTTTTTGTTCCATAACCCTCAGGATCATTTAAGAAATTCCAAATGACTGTCTTAGGCCTCATGCACACGACAGTATTTTTTCACGGTCCGCAAAACGGGGTTCTTTTCGTCCGTGGGTCTTCCTTGATTTTCGGAGGATCCACGGACATGGTGTCCGCCTGGCCTTGCAGAGCCAAACTGATCCGTCCTGAATTACAATGCAAGTCAATGGGGACGGATTCGTTTGACGTTGACACAATATGGTGCAATTGCAAACTGATCCGTCCCCCATTGACTTTCAATGTAAAGTCAGGAGTTAATATACCATAGGATCTGAGTTTTCTCCAATCCGATGGTATATTTTAACTTGAAGCGTCCCCATCACCATGGGAACACCTTTCTTAGAATATACCATCGGATTTGAGTTAGATCGTGAAACTCATATCCGACAGTATATTCTAACAGGGGCATTCACATAGTGATGGGGACGTTTCAAGTTAGAATATACTACGAACTGTGTACATGACTGCCCCCTGCTGCCTGGCAGCACCCGATCTCTTACACCGCACCTGAAGGGGTTAATTGTGCGTATCATAGCCCCCTGTAAGAGATCAGGGGCTGCCAGGCAGACCCCCGTCCCTCCCCAGTTTGAATATCATTGGTGGCCAGTGTGCGGGCCCCCCCTCCCTCCCTCTATTGTATTATCATTGGTGGCCAGTGTGCGGCCCCCCCTCCCTCCTTCTATTGTATTATCATTGGTAGCCAGTGTGCGGCTCCCCTCCCTCTATTGTATTAATATCATTGGTAGCCAGTGCGGCCCCCCTCCCTCCCTTCTATTGTATTATCATTGGTAGCCAGTGTGCGGCCCCCCCTCCCTCTATTGTATTAATATCATTGGTGGCCAGTGTGCGGCCCCCCCCTCCCTTCTATTGTTTTAATCATTGGTGGCCAGTGTGGCCTCCAATGATATTAATACAATAGAGGGAGGAGGGGCCGCACTGGCCACCAATGAAATTAAAACTGGGGAGGGAGGGGGGTTAATTGTGCGGATCACAGCCCCCTGTAAGAGTTCGGGTGCTGCCAGGCAGCAGGGGGCAGTCATGTACACAGTTCGTAGTATATTCTAACTAGAAGCGTCCCCATCACTATGGGAACGCCTCTGTGTTAGAATATACTGTCGGATTTGAGTTTTCACAAAGTGAAAACTCAGCTCTGAAAAAGCTTTTATGCAGACGGATCTTCGGATCCGTCTGTATGAAAGTAGCCTACGGACACTAATGCCAATCTTGTGTGCATCCGTGTTTTTTCACTGACCCATTGACTTGAATGGGTCCGTGAACCGTTGTCCGTCAAAAAAATAGGACCGGTCATATTTTTTTTTTGACAGGATACACGGATCACGGCCGCGGATGACAAACGGTGCATTTTCCGAGTTTTTAACGGACCCATTGAAAGTCAATGGGTCCGCAGAAAATCACGGAAAACTGAACGGCCACGGGTGCACACAACGGTCGTGTGCATGAGGCCTTACTGTGTCCCACCTCAGCAGCGATGGCGCGCTGTGAGAGACCCTGCTTATGCAGTTCAACAACCCGACCACATTCAAAAAGGGAGTTTTTTTGCCTTTGCCATCACAACCTGTGACTACCTGACAGAAAATGACAATGAATCCACATCTTTGCACAGATTTGGCCTTTTAAAGGCATGTGGTCCTAAACTTTTGATCAGCTGAAAAAAAGCCTGTTTCAGTTTCTTTGTTTTCATTAAATTTAATGCTCAAATAATGTTTTGTCTCACTCCCATTTCTTCTTGTTGCATGTTGAAGCTCTACTTGGAACCTTGTTAAGATCCAGCCATGCTAAATATGATTTTTTTGCCATTTTTCAAGTGGTCTTAAACTTTTGATCAGGACTGTATAACCCTCCAGGGAGACCAATAATCTCTGGCATCTCTTCTCGAACCTGTAACCTATCGCATTATGTAGACATCACTATAGAAATATGTCTTCAGATTGCCTTCCTATCCAAAAGATTCATCTAGTCTAATCTCAACTTAAGGAAGTTGAATGGCAAGAGACATGCATCTGGGTTGGATGCCTCTGCCCTGTGTTCCAATATTTTCTTCAACAAGATGAAACAATGCCCTTTTCACTAGGGTAATTTGTACTAGATGCAATAGATTTTATTCTGAGCCACAATACATTCACTTTTGAAAATATACAGACTAAAGATACCGCCATGGGTACGCACTTCACAAATTTGTATATGGGACTATTTGAAGAGCAATACATTTAGTCAACACTCCTGGTTTAACAAAATATTATATAAGCGTTCTATAGATCTGTTAATTATTTGGCATGGGAGTATGATTAATGCCACTGAATTCACCTCATATTTGAACAATATGTTTACAGCCAATTATTCCAATATAGCCATTGAATATTTAGAACTTATCTTATCTTTTAAAGGAAATTCTATAGCTGTGATGGCTAACCACTGGCACACCAGCTGAGGTGAAATTACAACTCCCAGCATGCTCCATTAATTTTTGTGGCGTTCCATTATTTAATTTCGTTTGACATATACATATACATACATATACAGTAATTACATAGAAAAAATTGGGCTGCGCATAAAATTTTCAATGGATGGTTCCGCAAAAACGGAACGGATAGGGAAGACATATGGGAGTACATTACGTATGCGTTCCTTTATATATTTTTATTTTTTTGTAGTAGAGTTAACACACATGCTTTTGAGACGTGTTAACTAAACTAAATGCATTAAGCAAACGCCTTCAATTGCTTTTCAAAAGCTTGTTTCAAGATAACATGATGAGTTAAGAAATTTGAGTTAAGAGTTTGTGTTAACCCTGCTACATCTGCATCTTTTAATGCATACAGAGTACATTCCTTTTTTTTTTTTTTTTTTTTTTTTGCGGAACCAATGAAATGAATGGTTCCATATACGGAACGCAGAAAACCGTCCGCAAAAGGATGAAAGGGTCGTGTGAAAGAGGCCTTAAGCCAGTTCAAACGGATACTTAGAAACTGCACAAGGGACGAGGATTGTCACTCGGGGTCAAACTATTAAATGCAGATTCTAAATTAAAGGGTAGCCCAACAAAATTGTGGAGGCAGCCTATCCGCGGGTGAGAAACTACACACAGCAAGAATGCTTACTTTCTAAAGAAAATCCCAAAAAACTGATAATTTAAAATGTACTTTTCTCACGACATAAAACAAATCATATTTTGTGCAATTTAACCATACTCTGGCCAATTCTACAGGCAGACCTATTTTAAAGAAGCACAAGCCAAAACCCCAGATTACCTTTAAAAGAGCCCAGTCCCTGAAAAGTCTCCTAGCCCCCAGCCGTATACAGACAGATTGACTAACCTCACCCAACTACTTTATTTCCTCAACTTCTAGGAAACTATAAAATGTGGCCCTCGCCGATGTAAATGTTGTCTGAACATCTCCACACAGATTTCTCCAGTGACGTTTCAAAATTAAACACATTTTGAATTGCTCCTCCTCCTATATTATATTTATTGTAATGCACTTGCCAACTCCAATATATAGGCCGCACAGCCCTTAGCCTGAGAGTAAATAAACTGTTGTAACAGTCAATGGGGTCATTAAACATGGAGTTTCCTGATACTTTTTACAAGTTCCAGCTCCACTTTGATAAAGGAAATAAAAAATTCTTGCGGTAAAATTTCATCCATCGGTTTACATAAATATCAGTCTTGTCTACGTGTTTCGGGCTACCAAAGACAAATTTCAGCCCTGCCTCATGACACAGTAAGACCTAAAAAATGAGACCTTTTTAAAAGGGAAGGTGCACCTGTGCTCACTAATTGTTTCCACAGGTCTGCAACCGCCCCCAAGAAAAGGTGCCACACCTTCAAATAGCTCTTCTCATGAAAATAAAAGGAAAAACACAAAAGTAACATTAACCATACATATACATAGTGAGAAATAACTATGCAAAGATAAGAAAAAATTAGGGGATCGGCATAATATATATGCTAGTTGTATACAAAACATTGTAATATTTTCATGAAGAGCTATTTTAAGGTGTGGCACCTTTTCTTAGGGGCGGTTGCAGTCCTGTGGAAACAGAGCACAGGTGCACCTTCCCCTTTAAAAGGTCTCATTTTTAAGGTCCTACTGTGTCATGAGGAAGGGCTGAAATTTGTCATTGGTAGCCCGAAACGCGTAGACAAGACTATGTAAACCGATGGATGAGATTTTACCGCAAGCAAAATAAATATTTTCCTTTATCAAAGTGGAGCTGGATTCCTTCTAACCTTTTTGTATACAGTTACTCGTTGCCTGACTCGGGTTATCCGTGCTCACAGCTGAAGGAGGGGCAGGTGAGAGCTGCTGAACTTTCTTTCTTTAAGATAATTTATTAGTACGAATAGAGAACACAAGCTAAAAGCAACTGCAAATGCATGAACAATTTAGTTTTCTAGATCCGTAATGTAATGAAGAGATCAGCATTAATTCCAATGCATGATTGCACAAAATGGAGGTATAGTAAGGTAAATACAATTTATTTTTTTTATATAAAAAGGACATTTATTTTCATGTCGGTTGTGGGTGTATAAAATATATACTGCCTGTCCCAAAAAAATTGCCACCTGGATTTAACAAATAGTTATGAGCCTCCTATTGGTTAATTACTGCATGGGCTAATATCTTTCAGCTGGCAAGTTATTTAACCAACTGGTCGTTTTTATCTCCTGCACCATACTCTTTTTAATCATGTTTGTTAAATATGTGTTTTTGTAATAAAGTATTAATTCATTATAAGCGGTCTGGCATTTTTTTGTAGGTTTATTTACTTTCACACCTGCGTTGGGTGCGGATCCGTCTGGTATCTGCACAGACGGATCCGCACCTATAATGCAAACGATTGTATCAGTTCAGAACGGATCCGACTGCATTATGAAGAACAAAGTCAAAACGTATCCGTCCTGACTTAGGCCGAATGCACCCGGCTGTGGAACACGGCCGTGAGCGGTCCGTGGTATCCCATCCTGGCAGTGTATTACTGTAGTGCGGCGGCATGAAGCAACCAATGACGCCGTGCGCTCCTGCTGTCAGCAGGATACCATGGACTGCTCACGCCCGTGTTCCATGGCAGTGTGCATTCGGCCTTACATTAAAAGTCAATGGGGGACGGATCCGTTTTCAATTGCACCATATTGTGTCAGTGAAAACTGATCCGCTCCCATTGACTTACACTGTAAGTCAGGACGGATCCGTTTGGCTTTGCATCGCCAGGCGGACACCAAAACGCTGCAAGCAGCGTTTTGGTGTCCGCATCCAGAGCAGAATGGAGGCGGAACGGAGCCAAACTGATGCATTCTGAATGGATCCTTATCCATTCAGAATGCATTGGGCTGAACTGATCCGTTTTGAACAGTTTGTGAGATCCCTGAAACGGCAGTGTGAAAGTAGCCTTATTCATGACCATACTATGTAGCAAAATTTCCTAGTTTAACCCCTTAAGGACTTAGGACGTACTGGTAGGGCATGTTTGCCAAGTCCTTAACCACTTCCCATCTGGGCCATTTGCCCCCTTCCTGACCAGGCCAAATTTTGCAAAACTGACATATCTCACTTTATGTGGTAATAACTTTGGAACGCCTTTATTTATCCAAGTCATTCAGAGATTGTTTTCTCGTGACACATTGTACTTCATGATAGTCATAAATTTGAGTCAAAATATTTCACCTTTATTTATGAAAAAATCCCAAATTTACCCAAAAATTTAAAAAATTCGCAATTTTCTAAATTTCAATTTCTCTGCTTTTAAAACAAAGTGATACCTCATAAAATATTTATTATTTAACATTCCCCATATGTCTACTTTATGTTGGCATCATTTTGGAAATGTCATTTTATTTTTTTAGGACGTTAGAAGGTTTAGAAGCAATTCTTCAAATTTTTAAGAAAATTGCCAAAACCCACTTTTTAAGGACCAGTTCAGGTATGAAGTCACTTTGTGGGGCCTACATAGTGGATACCCCCATAAATGACCCCATTGTAGAAACTACACCCCTCAAGGTATTCAAAACCGATTTTACAAACTTTGTTAACCCTTTAGGCGTTCCACAAGAATTAAAGGAAAATGGAGATCAAAGTTTTAAATTTCACTTTTTTGGCAGATTTTCCATTTTAATCAATTTTTTTCTTTAACACATCGATGGTTAACAGCCAAACAAAACTCAATATTTATTACCCAGATTCTGCGGTTTACAGAAACACCCCACATGTGGTCATAAACTTCTGTATGGGCACACAGCAGGGCGCAGAAGAAAAGGAACTCCACATGGTTTTTAGAGTGCCCCCTGATGCACCCTTACAGTAGAAACTCCCAAGAAGTGACCCCATTTTGGAAACTAGGGGATAAGGTGCCAGTTTTATTAGTACTATTTTTGGGTACATATGATTTTTTGATCATTCATTATAACACTTTATGGGGCAAGGTGACCAAAAAATTGGTTGTTTTAGCACAGTTTCTATTTATTTTTACAGCGTTCACCTGAGGGGTTCAGTCAAGTGACATTTTTATAGAGTAGATTGTTACGGACGTGGCGATACCTAATATGTATACTTTTTCTCATTTATTAAAGTTTTACACAATAGCATTTTTGAAACAAAAAAAATTATGTTTTAATGTGTCCATGTTCTGAGAGCTATAGTTTTTTTATTTTTTGAGAGATTTTCTTATGTAGGGGCTCATTTTTTGCGGGATGAGGTGACGGTTTTATTGGTACTATTTTGTGGGACATACGCATTTTTGATCACTTGGTGTTGCACCTTTTGTGATGCAAGGTGACAAAAATTGCTTGTTTTGACAGTTCTTTTTTTTTTTTACGGTGTTCACCCGAGGGGTTAGGTCATGTGATATTTTTATAGAGCTGGTTTTCTACGGACGCGGCAATACCAAATATGTCTATTTTATTTTTTTAACCCTTTATTTTTTTACACTTTTCGTCCCCCATAAGGTCATACAAGACCTCTGGGGGACATTTTGCTTCACTTTTTCTTTTTTTTTTTTTTTCACTGTTGATTTCTCCTGTAACTGGGGCTGACATAGTAGCCCCAGTTACAGGACAAATACACCCCTATAGAGGCTGTACAGCAGCAATCCTGCGCTGTACAGCCTCACAGCAGGGCTGATCGAGGTCTCTGAGACCTCACACAGCTCCTGCACACTCCGGTCACGGCGGTCACATGACCGCCGGGCCGGAACAGGAAGCGCACAGCTCGGTGAGCGCTGTGTCTGCAGCGATCCGGAAGGCAGGGACACCTGGGCACTGTCCCTGCCTTGTCTTAGGGTTGCCCTGCTGTCACTGACAGCGGGCAACCCGATCAGCAGCTGCACGATTAGCGTGCAGCTGCTATTTCTGACAGGACGTTTTAAAACGTGCTGTCAGAAATAGACGTCCACCCATAGGACGTTTATAGTCTATGGGCGGATGTGAAGCGGTTAAGGACCCATGACGTACCGGTACGTCATGAGTTTTAAATGAGATTGCGGCGCTGCTGGGGTTAATCCGCACATTGCTGACACCCTGGTATAAACGGCTGACATCGGTGATGCGATGTCAACCGTTTAACCCTTTCCATACATCGGTCCGTACGGACCGCTGTATGGAAAAAGTGAACAGTAAGAGGGAGCTCCCTCCCTCTCCCATCGGGGGGCTGCTGTGCCTTTGCAGCCCCCTGATGGAGAGGGAGAGAGCCCCCCGACAGCCCCGTCCTTACCCTTCCCCGTCTGTGCAGTTCTGACAACTACTGAGCAGACTGGGAAGGTTCCCATGGCAACAGGACGCCGTCTTGGGCATCCTGCTGTCCATGGTGCTGAACAGATCTGTGCTACAGGCAGAGATCTGTTCAAAGTGTAAGTAAAATACAGTACAATATATATTGTACTGTACTGTATTATACAGACATCAGACCCACTGGATCTTCAAGAACCAAGTGGGTCTGGGTCAAAAAAAAGTGAAAAAAAAGTAAAAATCAAAAAACACATTTATCACTGATTAAAAATGAAAAAAAGAAAATTCCCTACACATGTTTGGTATCGCCGCGTCCGTAACGACCTGATATATAAAACGGTTATGTTACTTTACCCGACCGGTGAACGCCATAAAAATAAACTATGATGAAATTTAAATTTTGCCCACCTTACTTCCCAAAAAAGGTAATAAAAGTGATCAAAAAAGTCGCATGTATGCCAAAATTGTAACAATCAAACCGTCATCTCATCCCGCAAAAATCATACCCTACCCAAGATAATCGCCAAAAAACTGAAAAAACTATGGCTCTCAGACTATGGAGACACAAACATGTTTTTTTTTTTTTTGTTTCAAAAATGAAATCATTGTGTAAAACTTACATAAACAAAAAAAAGTATACATATTGGGTATCGACCGGCTCTATAAAAATATCACATGAGTTAACCCCTCAGGTCACCACCGTAAAAAAATAAAAATAGGTGTAAAAAAAAAGCCATTTTTCTTCATCTTACATCACAAAAAGTGTAATAGCAAGCGATCAAAAAATCATAGGCACCCCAAAATAGTGCCAATAAAACAGCCATCACATCCCGCAAAAAATGAGACCCTACTTAAGATAATCGCCCAACAACTGAAAAAACTATGGCTCTTAGGCTATGGAGACACTAAAACTTTTTGTTTTAAAAATGAAATCATTGTGTAAAACTTACATAAATAAAAAATTTTTTTTATACATATTGGGTATTGCCGCGTCTGTGACAACCTGCTCTATAAAATTACCACATGATCTAACCTTTCAGATGAATGTTGTAAATAACAAAAAAAAAAAACTGTGCCAAGAAAGCTATTTTTTGTTACCTTGCCGCACAAAAAGTGTAATATAGAGCAACCAAAAATCATATGTACCCTAAACTAGTACCAACAAAACTGCCACCCTATCCCGTAGTTTCTAAAATGGGGTCACTTTTTTGGCGTTTCTACTCTAGGGGTGCATCAGGGGGGCTTCAAATGGGACATAGTGTCAAAAAAACCAGTCCAGCAAAACCTGCCTTCCAAAAACCATATGGCATTCCTTTCCTTCTGAGCCCTGCTGTGTGCCCGTACAGCAGTTTACGACCACATATGGGGTGTTTCTGTAAACTACAGAATCCGGGCAACAAATATTGAGTTTTGTTTGGCTGTTAACCCTTGCTTTGTTACTTGAAAAAAAATATTAAAATGGAAAATCTGCCAAAAAAGTGAAATTTTGAAATTGTATCTCTATTTTCCATTAAATCTTGTGCAACACCTAAAGGGTTAACAAAGTTTGTAAAATCAGTTTTGAATACCTTGAGGGGTGTAGTTTCTTAGATGGGGTCACTTTCATGGAGTTTCTACTCTAGGGGTGCATCAGGGGGGCGTCAAATGGGACATGGTGTAAATAAACCAGTCCAGCAAAATCTGCCTTCCAAAAACCAAACGGCGCACCTTTCACTCTGCGCCCCCGCTTTGTGGCCGTACAGTAGTTTACGGCGACATATGGGGTGTTTCTGTGAACTGCATAGTCAGGGCAATAAAGATTAGTCTTGTTTGGCTGTTAATCCTTGCTTTGTTAGTGGAAAAAAATGGGTTAAAATTGAAAATTAGCCAAAAAACTGAAATTCTCAAATTTCATCCCAATTTGCCAATAACTCTTGTGCAACACCTAAAGGGTTAACGAAGTTTGTAAAATCAGTTTTGAATACCTTGAGGGGTGTAGTTTATAGAATGGGGTCATTTTTGGGTGGTTTCTATTATGGAAGCCTCGCAAAGTGACTTCAGAGCTGTAGTGGTCCCTAAAAATTGGGTTTTTGTAAATTTCTGAAAAATTTCAAGATTTGCTTCTAAACTTCAAAGCCTTGTAACATCCCCAAAAAATAAAATATTCCCAAAATAATTCAAACATGAAGTAGACATATGGGGAATGTAAAGTCATCACAATTTTTGGGGGTATTACTATGTATTACAGAAGTAGAGAAACTGAAACTTTGAAATTTGCAAATTTTTCCAAATTTTTAGTAAATTAGGTATTTTTTTTATGCAAAAAAAAATTTTTTTTATTGACTTCATTTTACCAGTGTCATGAAGTACAATATGTGACGAAAAAACAATCTCAGAACGGCCTGGATAAGTCAAAGCGTTTTAAAGTAATCACCATTTAAAGAGACACTGGTCAGATTTGCAAAAAATGGCCAAGTCCTTAAGGTGAAATAGGGCTGAGTCCTTAAGGGGTTAAAAAACCCTTCACCCACCTCAGACACTCTTCTGCTTCCATGTGTGAACAATCTTCAAATTGGAATCGAGGGTGCGTCTGGTGACATCATAAAATACAAAACTACTTAAAAAGAAACTTTTACAAGGGGAAAAATTTATCATACAAAATATAAATCAATATTCAAAGATGAGATCATGTCTATTATTCATGCCTTTCGGAATCCTGGTATGTAATGAGATCCAAAGACTCACTACTATTAAAAAGCAGTCTGTTTTAGATCTCCTCACAATGTTTTTTTTTTTTTTTTTTTTTTTTTTTTTTAAAACCCTTTTCAATATCAATGACTTCAAGATCTGCTGTGTTACCTCCATTTAAGTCTCTGAAATGTCAAGACAACATGGAAATATTCACTACCTTTTTAAGTTTTTTAATGTCTGAAAGAGGTTTCCTCATTCTATTTTTTTTTATTTTTTTACTATTTGAAGTGCAACCCACATATTGAACACTACAGCTGCTGCAGGTGGCTAAATACAGTTGCAAGAAAAAGTATGTGAACCCTTTGGAATGATATGGATTTCTGCACAAATTGGTCATAAAATGTGATCTGATCTTCATCTAAGTCACAACAATAGACAATCAGTCTGCTTAACCACTTTAGGACCACAGGTTTATACCCCCCTAGTGACCAGGCCCTTTTTTACAAATCGGCACTTCACAACTTTAACGGTTTATTGCTCAGTCATGGAACTTGGCACCCAAATGAATTTACCTCCTTTTCTTCTCACAAATTTCTTTTGGTGGTATTTGATTGCTGCTGAGATTTTTTGTTTTTCTGATATTAATCAAAATAGACCGCAATTTTCTATCAGTGTATTTTTAACTTTCTCTGGTTAAATTGTTCAAATATAATTACATTTCTATACAAGTCTGTGTCAGAATTTATTGTGCTACATGTCTTTGATAAAAAAAAAATCTAAGTGTATATTGGTTTGCACAAAAGTTATAGCGTTTACAAACTATGGTACAAAAATGTGAATTTCCGCATTTTGAAGCAGCTCTGACTTTCTGAGCACCTGTCATGTTTCTTGAGGTGCTAGAATGCCAGGATAGTATAAATACCCCCCAAATGACCCCATTTTAGAAAGAAGACACCCCAAAGTATTCGCGGAGGGGCATGGTGAGTTTATGTATGATTTAATTATTTTTCACACATTAGCGGAAAATGACACTTGCTGAGAAAAAGAATTTCCATTTCTGCTAACTTGTGGCAAAAAAATAAAAAATCTCCCACGAACTCACTATGCCCCTCAGTGAATACCTTGGGGTGTCTACTTTCCGAAATTGGGTCATTTGTGGGGTGTGTTTACTGTTCTGGCATTTTGGGCGGGGCTAAATTGTGAGCAACCCTGTAAAGCCTAAAGGTACTTGTTAGACTTTCGGCCCCTTTACGCACCTAGGCTGCAAAAAAGTCACACATGTGGTATCGCTGTACTCAGAAGAAGTAGGGCAATGTGTTTTGGGGGTGTATTTTTACATATACCCATGCTGGGTGAGAGAAAGATCTCTGTAAATTGACAACTTTGTATAAAAAAATGGGAAAAGTTGTCATTTACAGAGATTTCTCACACACAGTTTGGGTATATGTAAAAATACACCCCAAAACACATTGCCCTACTTCTGAGTACGGCGATACCACGTGTGACAATATTTTGCAGCCTAGGTGCACAAAGGGGCCCAAATTCCAATGAGTACCTTTAGGATTTCACAGGGCATTTTTTACGCATTTGGATTCCAAACTACTTCTCACGCTTTAGGGCCCCTAAAATGCCAGGGCAGTATAAATACCCAAGTGACTCTATTTTGGAAAGAAGACACCCCAAGGAATTTTGTGAGGGGCATGGCGAGTTCATGTAAAAAAATTTTTTTTTTCACAAGTTAGTGGAATATGAGACTTTGTAAGAAAAAAATATATATCATTTTCCGCTAACTTGTGCCAAAAAAAAAATTCTTCTATGAACTCGCCATGCCCCTCACGGAATACCTTGGGGTGTCTTCTTTCCAAAATGGGGTCACTTGTGGGGTATTTATACTGCCCTGGCATTTTAGGGGCCCTAAAGCGTGAAGTAGTTTGGAATCCAAATGCGTAAAAAATGCCCTTTGAAATCCTAAAAGTACTCATTGGAATTAGGGCCCCTTTGTGCACCTAGGCTGCAAAAAAGTGTCACACGTGTTATCTCCGTACTCAAAAGAAGTAGGGCAATGTGTTTTGGGGTGTATTTTTACATATACCCATGCTGGGTGAGAGAAATAGCTCTGTAAATTGACAACTTTGTATAAAAAAAATTTAAACGTCATTTACAGAGATTTCTCACACACAGGATGGGTATGTGTGAAAATACACCCCAAAACACATTGCCCTACTTCTCCTGAGTACGGCGATACCACATGTGACACTTTTTTGCAGCCTAGGTGCGCAAAGGGGCCAAATTCCAATGAGTACCTTTTTAGGAAGGCATTTTTAGACATTTGCATTCCAGACTTCTCACGCTTTAGGGCCCCTAAAATGCCAGGGCAGTATAAATACCCCACAAGTGATCCCATTTTGGAAAGACACCCTAAGGTATTCCGTGAGGGGCATGGCGAGTTCATAGATTATTATTTTTTCCATTACGCCCCATGACAGCACCTGTGAGAGATCCTCCTCCTTCCAGACAGGAAACAGGAACTTCCCAGATCTTTAAATTGGTCCCATGCCTTCCACCTTCAGTTCTTTCCTGTTTCCTGTCCAGGGACAGGAGGATTTCTTTCCAGGTCTATTTTGTGGCTGCAGGACCTCTAGGGTTAAGACTAAACCTAGTGGAGGTACCTGTTGGCGTAAGTCTCCACTAGGAGCCGCTGAGAAGTCCGGCGTCTGCATTTTCTTCCCTTCTTCGGAGCCATGGGGGGATGCCTGGGCTGCCTCGTGTCCCTGCCTGCCGGCGAAGTCGCGGCATGAGGGGGGAGCTGCGTCTTCCCTCTCATTGAGGCTGGCTGTGCTGGACGCGCGCGTCGCGCCGGAAGTGACGCGTGCGTTCCACCGGCCGGAAGGGGAGGAGCTAAAACATGGCGGGCGCTGCGCGGCCCATTTGAAAAAGGGAACGCCAGCCAGCCAGCGTCGAGGGAGTAGCAGCAGGATCGACTGGCACAAGCGGCACCTACAGCCCTCGATTGCCCCCCTTTACACAGCACGATGATGCAGGAAGAAGGGGGATGTACAACAGCGCACCGACAGACAGGAGCAGCTTTTGGAACCCAGCATGGTACTCCTGGGGGTAAGAGGGGTTAACCCCCACCATCTCCCTTTGGGGAGTTATTATTTTGGCCAGGTTAAACTGATGGGATGTTTTATTAAATGCAGGCTAAAGAGGCCCCAAGGAAAGCTTCCCACAAAAGAGCTAAGGAGTGTGGAATCTGCAAGAGGAAGTTGGATTCATCTTACTCCAAGACATGTTGTCAGCCATGTCTGGATAAGTTAGTGGCAGAGGAGTCGCCATCTTTATTACAGAGTATCCAGAATTTAGTAAAAAATGAAGTCCGTTCGTCCGTAGAGGAGCTTAGAAAATCCCTGCCTAGCTCATCCAGGCATAAGAAGGCCCAGGCGGTAGCGGAGGATACTACGGACTCCGAGTCTGAGGAGTGCGCTATTGTAGACTGATTCCTCTTCCGAGGATTTGACAGGGAAGCCGTTGTTTAGAGCTGAAGATACGGACCTATTATTGAAGGCGGTTAGATCCACGATGGAGCTGGGGGAGGAAAATGAGTCCAGGTCTAGACCAGAGCTGATGTTTGAGAGCCTTAAGCCCAAAAGGTCTAGAGTTTTCCCCATTCAGGACTGTATAAAGGACCTGATTAAACGTGAATGGGAGAAGCCCGATAAAAAATTCTTTATCCCTAGAGCGGTCAAGAGAAAGTACCCCTTTGATGATCAGGAGGTCTCAGCTTGGCAGGAGGTACCAAGGGTAGACGCTCCTGTAGCTAAAATAAATAAAAAGTCAGCCCTTCCGTTTGAGGATCTAGGGTCCCTTAAGGATCCCATGGACAAAAGGGCAGACGCATACTTAAGGAAGAATTGGGAAGCTTCCACCTCTGCCTTTAAGCCAAATATAGCAACTACCTCGGTGGCTAGGTCATTAAAGCTCTGGTTGGAGGAATTAGAGTCTCATATAGAGAATAAGACTCCTAGGGATCAGCTGCTTGAGGCAATACCAACTATGTCCAGGGCAGTGGACTTTATTTCTGATGCCTCTGCTGATGCATTGAGGCTATCCGCTAGGGCGGCTGCCCTATCCAATTCAGCCAGAAGGTCCTTATGGTTGAAAGGGTGGAGGGGCGACGTAGCTTCAAAATCTAAGCTTTGCGCCTTGCCTTGCCAAGGAGATTTTTTATTTGGATCAGCCTTAGATGACATTTTAGATAAGGCATCCGATAAAAAGAAAGGATTTCCAGCACCGTCCTTTCCTAAACAGGGGAAGCCATTTCGGAATAATGAAAGGAAGGCTTTTGGGGATCCAAAGAAAAGGAGGGAGTGGAGATCTGATAAATCAAAAAGTGTCCTGTTTAAACCCAGACCTCAAACATCAGGTTCCACTCAACAATGACGCCAGACCCCAGGTGGGCGGTCGTCTTTCTTTATTTTTTCCAGCCTGGCGAAATATTACCGCAAGCGCCTGGGTAAAGGATATTATAAAGGAAGGCTATCGCCTAGACTTCAAGAGACTACCACCCAGGACATTCAAAGTTACTTCTTTAAATCAAAATTCTCCAAAACAGGTGGCACTTTCGGAGGAAATAAACAACCTCCTGGGAAAGGCAGTCCTTGTCCCAGTCCCCATGGACGAACAAGGAGAGGGTTTCTATTCAACCCTATTTCTGGTCCCCAAGCCCAACGGTACGTTCAGACTGATTATAAATTTAAAAGGTCTCAACCAGTATCTGTCCTACCAGAAGTTCAGGATGGAGTTCATCTCCTCCACGGTCCTCCATCTGTTTCCCAACTGCGTGATGGCCTCAATAGACATAAAGGACGCCTACTACCACGTGCCCATCCATCCCTCGTCCCAAAAATACCTGAGGGTGGCAGTGAAGATGGGGGAATCAATCGTCCATTTACAGTTCAGAGCACTTCCTTTTTGGGGTATCACAGGCGCCGAGGCTCTTCACAAAGCTGATGGCGGAGGTAATGGCGGAAGTAAGGAGGTCGGACATCATTATAGTCTCATACCTGGACGACCTTCTCCTGGTAGGGCAGATTCCAGAGCAGTTGAAATCTCACATACAGAAGGTCCTGGGGATCCTCATGAGCCTGGGCTGGTTAATAAATTGGGACAAATCATCCCTGATTCCAACATCCAGATGCGTTTTCCTCGGCATCCTGTTAGACTCTCAGACTCAGAAATCTTATCTTCCAGCAGACAAAAAGGAGGGGATTCAGCAGAAGATCAGGTCTTTCAGCAAGGTCAAGGAAGTCCCCTTAAGAAAGGCTATGTCTATTCTGGGTCTGATGACGGCTTGTATTCCGGCTGTGAGGTGGGCCCAATTCAGGTCCAGAATACTGCAACGGCTCATTCTATCCAAATGGGATGGGAGGTCGCTATCCCTGGATCACAAGATTGTGGTCCCGGGTTCAGTAACCCGGTCCCTAGCTTGGTGGCTAAAGGCTTCGAACCTCGGTCAGGGGGTAGAGTGGGTGAGACACGATCCCTTGATAATTACCACCGACGCAAGCCCTTGGGGATGGGGGGCCCATTCAGTTTTGGGGTTTTTCCAAGGTCCTTGGTCAAGAGACCAGAGTGCTCAGTCCCAAAATGCCAGGGAATTAAGAGCAGTCCTGTGCGCACTAGAGAAAAGTCTCCCTTTTTTGTCCCAAAAGCATGTCAGGATCCTATCAGACAACGCCTCGGTGGTGGCTTATATAAACAAACAAGGGGGGACAAGATCCTATCGACTAATGGAGCTGGCATCCAGGATTTTCTTGTTGATACAGAGGAAAGTTCTGTCCCTCTCAGCGGTGCACCTGAAAGGCTCAGAGAATCACCAGGCGGACTTTCTCAGCAGACAGATTCAGTCAGGCGAATTGGTGTCTGAATCAGGAAGTGTTTCACCAAATACAGGCCCTATGGGGATCCCCTACGATAGATCTATTCGCCTCAGTGGAAAACAAAAAGTGCAAAAAGTTCTTTTCTCTCAGCAGGGAGGATCAGTCGATAGGCACAGATGCGCTCTCACAGTCGTGGGGGAAAGGCCTAGTCTATGCGTTTCCTCCCATCAGTCTATTGCCCAGAGTGATCCAGAAGATCAGAGGGGAGCAGGCGACGGTGATACTAATAGCACCATTCTGGCCAAGAAGTGTCTGGTTTGCTTGGTTGAGGAGACTATCAATAGCCGATCCTTGGGTGCTTCCGGAAAGACAGGACCTATTATATCAGGGCCCTCTACATCATCCGGAAGTCAAGAACCTCCACCTGACGGCTTGGATTTTGAGAGGACATTCTTCAGGTCTAGAGGCCTATCAGAACAGGTCATCGGGACTCTCCTAGCTAGTAGGAAGAAAGTCACCTCCGAAATCTATCTGAGAGTATGGAAAACCTTCCTTCGGTTTGCAGGTCCAGGCTTAGACTTGAGCTCACCCAACATCCCGTTAATTTTGAACTTTTTGCAGGAAGGCCTTAACAAAAAGCTTAAACCAAGCACTCTCAAGGTGCAGGTCTCAGCTCTGAGTGTCCTGTTTGACTTTCGATTGGCTACTCATCCTTGGGTCAAAAGGTTCATTAGGGGGTCCTCTAGACTATGTCCTATAGTTAGATCTAAGTCAGCCCCCTGGGACCTTAACCTGGTTCTTTCTGCTCTTACCAAGGCTCCGTTTGAGCCTCTGGGGGACATCCCCTTAAAGATGTTGTCCTATAAGACCGTATTTTTAGTGGCCATTACATCTGCCAGACGAGTAGGAGAGCTGTCCGCCTTGTCCTCTTCCCCACCATATACTCAGATTCTGGAGGATAGGATTGTTTTCAAACCAGACCCTGCATTCCTGCCCAAAGTAGTGTCTGTATTCCATAAGTCTCAGGAGATAGTTCTCCCTTCCTTTTGTCAGGACCCAAAGAATGAGGGAGAAAGATCCTTTCATACTTTAGACGTTAGAAGGTGTGTCTGTGAGTATTTAGAGTCTACAAAGGACTTTAGAAAGACCCCGCAACTCTTTGTTCAATTTCAGGGTCAGAACAGGGGCTCAAAGGTTACAAGCCGTACCTTAGCCAGATGGATCAAGAGAGCGATAGGTTTGGCATATTCACTATCAGAGTGTCAGGTCCCTTCAGATTTTTCAGCCCATTCTACCAGGGCAGTAGCCTCTTCCTGGGCAGAAAAAGGGTGTGCTACTATAGAACAGATCCGTAGGGCTGCAACGTGGAGTTCTCCCTCTACGTTTTACAAGCACTACAGGTTGGACCTTTCATCTGTGCAGGATATGTCTTTTGGGAGAAAGGTGCTGCAGGCTGTAGTCCCTCCCTAATAATTATCTAGTCTAGTCTCTCACAGGTGCTGTCATGGGGCGTAATGGAAATACTTCAATTACTCTTACCGGTAATATGTTTTCCATGAGCCCATGACAGCACCTACATAATTCCCTCCCTTATTTAAAAAAAAAAAAATAAAATATATAATAATAATAAGACTTTTATTTATAAAGAATGATGATGGAAAAAAAAAAAAAGAGAAAAAAAAAAAAGAGAGAAGGAGAAATTTACTCTTTAGTATAGTGCCAAAGAAGAGATACAGTCATGTGAAAAAATTAGGACACCCTTTGAAAGCATGTGGTTTTTTGTAACATTTTTAATAAATGGTTATTTCATCTCCGTTTCAACAATACAGAGAGATTAAAGTAATCCAACTAAACAAAGAAAACTGAAGAAAAGTCTTTTCAAGATCTTCTGTAAATGTCATTCTACAAAAATGCCTATTCTAACTGAGGAAAAAGATAGGACACCCTCACATGTATTCCCTCTTAAATTGGCTCAGATCTCACACAGGTATATCACACCAGGTGCACATAATTAGTAGATCGTTACTCTGCATGTTGAATGAGGCTTGCCCTATTTAAACCTCAGACATTTAGTTTGGTGTGCTCCTGACTGTTGAAGTGAGAGTGAGCACCATGGTGAGAGCAAAAGAGCTGTCAGAGGACTTCAGAAAAAAGATTGTAGCAGCCTATGAGTCTGGGAAGGGATTTAAAAAGATCTCAAAAGATTTTGAAATCAGCCATTCCACTGTCCGGAAGATAGTCTACAAGTGGAGGGCTTTCCAAACAACTGCCAACATGCCCAGGACTGGTCGCCCCAGCAAGTTCACCCCAAGAGCAGACCGCAAGATGCTAAAAGAGGTATCCAAAAACCCTAAAGTGTCATCTCGAGAACTACAGCAGGCTCTGGCTACTGTTGATGTAGAAGTACATGCCTCTACAATCAGAAAGAGACTGTACAAGTTTAACTTGCATGGGAGGTGTGCAAGGAGGAAACCTTTGCTTTCCAAGAGAAACATCGAGGCCAGACTGACATTTGCCAGCGATAAAGTTGACAAAGACCAGGACTTCTTGAATAATGTTCTTTGGACAGATGAGTCCAAAATTGAATTATTTGGACACAACAGCAGAGGACATGTTTGGCGTAAACCAAACACAGCATTCCAAGAAAAGAACCTCATACCAACTGTGAAGCATGGAGGTGGAAGTGTCATGGTTTGGGGCTGCTTTGCTGCAGCAGGACCTGGTCAGCTCACCATCATAGAATCCACGATGAATTCTACTGTGTATCAGAAGGTGCTTGAAGAACATGTGAGACCATCAGTTAGAAAATTAAAGCTGAAGCGGAACTGGACCATGCAACATGACAATGACCCAAAACATACTAGTAAATCAACCAAAGATTGGCTGAAAAAGAAGAAATGGAGAGTCCTGGAATGGCCAAGTCAAAGTCCAGATTTGAATCCCATTGAGATGCTGTGGGGTGACTTGAAAAGGGCTGTACGTGCAAGAAACCCCTCAAACATCTCACAGCTGAAAAAGTTCTGCATTGAGGAGTGGGGTAAAATTTCCTCAGACCGATGTCGAAGACTGGTAGATGGCTACAAGAACCGTCTCACTGCAGTTATTTCAGCCAAAGGAGGTAACACTCGCTATTAGGGGCAAGGGTGTCCTATCTTTTTCCTCAGTTAGAATAGGCATTTTTGTAGAATGACATTTACAGAAGATCTTGAAAAGACTTTTCTTCAGTTTTCTTTGTTTAGTCGGATTACTTTAATCTCTCTGTATTGTTGAAACGGAGATGAAATAACCATTTATTAAAAATGTTACAAAAAACCACATGCTTTCAAAGGGTGTCCTAATTTTTTCACATGACTGTATGCCTGGCATATATTTGGTGCAGAGTTTTTTCTATTATGTTTTCTCGCCTATGTTGTTAGTTTTTACTATATATAGGTGCGTTGCTGGTCCCAGGAATCTTGTCAAATACTGAAGGTGGAAGGCATGGGACCAATTTAAAGATCTGGGAAGTTCCTGTTTCCTGTCCGGAAGGAGGAGGATCTCTCACAGGTGCTGTCATGGGCTCATGGAAAACATATTACCGGTAAGAGTAATTGAAGTATTTTTGGCACAAGTTAGCGGAATTATTTTTTTTTTTTTCTCAGTCTCCCTTTCCGACAATGTGGGACAAAAAGTTAAATCTTTCATGGACTCAATATGCCCCTCAGCGAATACCTTGGGGTCATTTGTGGGGTGTTCGCACTGCCCTGGCATTTGAAGGTCTCCACAATCATTACATGTATGGCCAGCATTAGGAGTTTTTGCTATTCTCCTTATATTGAGCATACGGTAATGAGATTATTTTTTTCCGTTCAGCCTCTGGGCTGAAAGAAAAAATGAACGGCACAGATTTCTTCATTCGCATCGATCAATATGGATGAATAAATCTCTGCCAAAAAATGTGCAAAAAAAGAGGGGAAAGGCGTCTGCAAGGATATAGGAGCTCCGCCCAACATCCAAACCCACTCAGCTCGTATGCCCTGGCACACCCAAATTCTCCATTCACATAAATCAATGTGGATGAATAAATCATTGCCAGAATTTTTATTTTTTTTATACAACGTGTTTGCCAAAGCATATCAAGTCATAAGCCACTGCAAACGTATCTTTTTTACTGCAGAGGAGAAATCTCATCTTGCAGCGCCGCATACACTGACTTGTGTAATCTGACAGCAGCGCAATGCTTCTGTCAGAATGCACATCAGTGCTGCAGCTGGTTGATCGCTTGGTCCACCTAGAAGGTAAAAAAAACAAAACAAAAAACAGGCTGCAACACTAAGTTTATTAACATTAACTTTATTGAACATTTGAAACAGAACATTAACTTTTTTGCTTACCTGTGTTTTTTTTTTTTTTTTTTTTACCTTTTTAGAGGATAAACCTTTCCTTTCCCAGGGGACAATGTGCAAATCGCCCAGAGATGTGGCGAAGTACATTATGCACTTTGTCCCAGGTGAAAGGAGAGGTTTGTGGCAGCTCTTTGTGAAAGGGCCCTAAGACCCTTGTGTGTCTGTCCTGTGTCACGCAATCCCTACACTAATAGTGTACCTGTGTGTGGTACTTGCGGAAACACTCCCCTATGCATAGGGCAGGCTGGTCAGGACAAAACTGTGGTGTCACGCCTTATTCCAGCCCTGCTACAGACATGACATCTTTTTCTTGGGGAATGGTGAGTTAGGGTACTAGGATAGAAACTCGGGAAGTGTCTGGCATGTAGCCGGCTCACTACATCAGGGACTTGGGGCACGGACCCTCCTGGATACAGGAGTTCTGAAATGGTCTCTTCCTGGAATTTTAGGAATACTGGATACTGTAGAGAACAAAACTATTATAGACAGCCAATTGAATTAAATAGACACCTTCTTGTACCAGCGTCTGGTGCGGCGGGACACTAAATAGGGAGCCAACATCTGGTCATTGAAGTCCACCCCTCTCATGTGAAGGTTAGTTGTGGACAGAGGGGTTTCTCAATGACTCCAGTTGCCCTTTCAATTCCTACTGTCGTGTCTGCGTGAATGGTGGACAGAAGGTAAACGTCCCTCTTGTCCCTCCACTTCACCGCGAGCAGTTCTTGGTCACACAAGGCAGCCCTCTCCCCCCGTGCAAGTCGGGTATTAACGAGCCGTTGGGGGAAGCCCCGGCGACTAGGTCGCGCGGTGCCACAGCATTGAATTCCGACTAGATGCATGTGCCGAAAGAGGGCCAAATTGTCCACGTATAAGTGGTACCCCTTGTGGAGTAAGGGTGACACCAAATCCCAGACAATCTTGCCACTGCTCCCCAGGTAGTCGGGGCATCCGACCGGCTCCAGTTTTGAGTCTTTTTCCTCATAGACCCTAAAACGATATGTATAGCCTGTGGCCCTTTCGCAGAGCTTATACAGTTTGACCCCATACCGGGCGCGCTTGCTGGGGATGTACTGTTTGATGCCAAGGCGCAGGGTAAAATGTATAAGGGACAAGTCTATGCAGATGTTCTGATTGGGGGTATACGCATCTGCAAATCTGGATGACAAATGGTCTATGAGGGGCCGAGTTTTGTAGAGCCGGTCATAAGCAGGGTGGCCTCTTGGATGACAGGTTTTATTGTCAGCGAAATGCATAAAGCGCATGATGACCTCAAAACGTGCCCTGGACATTGCAGCAGAGAACATGGGCATGTAATGTATTGGGTCTTTAGACCAATAGGACCGCAATACATTTTTTTTTTTAGTTAGACCCATGCTGAGGATGAGGCCCAAAAAAAGTCAATTCGGAAACTGACTGGTTTCCACCGGTAAGGCTGGGCATAGAAGCTTTCCGGATTGGCGGTTATATAGTCTGTGGCGTAGCGGTTGGTTTCTGCCACAACTAAGTCATAGAGTTCCGCGGTGAAGAACAGCTCAAAAAACTCAAGGGCCAATCCTAAATGAGCTGTCTCCATGCGAACTCCAGACTGGGCGGTGAAAGGGGGCAATACGGGTGCGGCGGAAGCAGGGGATTGCCAATTAGGGTTTACCAGCACCTCTGGGAGACTAAGGGCTCTACGGGCCTGTGAACGTGTGGCTGCGACGGGGGAGTTAATGCACGTGCCACCGTTCCAGCTTAAACTGCCCTTCTGGTGCTCGCCACTTTACCAGGGAATACGGCAGTGCTGGTAGAAGGTCCAGGATGTGCTGCGCTGCTGGTGTATGCTGCACCATAAAAAAGATCAGTGCTAGCACCACTCTGTTGCAAATGAGGCTTATCATGCGGGGTACGCAGAACACTGACATGGGATCGGTTACGCCTGACCGTAGCAGGGACCTCAACCTCGTCATGTTCTCTAGCGGTTAGAGTGCCACTGCTGTCTACAGGTTCATATTCTGAACCACTGGATTCAGCGGGTGAGGCGTCCCCATCGCTTTCATCCATCACGGCCAGAATCCTGTAGGCCTCTTCAGCGGAATACCCCTTGTTTGACCTTTTGGACTAACTAAATTTAGGGGGTATTCCTCTGAGATTACCCAGGAAAAAGAGCAAACCTGCCTAGTAAAAAGGAGTGCTTGCGAAGTAAAGCTGCGATCGCTAATAAAGATCCAAAAAGCTCAAAAGTGATCTTTATAGCGGCGCAGCGATTTTACGGTGTTTTTGCAGTGATTAGAAAAAAATAAATGGTTACTGCGGTGGGGTGGACTGAACGCAAGTGTGAGCACAAGCTCAGGCCTGATCGGGTGAACACGGCGATGACTCTAATCAGCGACTGCGGTGGGCTGGGCGCTAACTACCTAACAAGTAGCTAAGTAACTGGTGATGAGGGACCCTTACAGGGGGGTGATCAATGATGGGGGGGTGATCAGGGGCTAATAAGGGGTTAATAAGTGACAGGGGGGGGGGGTGTAGTGTATATGTGGTGATTGGTGCTACTTACAGAGCTGCCTGTGTCCTCTGGTGGTTGATCAGAGGCAAAAGGGACAACCAGAGGACCAGGTAGAAGGTATATGAGACGCTATTTACAAAATAGTGTCTGATATACAAATTTCATTGGATCTTTTAAAAATCTACCGCCTGCCAGCTAATGATCGCTGCCGGCAGGCTGTAGTTAAACTTGTTCTTATGGCTCTGATGTGAATGCGCGCGTTATGAACGCACGTTCACAGGAAATCACGGGTCTCATGAGATGACGCTTATTGGCGTCATCGAGACCTGAGAGCACCACCGTCCTGACGCCTATCGGCGTTAGTGTGACGGGAGGTGGTTGAACTAATAACACACACAGAATTAAATGTTACCATGTTTTTATTGAACACACCATGTAAACATTCACAGTGCAGGTGGAAAAAGTATGGGAACCCTTGGATTTAATAACTGATTGAACCTCCTTTGGCAGCAATAACTTCAACTAAACGTTTCCTGTAGTTGCAGATCAGACGTGCACAACGGTCAGGAGTAATTCTTGACCATTCCTCTTTACAGAACTGTTTCAGTTCAGCAATATTCTTGGGATGTCTGGTGTGAATCTCTTTCTTGAGGTCATGCCACAGCATCTCAATCAGGTTGAAGTCAGGACTCTGACTGTGCCACTCCAGAAGGCATATTTTCTTCTGTTTAAGCCATTCTGTTTTACTTCTATGCTTTGGGTTGTTGTCCTGTTGAAACGCCCATCTTCTGTTGAGCTTCATCTGGTGGACAGATGGCCTTAAGTTCTCCTGCAAAATGTCTTGATAAACTTGGGAATTCATTTTTCCTTTTGATAGCAATCCGTCCAGGCCCTAAAGCAGCCCCAAACCATGATGTCCCCACCACCATACTTCACTGTTGGGATGATCTTTTGATGTTGGTGTGCTGTGCCTCTTTTTCTCTACACATAGTGTTGTGTGTTTCTTCCAAACAACTCAACTTTGGTTTCATCTGTCCACAGAATATTTTGCCAGTACTGCTGTGGAACATCCAGATGCTCTTGTGTAAACTATAAACGTTCAGCAATGTTTGTTTTGGACAGCAGTGGTTTCCTCTATGGTATCCTCCAATGAAATCTATTCTTGTTTAGTGTTTTACGTATCGTAGATTCGCTAACAGGGATGTTGGCATATGCCAGAAACTTTTGTAAGTCTTTAGCTGACACTTTAGGATTCTTCTTCACCTCATTGAGCAGTCTGCGCTGTGCTCTTGCAGTCTTCTTTACAGGACGGCCACTCCTAGGGAGAGTAGCAGCAGTGCTGAACTTTCTCAATTTATAGACAATTAGTCTTACCGTGGACTGATGAACAGCAAGGCTTTTAGAGATACTTTTATAACCCTTTCCAGCTTCATGCAAGTCAACAATTCTTAATCGTAGGTCTTTTGAGAGCTCTTTTGTGTGAGGCATCATTCACATCAGGCAATGCTTGTAAAAAGCAAACCCAGAACTGGTGTGTGTGTTTTTTTTTTTTTTTTTTTTATAGGGCAGGGCAGCTCTAACCCACACCTCCAATCTCATCTCATTGATTGGACTCCAGTTGGCTGACACCTCACTCCAATTAGCTCTTGGAGATGTCATTAGTCTAGGGGTTCACATACTTTTTCCACCTGCACTGTGAATGTTTACATGGTTTGTTCAATAAAATCATGGTAACGTTTAATTCTTTGTGGTTAGTTTAAGCAGACTGTGACTGTCTATTGTTGTGACTTAGATCAAGATCAGATCACATTTTATGACCAATTTGTGCAGAAATCCATATAATTCCAAAGGGTTCACATACTTTTTCTTGCAACTGTAAAGGACATTTCTTGTTTGATTTAATTTTATATTCTTCTCCTGTAGCACCAGATTTAAAACTCTCGCTTTTCTAATAAATCGGCAGGTTATACATACATTATGTCCACATCTGTAGCAGCCAATTACTTTCAACCAGGTATTACTTGCAGATCCTGTTTTCTCAGAAAATAAACTGACACTGTTGTTGATATAGTTGGAGCTCTTTTGCTTACAACTTCAATTCCTGTTTCCAGTATTTGTCGTGAATGATCATCTTGATACAGAATCTGTAAATACCTGTTGCTAACAGGGCTCCAGATGGCGACCAAAATAGTCGCCAATGAGACTTAGAATTTACAAATGCCGACAAGACTTTTTAGTGTGCTGCTGCCGCCGCCAATGAGGGGAAACAGGAGGAGGAGAGGCGGGGCTGTGGCCACTGCGTCCCCAATGAAGATAACTGACCTGTTATTACAAATACAGGAAGCGGGTGCCAGAATCAAATAGCCAGCACCCGACCTCTATGACGAGGAGCTGCGATCAGCGGCAGTTAACCCTTCAGGTGTGGTACCTGAGGGGTTAACTGCAGAGGATCGCAGCTCCCTGTCAGAGGTCGGGTGCCCGCTATTTGATTCTGGCACCCGCCTCCTGTATTTGTATTAACAGGTCAGTTATCTTCATTGGTGGCGCAGTGCGCCCCCCAACACCCCAGTATAATAAACATTGGTGGCGCAGTGCGCCTTCCCCCCCCCCCCCCCGCCCCAACACCCCAGTATAATAAACATTGGTGGCGCAGTGCCAAAGAGGGTTAAAAAAAAAATATATATAATTAACTCACCTCCTCCAATTGATCGCGTAGCTGCGGGTCTCCTGTTATTTCTTCAGGACCTGTGGTGACGTCACTGAGCTCATCACATGGTCCATTACCATGGTGATGAATCATGTGATGTACCATGTGATGAGCGCCGTGATGTCACTACAGGTCCTTTGACAGGTCCTGAAGAAAGAACAGGAGACCGGCAGCTACGTGATCAATTGGAGGAGGTGAGATAGATAGATATATATATATATATATATATATATATAAAAAATTTTTTTTTTTTTTTTAACCCTCAATTGACCTTCTACTAAGCATTCTGTATTAAAGAATGCTATTTTCCCTTATAACCATGTTATAAGGGAAAATAACAGTGAATAGACTTTCATCCTAGCAATCATGCGTGAAAATCTCACCGCATCCGCACTTGCTTGCGATTTTCACGCAGCCCCATTAACTTCTATGGGGCTTGCGTTGCGTGAAAAACGCACAACATAGAGCGTGCTGCGATTTTCACGCAACGCACAAATCACCGCTCATGTGCACAGCCCCATAGAAGTGAATGGGTCCGGATTCAGTGCGGGTGCAATGCGTTCACCTCACGCATTGCACCCGCGCAGAAATCTCGCCCATCTGAAAGGGGCCTAAGGGTGAATAGGACAAGGGTTCCAGCCCCTAAGGGGGCTAATAGGAAGTAAAAAAAACAAACAAAAAAAACACTAAGGCTACTTTCACACTTGCGGCAGTGTGATCCGCCAAGCAGTTCCGTCGTCTGAACTGCCTGCCGGATCCGCTGATCTGGATGTGACTGAAAGCATTTGAGACGCACCTGGATGCGGATCCATCTCATGAATGCATTGCAAGAACGAATCCATTTCTCCGCTTGTCATGCGGACAGACGGATCCGTCTTGTATCTTTTTTACACAAGGATCCGGCATTCCGGTATTTTGAATCCCGGATCTGGCACTAATACATTCCTATGGGGATAAATGCCGGATCCGGCAATTAGGCAAGTCTTCAGTTTATTTCGCCGGAGATAAAACAGTAGCATGCTACGGTTTTATCTTTTGCCTGATCAGTCAAAATGACTGAACTGAAGACATCCTGATGCATGCTGAACAGATTCAGAATGCATGGGGATATGCCTGATCGGTTTTTTTCCGGTATAGAGCCCCTGTGACTGAACTCTGCCGGAAAAGAAAAACGCTAGTGTTAGTACCCTAAAATATTAAGTTTAAATCCCCCCCCTTTTCCAATTTTACATATAAAATATATAAACAATAAATAAATAAACATATTACCGTATATGCCGGCGTATTAGACGACTGGGCGTATAAGACTACCCCCAACTTTTCCAGTTAAAATATAGGGTTTGGGGTATACTCGCAGTATAAGACTACCCCCCCAACGCTATTTATTTTGGCATTAAGATCTGCAGGTAATTGTTGTGCAATTTTCGTCTTTTGCCTCAGTACCATATTATGCCTTTCCAAGAATCTAGTACACCAGGATACCGTGGCCTTAAATCTGTTGCTGTAATCTGGGTTATTTTTTGGCCCACTGAAGTGCAAACAAACGCATTTTATTTTGTGTCACTACATAACCGTTTTGGCGATGCTCATTCAACATGTCTGCTACATGTTTTTCGAGTTCTGGCCAATGTGGGGTGCCTCTTCTTAATGCACACTTACCCCTTGGCATACTCTTTAATGCTTTTTCATTTGCTTTCCAGTCCCGAACCATCTTTTCTGTTACTCCATATTGTCTTGCAGCAGCGCAGTTATTATGTTCCCTGGTATAGTTTACAACTTTAAGTTTGTAACTGGCTTCATATTTCTTTCTTCTTGCTGGTAGAGCCATGATGGGGTCTTGACTGTTAGCCATTTGTATACTGTACTGTGTATACTGGTGCTGTACTGTATGAACCAGTAGAGATACTGGTGCTGTACTGCATGTACAGATACTGGTGCTGTACTGTATGCACAGATACTGGTGCTCTACTGTATTTACCACCAGATGTATCTGCTCCCCAGATAGACTGTTTTTTCACCACAGATAAGATGCAAACCAAACTTCATTAGAGATCCGCCCTTCCAACATTAGAATTAGCTGAAGTGCAGATGCTCATGCTTCCCCCTGCCTTCCCTCAGAATCGCCAATCACGGCAAGCGATGTACCAGTATTTTCTGTGCACACTGCATATAAAGCCTGCTTGGATTGGGTGGGTCAGCTCTCCCTGCCTGCCCAGCCCTCCCTGTCTTCAAGACGATCTGAGCGGTAGTTCGCAATGTGATACTGCCGACACGAGAAAACCACTGAGAGCAGGGAGAGGGGGCTGCTTCAGGAGCGGCTGGCCGGGATGCAGCGCACGGTGGCTCAGCTAGAGGGCGCCTGTCCCTGAAGCTGGAGAAGGACAGCTTCTCCAGTCCGGCTGGGAAGTAAGTTTCAGCATGCCGTATACCGACATATAAGACAACACCCGGCGTATAAGACTACCCCCGACTTTTAACCACCTCCGGACCGCCTAACTCAGATTCGCGTTCCGGAGGTGGCAGCCCTGCGCCGAGATTACGCATATATGAGTCATCTCGCGCGAGCCGAGATTTCCTGTGAACGCGCGCGCGCTCACAGGAACGGAAGGTAAGAGAGTGGATCTCCAGCCTGCCAGCGGCGATCGTTCGCTGGCAGGCTGGAGATGTTTTTTTTAACCCCTAACAGGTATATTAGACGCTGTTTTGATAACAGCGTCTAATATACCTGGTCCTCTGGTGGTCCCCTTTGTTTGGATCGACCACCAGAGGACACAGGTAGCTCAGTAATATGTTGCACCAAGCACCACTACACTACACCCCCCCCCTGTCACTTATTAACCGCTTATTCACCCTTGATCACCCCTGATCACCCCATATAGACTCCCTGATCACCCCCCTGTCATTGATTACCCCCCTGTCATTGATCACACCCCTGTAAAGCTCCATTCAGATGTCCGCATGATTTTTACGGATCCACTGATAGATGGATCGGATCCGCAAAACGCATACGGACATCTGAATGGAGCCTTACAGGGGGGTGATCAATGACAGGGGGGTGATCACCCCATATAGACTCTCTGATTACCCCCCTGTCATTGATCACCCCCCTTTTATTGATCACCCCTCTGTAAGGCTCCATTCAGACATTTTTTTGGCCCAAGTTAGCGGAATTATTATTTTTTTTTTTTCTTACAAAGTCTCATATTCCACTAACTTGTGTCAAAAAATAAAATCTCACATGAACTCACCATACCCCTCACGGAATCCAAATGCGTAAAATTTTTTAGACATTTATATTCCAGACTTCTTCTCACGCTTTAGGGCCCCTAGAATGCCAGGGCAGTATAAATACCCCACATGTGACCCCATTTCGGAAAGAAGACACCCCAAGGTATTCCGTGAGGGGCATATTGAGTCCTTGAAAGATTGAAATTTTTGTCCCAAGTTAGCGGAAAGGGAGACTTTGTGAGGAAAAAAATAAAAAATATCAATTTCCGCTAACTTGTGCCAAAAAAATAAATTCTATGAACTCTCCAATTCTGTAAAAAATGACCAGTGAAATCCGAAAGGTGCTCTTTGGAATATGGGCCCCTTTGCTGGGTGAGAGAAATATCTTGGCAAAAGACAACTTTGTATAAAAAAATGGGAAAAGTTGTCTTTTGCCAAGATATTTCTCTCACCCAGCATGGGTATATGTAAAATGACACCCCAAAACACATTCCCCAACTTCTCCTGAATACGGAGATACCACATGTGTGACACTTTTTTGCAGCCTAGGTGGGCAAAGGGGCCCACATTCCAAAGAGCACCTTTCGGATTTCACCAGCCATTTTTTACAGAATTTGATTTCAAACTCCTTACCACACATTTGGGCCCCTAGAATGCCAGGGCAGTATAACTACCCCACAAGTGACCCCATTTTGGAAAGAAGACATCCAAAGGTATTCGCTGATGGGCATAGTGAGTTCATGGAAGTTTTTATTTTCCCCCCTCGCCTATGACAGCACCCATGGATAGCATCCGCCCCCTTCCTCAGGACAGGAAACAGGAAGCACAGCCTCTTCAAAAGGGAGGTACAACCCCTAACATGCCAGTTCTGTTTCCTGTCCTAAGGGACAGGGTGGATGCACAGCATGAAGAGACAGAGCTGCGGGAGCCCCTTGGTTTTGTTACCCGTGGGAGGAGGGCCTACCCGAGCGGCGTAAGCCTTCCCTGGAAGCCGCTGCTGAAGCCTGGACCTCTGGACTCCCCCGTCGGGGCCGCCCTGTGTGTCCCGAGCACGGCGAACCGCTGCGGCCGTGCTGTATGTTCGGCTGCGGTCTGGCGTTCGCGCGGGGCGCGATGCCATCACTTCCGGGTAGGTCAGGCCGGCGCTGACGTCATTAGTTCTGCAGAGGGAGGAGGCGTGGCCTTGGGCCGGAAGAGGAGGGTGCCGGTACGCGCCCGGCAAGTTCAAATCCAGCCAGCTCTCACTGCAGGCTGGTGTTTTGGCCTGCAGTGACCTCCATAGACGAAAGCCAGTGGCAGAAAATGGAGCCCACACAGAGCGCAGAACCCACTGAAACCACCAACGAATCCTTGGTACCGGTGGGGGTAAGAGTGGTGAATGCCCTGCTTTTTTCATTTATTTCAGATCTTGATGGGAGTCTTTGTTTATTTTATGTGTTTAGACTTCCAAAGAGAAAAGGGGGTCAAGGTCCAAGGAGCGGGGCTGTGCTATTTGCAAAGGAAAGCTACCGTCCGGTTGGGGTAAACCTGCCTGCCAGGCCTGCGTGGGCAAATTGTTGGAGGATGAGGCCCCTTCTCTCTTGTCAAGCCTAAAAAAGATTATCAAGGATGAGGTTAAAGAATCAGTGAAGAAGTCCTTGAGTAATCTACTTGAAGATCGCCCTTGCACTTCCACTGCTGTCTCTAATCCCGCTTCAAGTGATCAGGAGTTATCGGGATTAGAGGAGGAGGGAGAACTTCTGTCCTCGGATCACTCCCAGGATGAGCAACTGGCAGGGAGACCTCTGTTCCTTCCAGAGAACATTAATTCCCTAGTCGGGATCGTCAGGGCAACTATGGGGCTTGACGATCAGGCAGAACCCCAGTCCATGAGAGATTCCATGTTTGAGGGCTTAGGGCCTAGGAGGCTGAAGTGTTTTGATGTACATGAAAACATAACTTCGGTAATTAAGAGTGAATGGAGTAGGCCAGATAGAAAAATTTTTGTGCCGTCTGCCTTAAAAAGGAAGTATCCCTTCGAAGACAAAGCCTCAGCTGACTGGGATAGAGCCCCGAAGCTAGATGCTCCGGTAGCGAAAATCTCTAAGAGAGCAGCACTTCCGTTTGAAGACTCGGGTACTCTGAAGGATCCAATGGACAGAAGAGCCGAGGTCTATTTAAAGAAGAACTGGGAGGCGACAGCTGGCTCATTCAGGCCCGCTATAGCCGCCACTTCTGTTGCTAGGTCTTTAAAGGTTTGGATGAAAGAGATGGAAGAGCAAATAAAGATGGGAGCGCCCGTGGAACAATTGCTCTCGTCTTTTCCAACTCTGTATAGTGCAATCAACTTTTTAGCAGATGCCTCAGTGGACTCCCTGAAGCTGTCAGCGAGAGCCGCAGCTCTTTCAAATTCCGCCCGCAGAGCGATTTGGTTAAAGGAATGGAAGGGAGATGCAGGTTCAAAGGCGAAATTGTGTGCTATTCCCTGTCAGGGGGAATTTCTCTTCGGGCCCACGTTGGACGATCTGCTGGAAAAGGCTTCTGACAGAAAGAAGGGTTTCCCTTCTATGTATCAGCAGCCTCCTAAAAAGCCCTTTCGTTCTCAGACATCCAGATTTAACTTCAAGAGAAGAGAAACTCCCAGACAGTCTGGTAATGCGGCTAGGAGGAACAAGGGGTTTCTTTTTTCAGGAGGAGAGGCCTCTAAAAAACCTCCGCAATGACGCCAGACCCCCGGTTGGAGGTCGTCTCTCCCTCTTCGCAGAGCAGTGGCGGAAGATCTCGAACAGCCCTTGGATTCTTTCAATCATTTCAGAGGGCTATTGCCTGAACTTCCTAAGAACTCCTCCAGAGAGATTAGTTTTGACGGACTATCGCTCCAGCCCAGAGAAGCTAGAAGCATTAAGTCTGGAGATTTCGGATTTACTGAAGAAAAGGGTCCTGCAGGAGGTCCCAGCTCAAGAGAGGGAGACGGGATACTATTCAACGCTTTTCCTTGTAAAGAAGCCAAATGGCACCTTCCGTACTATAATAAATCTGAGGCTGCTCAACAAATACCTGGTGTACGAGAGGTTTCGTATGGAGACTATCAGTTCCATAATCCCAAATTTATTTCCAGGCTGCTACATGGCGACCCTGGATCTCAGGGACGCTTATTACCACGTTCCAATCCATCCCAGTCACCAGAGGTATCTAAGAGTAGCAGTTCAGTTCCCGGACAGACTCCTACATGTACAGTTTCGGGCCCTGCCATTTGGGTTGTCTCAGGCACCCAGGCTTTTCACAAAGATTGTAGCAGAGATGATGGCTCATCTGAGGGAGAAGGATCTGATTGTCATTCCCTATCTAGACGATTTCCTCCTTCTCTCTCGAGAACCGAATCAATTAATCGATCAGATTTCCTGGTTCAGGGAGGTGCTGGTGAAGTTGGGTTTGGAGTTAAATCTCCAGAAATCCAATCTTGTGCCAAGCCAGATATGCACCTTTCTGGGGCTACTCCTCGACTCCCAGAAACGAACGTGTTTTCTTCCAACACGGAAAATTTCTCTGCTAGTCTCCAGGGTTCAGGACATTGTAGCCCGCCACTCCATCTCTTTAAGAGAAGCTATGTCAGTTCTAGGCCTAATGACGGCCGCAATCCCGGGGGTGGAATGGGCCCACTTCCACTCGAGGTCACTTCAATTGCAGATCCTGGGGGTTTGGGACAAAGATCCCCAATCCTTGGATTCTCTTTTTTTCCTTTCAACCCAAACGTTAAACGATCTAGAATGGTGGACGGTGCCTTCCAACCTTCAAAAAGGAGTCCCTTGGTCAAGGAAGGATCCCCTTACTCTGACTACAGATGCAAGCCCTTGGGGTTGGGGAGCTCACACAGATTCTCTACTTCTGCAGGGACAGTGGAATCAGGAGATAGTTCCCAAATCTCACAATTTCAAGGAGCTTCTAGCGATCCTCATGGCCTTGAAGAGGAGCCTCCACCTCTTAAAAGGCAGAAATATTTTGGTCTACTCAGTAGCTCATATCAATCGTCAGGGGGGGACCAGATCTCCAGACCTAATGTCCCTCACCAAAGAGATTTTCGAGTTAGCAGAGGGTTTCCTTCCATCAATCAGAGCAGTACACTTAAAGGGAAAGGAGAATGTGACGGCGGATTTTCTGAGCAGGCATCGTGTTCGACAGGGGGAATGGTCCCTGAATCAACAGGTCTTCAGCGACATTGTGGCTCTTTGGGGTCTCCCGGTGGTAGATCTCTTTGCCACAAGGGGAAACAGAAAAGTGAAAATTTTCTTCTCTCTGTCCCCATTAGAGCGGCCCACGGCGGTGGACGCATTGGCCCAATCATGGAGAGTAGGCCTCCTGTACGCCTTCCCTCCTATAAAACTACTCCCAAGAGTCCTGAGAAAGATTCGGGAGGAGAAGGCCCTAGTAATTACTATAGCCCCCTTTTGGCCCAGGAGGGTCTGGTTTTCCTGGCTAAGGAGGATGTCAGTAGCGGATCCCTGGGTACTTCCTGTCTTCCCGGGGCTACTAGTGCAGGGGCCGATACTTCATCCAGAGTTAGAGCCTGCACTTGACAGCCTGGCTGTTGAGAGGCGGATCCTAGAGATGAAGGGTCTCTCTGGGGAAGTGATAAACACCCTCTTGTCCAGTAGGAAAGCTGTTACTTCTAAGATCTATTTGAGGGTTTGGAGGGCCTTCCTTAGATTTGCAGATAAGCCAGTTAATGTCTTGGAGCCCCCCGAGTTGCATCTAGTCCTTAGCTTCCTCCAGGAGGGCTGGAATAAAAAACTGAGGCCTAGTACTTTGAAGGTTCATATCTCTGCCTTAAGTGCTCTCTTTGAGTATAAGTTAGCAGACCACCCCTGGATTAAAAGATTTGTAATTGCAATTTCTAAACTTGCTCCCGTCCAGAAGTCTAGAGTTCCCCCCTGGGATCTAAATCTAGTCTTGTCTGCCTTAAACAGGGATCCCTTTGAGCCTATTGAGGATATCTCAATAAAGATCCTAACCTATAAATTAGTTTTTTTGCTAGCCATTACTTCAGCTAGAAGAGTGAGTGAGATATCGGCCTTCTCAATCGAGAGACCATATCTTAATATTTTAGAAGATAGGGTTATTTTATCTCCTGACCCTGCCTTCCTTCCAAAGGTTTCATCATCCTTTCACTGGTCTCAAGATATATAGTTTTACCTTCCTTCTGTTCCTCACCCAAGAATCAGAAGGAAAGGGAATTCCATTGCCTCGATGTTAGGTGTCTAATTCAATACCTTTCTGCCACTCAGGACTGGAGGTCGTCCTCTAAACTTGTGGTTTCTTTTCAGGGACAGAAGAAGGGCTCCCCTGCTTCCTCTCAGTCCATTGCCAGATATATAAAACAAGCCATTTATCTTGCATATTCCTCTAAAGGGGTTCCTCCTCCTGCCGGGTTTGGAGCACACTCAACAAGAGCGGTGTCTACATCCTGGGCAGAAAGAGCTTCCGCTTCTATTGACCAGATTTGCAGAGCTGCTACGTGGAGTTCTTCTCATACCTTCTTTAAGCACTATAGACTGCAGCTTCCTTCACAGGAAGGTTTAGGGTTTGGGCGTAAAGTCCTCCAAGCAGTTGTCCCACCCTAGATAATCTCGCCTAGATATCCATGGGTGCTGTCATAGGCGAGGGGGGAAATATAGGATTACACTTACCGGTAATCATTTTTCCTTGAGCCTATGACAGCACCCGCCTAATACCCTCCCAAAAAAAAAAAAAAAAAAAAAAAAAAATATATATATATATATATATATATATATATATATATATATATATATATATATATATATATATATATATAGAGAGAGACAGAGATATACGTGTGTGTTTACATATACTTCTATGTACACACGGATATAAGCATTTGTTCTGTTTTAGATTTGTTGTGGTGTAGTCTGGTTTTTGTCTCCTTAGTTCTTGGAATAGGACTGGCATGTTGGGGGTTGTACCTCCCTTTTGAAGAGGCTGTGCTTCCTGTTTCCTGTCCTGAGGAAGGGGGCGGATGCTATCCATGGGTGCTGTCATAGGCTCAAGGAAAAATGATTACCGGTAAGTGTAATCCTATATTTTTGTCACAAGTTAGTGGAATATGAGACTTTGTAACAAAAAATAAAAAGTTCTATGAACTCACTATGCCCATCAGCGAATACCTTAGGGTGTCTACTTTCCGATATGGGGTCATTTGTGGGGTGTTTGTACTGTCTGGCCATTGTAGAACCTCAGGAAACATGACAGGTGCTCAGAAAGTCAGAGCTGCTTCAAAAAGCGGAAATTCACATTTTTGTACCATAGTTTGTAAACGCTATAACTTTTACCCAAACCATTTTTTTTTTTTACCCAAACATTTTTTTTTTTAGAAAAGACATGTAGAACAATAAATTCAGAGCAAAATTTCTATATGGATCTCGTTTTTTTTGCAAAATTTTACAACTGAAAGTGAAAAATGTCATTTTTTTGCAAAAAAATCGTTAAATTTCGATTAATAACAAAAAAAGTAAAAATGTCAGCAGCAATGAAATACCACCAAATGAAAGCTCTATTAGTGAGAAGAAAAGGAGGTAAAATTCATTTGGGTGGTAAGTTGCATGACCGAGCAATAAACGGTGAAAGTAGTGTAGGTCAGAAGTGTAAAAAGTGGCCTGGTCTTTCAGGGTGTTTAAGCTAGGGGGGCTGAGGTGGTTAAAGAGATTTTCATGTGATAAAAAGTAGTCTTATACGCAGGAATATACAGTACATAGCGCTGCGTCCGAAAAGTCCAAACTATTAAAAAATATCTCCTATGCGGTGAGCGCCGTAACAGAAATAAATAAATAAAAACCATGCGGTTCGCCGTTTTTTTTTTGTCACCCCAATAAATAGGCTAGGACTGTTCTATTATGGGCCGGACGTTTCATAAAATACGAAATGCACGCTGCTTTTTTTGGTGTTTTTGGTGTGGTATTGAGTATCGCAATACTTTTTTATGGTGATGAAAGCAAATCAAAATTTTGGTATCGAAACAACCCTACACCGATCTGATCGGCGTAGCGTTGTCACGATACCAAAATTTTGATTGTTTCAATTTGGCGACTAAATATTTTATTTGGCTCCTAAATTTTTCAGTTCAGGAGCCAATGGCTACTAGGTATTTTTTTTTTTTAGTCTGGAGCACTGGATAATGTTCCGCACCTCATTGAACTGCCTGCTATAAACAGTAGTTACTCACCTTTTTTTTCTCCTGTACCTCTATTTCATTACTACTGCTTATTACCTGAGAAATTAGATTTTTCCCATCCAAAAGGTTCACCTTTTCTACAATCTGTTTTAGCAAGTTCTCACTACGGTATATCCCCTTGCTTTAAGTCTTCTATATAATGCTGCACTTTCCTTTCTATAGGTGGAATCCCTTTGTACAATTATGGCGGATTCTAATAATTTCACCATAGGGGATACCATTGACATGTTTAGGGTTAAAGAGGATGGCAATAGCAAGTATCTTTTCTGTAGTTGCTACTGACAACCTCATTTTCCTTTGTTGGAAATCTTAACATCCAAAAAAGGAATGTCACTCACTGCTAATGTCATCAGTCTTCAATTCACTTATACATTTTTGTTCATGTATTTCACGTAATAATGAAATCCTCTTCTGTGGAATTCCACACAGCATATAATGTCAATGAATCTTCCATACCATACGATGGAGGACAAAAAAAGTTTGCGATCATAAGGTATTATTCTTCCCAATGGGACATATAAATATTTGCGTACGAGGGGGAGGACTTCGCACCCATTGATGCTCCCCTCGTCTGCAAATGGGCCCTATTGAAGGAGAAGTAGTAGTGTCCTAGCAGGAACTCCATAGATAAATAGATAAATTCCTTCGAAGCAGCACTGTAACTGCTGTACAGATCTAAATGTCTCCTGAGACTTGCCAGACCCAAGTGGTGCGGAATTGAGGAATGGAGAGTGGCGAGTGGAGAGTGCCATCACAAGTCGCCCATCTGTATTCCTTGGAGAACGTTTGGGAGCATGGGTGGATCACTTTTTGCAACCCCTTGTACAGCGTATCCCAAGCTACAGGGCTCCAGATGGCGACCAAAATGGTCGCTAATGCGACTTAAAATTGAAAAAATGGCGACAGGACTTTGTCTTGTCGCCATTTGCGCCTAGACCCTCCGCTGCTCTGCCTCTTTAAACAGGGGGCTTTGCAGCATGGAAACCCAAAACATGAAAACCAATGCAAGGGGGAAAAACCGGCCTTAGCCTCCCAACAACCGGACTATTCGCTTCGGACTGATATTCTTCCTGTGCTGCCTTGAATCATTGGTACTTCCGGCATCACAGCGCCAGCGGCGGGAAATACTGAGCGATATCTGTAAGCATCTGCCTGCAGGGGGTGCTGTGTTCGGGGTGGTTATGCTGCCTGGCAGTAAGTTGAATGGCCAGGAGGAGATAACAAGGATGGCCCAGTGTGTGCTGGGTCTGCGGTGTCCGCTCTCCTCTTCCTACTCTGCGCCGTCTTCCTGGTCACCGCTAAAGTCCGGGCCGCTACGCTCACACCGGGACACTAAGAGAGCCGGTGACCGCCCCAGATGGCGGCGTGTGAGGCGCTCACTGCGGCAGGTAGGAGAGGATGGTTAGCAGTTGCCCTTGGCAACCATTCGGACCCGTTCATGTTTTGAGCTGCAGGCTGACTGGTTGCTATGGGCAACTGCCGCACAGAGGATATGATGCCCCAAAATGTTCTTGTCTGGTAGAATAATTGGGGATGACTGTTTAGGCTGGACACCTGCAGTTTTTGGTGTACCTCAGCGGTGGTGTGTGCACTGGTGCATAATACACTGAAACCTGCATATAGCCTTATTAAGGTTTTGAGATTCTAGAAACGCCCTTAAAGGGTCATTTATCAAATTGGTGTAAAGTAGAACTGGCTGAGTTGCCCATAGCAACCAATCGGATTCCACCTTTCATTTTTCATAGCTCCTTTGGAAAATGAATGTTAGAATCTGGTTGCTATGGGCAACTCAGCCAGTTATACTTTACACCAGTTTGATGAACCCCCTTAGTTCTTAGTAAATCCCTTACAGTAATTCTGGTGTCTAAGGGTGTGCACATGTGGCAGATTTATTGGAGACATTTCTGTGACTCCCATTCAACAGAAGGCAGTAAACTATGCACCTGCTGCAGGAACAACCCCAGTCAGCTGACTGGAAGTGTGTTTCGGTCACAGAAATTTCTATAACAAATCTGCTGCGTGTGAATACACCTTAAGGCTACATTCACACAAACTTATTTTGTTTCCGTTACCAAACATTTTTTTGTTTAGCATTGGCGACCAAAATGGTCGCCAATGCGACTTAGAATTGCAAAATGGCAACAAGACTTTGTCGCCATTTACACCTAGACCCTATGTTCTGCCTCTTTAAAAAAAAAAAAGCTTTCATCCAGCAGACATACGCTGCAGACGTCTGCTGGGTGGAGATCCGGCCCTCACACTGTGGTCAGTGATTGTTTTGATGCCAAACCCACGACAAGCAGCGGAGGCCTGGAAGTAAATAAGCCAGGACCCAGCACCTAGGGATTACCAGCACTGATCTGGCTAGTAGTGATGCCCTTGCGGTTCGCTCGGCGGTCAGTTCGCGGCGAACTTTGTTTGTTTGCGATTCGGAGAACATGCGAACATATGGCGATATTCGCGCCCGCCATATTCTTTTACATTGTGAAGAACTTTGATCCATGACACATCCATCAGGTGGTATAGGACAGCCAATTGAAAAGTTTCAGCACATGGACATATCCCCTACCTTATAAATAGAGCCGATCTGGCTGCCATTTTACATTCAGTCTTTTGTCAGTGTAGGGAAAGGTTGCTGTGTGGAGCAGGGACAGACTGTTGTGGACCTATTTGATAGCGTTTTTTGTCCCCAAGTCCTTTTAAGGACTGGTATAGGTGTACTATTGATAGGTGTGCAGTACAGAGGGGTGTAATACACTTATAATATACTTTCTAACATAGCATATTATAGTGGATTTGTATTGTGCAGCAGTGGTGAGCGTTTCTGCAGCTACAGTGACAAACGCTATTAGAAAAAATAATTATAACTGGTGTGATATACCAGTCCCCCCCCGTCCCCCCCCCCCCCAAAAAAAATGGTAGAAACGGGGCGTTTATGTCCCAATAATATACTTTCTATATAGTTCATTTGTGTACAGCAGCATTTGTTTGCAGTTTTGCTGTGTTCCCTCTGCTACAGACAGTGACAAACAGTACTGGAAAAATAATAGCTGGTGTGTGCGTACGCGAGAATTATATTGCCAATATTTCGCATTGAAAAAAAAATGAATGGAGATCGCAAATTCGAATAATACATCTGGTATGTCACTGTCTATGTTGAGGGACTATTTCTTGGCTGCAAATTGCTGCAAATATGAGCTGAAGGTGTTTCAGGTTCACCTGCCATTAAAATTAATGGGACCCGCCGCAAACTTTTGATCTCGTTCGTGAACTGTCCTGGCAGATGTTCGTACATCACTACTGGCTAGTCTGACAGGTCATGGAAATGAGTGTACAACCCCTTTAACTGCGTGGGCTGTAGCTTAGAAAACACCATGCTCCTAAGCATCCCAGCTATATTATATGTACTGTATTTTAAATTTGACAACTAAAAATTTTCATTTGGCTCCTAAATTTTTCAGGTTAGGAGCCAATGGCTCCTTGATATCATATCATATATATATATTTTTTTTTTGTCTGGAGCACTGAGCTACCTGCGAGACACAACATGTTTTGGAATTAACTGGTAACCTAGTCTGGGAAGAGGAATACAGATGGGTGACTTGTGATGTCGCCATTCTCTATTCCTCATTTCGGCACTACTTAGGTCTGGCAAGTCCCAGGAGACATTTAGATCTGTACAGCAGTTACAGCGCTGCTTTGAAGGAATTTAACTGGAGTTCCTGCTAGGACACAACTACTTCTCCTTTAATTTTAATGGGGCCTATTTGCAGACGAGGGGAGCATCAATGGGTGTGAAGTTCTCCCCCTATTTATAGGTCCCATTGGGAAGACCAATACCTTATGATCGCGGATGACGCTTTTTTGTTAAATCTAAACATGTTATCAATTGTATCCCCTATGGTGAAATTATTAGAATCCGTCATAATTGTACAGAGGATTCCACCTATAGAAAGGGCGGTGCAGCATTATATAGAAGACTTAAAGCAAGGGGATATAGTGAAAACTTGCTAAAACAGACTGTAGAAGGTAAAACTTTTGTATAGAAAAAAAATCTAATTTCTCAGGTAATGAGCAGTAGTAATGAAATAGAGGTACAGGAGAAAAAGGTGAGAGTAACTGTTTATAGCAGGCAGTTCAATGAGGTGCCGAACATTATCACAAAGTATTTACAGATTCTGTATCAAGATGATAATTTACGACAAATACTGGAAAAAGGAATTCTAGTTGTGAGCAAAAGAGCTCCAACTACATCAACCGCACTCGAGGTTTATTTTCGGAGAAAACTGGGTCTGCAAGTAACACCTGGTTGAATGTTGTTGGCTGCTACAGATGTGGACATAATGAATGTATAACCTGCGGACCATGGAACGGAGCAATGGATGGTGTCTGCATCTTTTGCGGCTCCATTGGAGTTAATGGGTCCGCATCCAAGCCGCGAAAACTGCGGCTTGGATGCGGACCAAAACGATGTTTGTGTACATGAGGCCTTTAAAGGGTTTCTACCACCTCATTTGGACCTAATTAGCTGTCAGACAGTAGCTATCTGCTAGTGTCTGCTCTACCTAACCATGCTATTCTAAGACCTTTGTGTGCAGCACTTACACTAAAACACCAACTTTTATTGCTATGCAAATGAGCCTCTAGGTGCTATGGGGGTCTTTTCAGCACCTAGAGGCTCCGTCTACTCACCCTGTATTCCGCCCTGCTCGTCCGTCAAGCCTGCCCATCTCTAGATTGCCAGCCTCAATTTCATCCATCTAGAGATTGGCGGGCTTGACGGACGAGCGGGGCGGAATACAGGGTGAGTAGACGGAGCCTCTAGGTGCTGAAAAGACGCCCCCATAGCACCTAGAGGCTCATTTGCATAGCAATAAAAGTTGGTTTTTTTAGTGTAACAGCTGCACACAAAGGTCTTAGAATAGCATGGCTAGGTAGAGCAGACACAAGCAGATTGCTAGTGTCTGACAGCTAATTAGGTCCAAATGAGGTAGTAGAAACCCTTTAAAGGTAGTTAATATTTCCATGTTGTCTCGACATTTCAGAGACGTACATGGAGGTAACACAGATCTTTTAGTCATTGGTATTGAAAGGGTTAAACCATTGCAAGAAGGCGATCTAAATAGACTCTTTTTTTTTTTTGTTATAGGGAGTCTTTTTGAATCTCATTAATATACCAGGATTCCAAATGGCATGAATAGACATGATCTCATCTTAAGTATTTTTATATTTTGTATGACTATTGTGAGACCGTGACAGATCTCACATAGGTTAGAGGCAAGGAGAAGGGGTGGATAGTGCGGCCCACACCCCTATTCCACCACAGGTGAGACCAGTTGGAGGTACTCAGGCGGGAATAAAGCACCTTCCAGGGTGTCAGTAAGGGGGAGTGCGCAAACAGAGGCCTGGTGAGGCTCTGTGTGTATGGTATCAGCCTCGTGGTCCCTCAGCCTAGCCTGGCTAAGTGACAGCCTGGAATTTGGGGGGATGCAGTGACACCTGCGGCACAACATCAGAGTTGGGAGGACTGCTGGACCACAATCCCCCAAAGGGACTTGCATTTGCTACTGCCTGGAGGCTACTGGACTATTGGGCTGAGAAAGCCGCATGTTATGACCGTGTGTAAACTATCCTTTAGGCGAGTCAGGTTATTATGTTTAGTTAGAGCCAAGCCGGGCAGGTATTTATTCTGTATCATTTGTTTGGTTTGCTGAGGTGCCAAATAAAGCAAGGTTTGGACCTGAAACTTGGTGTCTGGCGACGATACTTGTGTGAATGACCCCCGGAGAAGAGCTAACCCCCCACACTATATATGTGATTAATTTTTTCCCTTTTGTAAAAGCATTTTTTGTATTTTATGGTGTCACCAGACACACCTTCGATTCCAATTTGAAGATTATTCACACATGGAAGCAGAAGAGTGTGAGGTGGGTGAAGTTATTTTTTTTTTAAACCAGTAAATTTTGCTACATATTATGGTCATGAATAAGACTGTTTTCAAAACGCGTAGACCGTAAAGTGCTCTGATCAGCTCATGAAATTTTTCAAAGAATCGCAATAAAAAAGTTGGATTTTTCTGTTCCTGAAGAAATTGTTTACCTGATCCTGGGTTTCTTGCATGCCTATGGAGTGGAGCAGGTGAGCTGGAAATATTTTGCTGTTGGAGGAGGGATGCTCTTTTGCATTGTATGCGCTGTACATCTCTGCTCACTAGAAGGTGCGCACTGTGGTTCTGGTTGTGTGTGTGTGTGTGTGGGGTGCATGCTGCCAGGTGGAGCCGGAGTCGCTGTTTAGCGCTGTATTCATGGCAGAAGGTAAAGTTTATTTTAGCATGGAGTGCCATACCCCATAATTCACTTCATCCTGCAGGGAAGATGGAGATCTTGACACCATGTCCTGAATACAGCGCTACAGTTACCTCAGCTCCATCAGGGAATCGGCGTGCATATTCCTGCAACAGGGACAACAGCGCACATCCCTCCACAACCAAGATGAAAGCGCTTATCCCCCGGTGACACCAGATATACAGTCGTGGCCAAAGGTTTCGAGAATTACATAAATATTGGAAATTGGAGAAGTTGCTGCTTGTTTTTATAATAGCAATTTGCATATACTCCAGAATTATATGAAGAGTGATCAGATGAATTGCATAGTCCTTCTTTGCCATGAAAATTAACTTAATCCCAAAAAAAACTTTCCACTGCATTTCATTGCTTTCATTAAAGGACCTGCTGAGATCATTTCAGTAATCGTCTTGTTAACTCAGGTGAGAATGTTGACTAGCACAAGGCTGGAGATCATTGGGTTAAAATGGCAAACTTGACATGTTAAAAGGAGGGTGATGCTTGAAATCATTGTTCTTCCATTGTTAACCATGGTGACCTGCAAAGAAACGCGTGCAGCCATCATTGCATTGCATAAAAATGGCTTCACAGGCAAGGATATTGTGGCTACTAAGATTGAACCTCAATCAACAATTTATAGGATCATCAAGAACTTCAAGGAAAGAGGTTCAATTCTTGTTAAGAAGGCTTCAGGGCGTCCAAGAAAGTCTCCTAAAGAGGATTCAGCTGCGGGATCGGAGTGCCACCAGTGCAGAGCTTGCTCGGGAATGGCAGCAGGCAGGTGTGAGCGCATCTGCACGCACAGTGAGGCGAAGACTTTTGGAAGATGGCCTGGTGTCAAGAAGGGCAGCAAAGAAGCCACTAATCTCCAAAAAAAACATCAGGGACAGATTGATCTTCTGCAGAAAGTTTGGTGAATGAACTGCTGAGGACTGGGGCAAAGTCATATTCTCTGATGAAGCCTCTATCCGATTTGTTTGGGGCATCTGGAAAAAGGCTTGTCCAGAGAAGAAAAGGTGAGCGCTACCATCAGTCCTGTGTCATGCCAACAGTAAAGCATCCTGAGACCATTCATGTGTGGGGTTGCTTCTCATCCAAGGGAGTGGGCTCACTCTCACAATTTTTCCAAAAAACACAGCCATGAATAGAGTGGTACCAAAACACCCTCCAACAGCAACTTCTTCCAACAACAGTTTGGTGAAGAACAATGCATTTTCCAGCACGATGGAGCACCGTGCCATAAGGCAAAAGTGATAACTAAGTGTCTCGGGGACCAAAACGTTGACATTTTGGGTCCATGGCCTGGAAACTCCCCAGATCTTAATCCCATTGAGAACTTGTGGTCAATCCTCAAGAAGCGGGTGGACAAACAAAAACCCATTAATTCTGACAAACTCCAAGAAGTGATTATGAAAGAATGGGTTGCTATCAGTCAGGAATTGGCCCAGAAGTTGATTGAGAGCATGCCCAGTCGAATTGCAGAGGTCCTGAAAAAGAAGGGCCAACGCCCGGCGTCTTCTCTTCCGGGTGTTTGCGATGACGTCATCGACGCAGGCGCATTCAGGATGGAGCGGTCGAGCAGAGCGGCCGTCTCTCAGTGCGCCTGCGCCGATTGAAGCCAGGTACGGCGCAGGCGCGAGATTCCAAATTCTAACAGCGCCAGCAGAGAAGGATTACCTTCCCTGGCCCTGTCAATCAGCATGCCGAGGGGGCGTCATTACCATCGGAGGATGCGGCTGCTACCAGCAAGTAGCCGCCCTACTTGCTGGTAGCAAGGTAATTAGCATATTTTAAAAATCTTTTTTTAGCAAAATCTACTGAACCAAAATTATTAATTTGATTATGTATCATGAGATCGCACTATAGGGATTATTATTAAAGAAGAAAAAAAAAAAACTGTTTAATGGGGTGACAGAAACCCTTTAAAAAATGGCAAAAAATCATATTTTACTTTGTTGGATCTTAACAAGGTTCCAAGTAGAGCTTCAACATGGAACAAGAAGTGGAAGACCCCAAAAAATTTCATCAGCACTGAGCCGGAGGATCCAATTGGCTGTCCGTCAAGACACTGGACGATCCTCGACCCAAATTAAGGCCCTTACTGGTGCTGACTGCAGCCCCATAACCATCAGACTGCATCGGAGACTGAAGGGCTTCAAAAACAAAAAACTCCTTCAAAGACCTTTGTCTCCTTGAACGCCACAGAACTGCTCGTTTGGACTTTGCAAGAGAGCACCGAACATGGGACATTCAAAGGTGGAAGAAAGTTTTATTCTCTGATGAGAAAAAATTTAACCTTGATGGTTTCCAACGTTACTGGCATGACAAGCAGATCCCACCTGAGATGTTTTCTACGTGCCACAGTGGAGGGGGCGTCATAATGGTCTGGGGTGCTTTTTCCTTCAGTGGAACAATGGAGCTTCAGGAAGTGCAGGGGCATCAAATGGCCGCTGGCTATGTCCAGATGTTGCAGAGAGCATTCCTCATGACTGAGGGCCCTAGTCTGTGTGGTAATGACTGGGTTTTTAAACAGTACAACGCTACAGTACACAATGCCCGCAGGACAAGGGACTTCTTCCAGGAGATTAAATCCAATTGAGAATCTTTGGGGATGGATGGCAAGGGAAGTTTAAAAAAAATGGACAACAGTTCCAGACTGTAGATGGCCTTCGTGCGGCTGTCTTCACCACTTGGAGAAATGTTCCCACTCACCTCATGGAAACTCTTGCATCAAGCATGCCAAAATGAATTTTTGAAGTGATAAACAATAACTGCTGAGCTACTGATTACGGAGTTCATGTTTGGAAGTTGGATTTCAGTTTTTTTGTGGGGGTTTAGTTTTTTTTTTTTTTTGGAGGTGTGGTCCTAAACTTTTGATCAGCTGAAAAACAGCCTGTTTCAGTATATTCATGGTTTTTCATTAAATTGAATGCTAAATTTTTTTTTTTTTTTGTTTCGCTCTCATTTCTTCTTGTTGCATGTTGAAGCTCTACTTGGAACCTTGTTAAGATCCAGCCATGCTAAATATGATTTTTTGCCATTTTTCAAGTGGTCTTAAACTTTTGATCAGGATTGTATTAGGTATCACCACGTCTGTAACAACCAGCTCTATAAAAATATCATATGACCTAACCACTCAGGTGAACACTGTAAAAAAAAACAATTTTTGTCCCATATCACAAAAATTGCAACAGCAAGTGATCAAAAAGGCGCATGTCCCCCAAAATAGTACTTATCAGACAGTCACCTCATCCCGCAAAAATCAGACCCTACCTAAGAAAATCGGTAAAATAAAATAAAAAATATGGCTCTCAGACTATGGAGACACTAACATCATTATTTCGGTTTCAAAAATGCTATTGTGTAAAACATATTAGGTATTGCCACGTGCGTAATCATCTGCTCTAGAAGTCACATGACCTAATCCCTCAGGTAAACGCTGTGAAAAAAAGCCAAAACATTATTTTATTTTTTTCGTTGTTGTTGTTACCTTGCCTCACAAAAAAAGTAATAGAGCAATTAAAAATCATATGTACCCCAAAATGGTACCAATAAAACTGTCACCTTATCCCGTAGTTTCCAAAATGTAGTCACTTTTTTTTTTTTTTTTTGTTTCTACTGTAGGGGTGCATCAGGGGGGCTTCAAATGGGACATGACTAGTGTTGAGCGAACTTCTGTTTTAAGTTCGGCGTCTAAAGTTCGGCTTCCGGTTAGCGAAGAATCCCAATATGAATTCCGTTGTGGTCCGTGGTAGCGGAATCAATAATGGCCGATTTATTGATTAACACTAGACATGACATCTAAAAACCAGTTCAGCTAAATATGCCTTCCAAAAACCATATGGTGTTTCTTTCCTACTGTGCCCTGCCGTGTGCCCGTACATCAGTTTACGATCACATGTGGGGTGTTTCTGTAAACCGCAGAATCGGGGTAATATTTATTTTGCTGTTAACCCTTGCTTAAAATGTTATATCTGCCAAAAAAGTGATTCTGAAATTTCATCTCCATTTCCATTAATTCTTGTGGAACACCTAAAGGGTTACCAAAGTTTGTAAAATCAGTTTTTTGTATACTTTGGAGGGGTGTAGTTTCTAAAATGGGGTAATTTTTTGGGTGGTTTCTATTATGTAAGCCTCACAAAGTGACTTCAGACCTGAACTGGTACTTAACCACCTCTCGACCGCCTAACGCAGGGATGCGTCCTGCGGGCGGCCGGGTTATTCCTCCTCGAAGCATCGGCGCGTCATCACGTCCGTATCCGCAAAACACTGACACCGGCAATGTGCTTTCCGCATTTTGCCAGAACTATATAGAACATACCTTTTCTTGTCCGCAATTGCGGACAAGAATAGGACATGTTCTATATTTTTGCGGAACGGAAGTGCGGACCCGGAAGTGCAGATCCGCAATTCCGGATCCGAGTGGGACAGTCTGTCCCCATAGAAATGAATGGGTCCGCAATTCCATTCCGCAAAATGCGGAACAGAGTTGCGGACGTGTGAATGGGGCCTAAGGGTCCCTTATCACCGCCAGTTAGCCACTTGTTAAGTAGTTAGCGCACACCGCACCGCAGTCGCTGATGAGCGTCATCGCTGTCGCTAATCAGGACTAGTACTATATAGTATCTGTAAGTGATCAAGACTGATCGCAATCAGATCTATATCAGTACATTAGGGTCACCTTAGGATCTACAAAAAAAACGCAGTGTTCGCCCGATCAGGCCTGATCTTGTGCGCACACTTGCGTTCAGTCCGCCCCACCGCAGATGCGCAAAAAACGGAAGGCCGTGTTTACTACTGCAATTTACCGAACGGGAGTCGGCAATATAAATGCCTATTCTTGTCCGCAAAGCGCGGACAAGAATAGGACATGTTATTTTTTTTTTGCGGGGCCGCGGAACGGAGCCATGGCAGCGGATTTTGCCAAAACGGCGGCTCTGATGCGGACCCAAACAACGGTCGTGTGCATGAGGCCTAAGGAGAATAGCAAAAACTCCTAATGCTGGCCATACATGTAATGATTGCGGAGACCCTCAAATGCCAGGGCAGTACAAACACCCCACAAATGACCCCATTTTGGAAAGAAGACACCCCAAGGTATTCGCTGAGGGGCATATTGAGTCCATGAAAGATTAAACTTTTTGTCACAAGTTAGCGGCAAGGTAGACTTTGTGAGGAAAAAAATAAAATAAATCAATCTCCGCTAACTTATGCCAACAAAAATAAATCTTCTATGAACTCTCCATGCCCCTCACGGAATACCTTGGGGTGTCTTCGTTCCAAAATGGGGTCACTTGTGGGGTATTTATACTGCCCTGGCATTTTAGGGACCCTAAAGCGTGAAGTCTATAATCCAAATGCCTAAAAATGCCCTCCTAAAAGGTACTCGTTGGACTTTCGGCCCCTTTGCGCATCTTGGCAGCAAAATGTGTCACATGTAGTATCGCCGTACTTAGGAGAAGTAGTGTAATGTGTTTTGGGGTGTCTTTTTACATATACCCATGCTGGGTGAGAGAAATATCTCTGTAAATTGACAACTTTGTATAAAAAAAATGGAAAAAGTTGTCATTTACAGAGATTTCTCTCACCTAGCATAGGTATATGTAAAAATACACCCCAAAACACATTGCCCTACTTCTCCTGAGTACGGTGATACCACATGTGACACTTTTTTGCAGCCTAGGTGCGCAAAGGGGCCCAAATTCCAATGAGTACTTTTAGGATTTCACAGGGCATTTTTAACGCATTTGGATTCCAAACTACTTCTCACACTTTAGGGCCCCTAAAATACCAGGGCAGTATAAATACCCTACAAGTGACCCCATTTTGGAAAGAGGACACCCCAAGGTATTTCGTGAGGGGCATGGCAAGTTCATGTAAAATTTTATTTTTTGTCACAAGTTAGTGGAATATGAGACTTTGTAAGAGAAAAAAAATAAATATCATTTTCCGCTAACTTGTGACAAAAAAAAAAAATATTCTAGGAACTCGCCATGCCCCTCACGGAATACCTTGGGGTGTCTTCTTTCCAAAATGGGGTCACTTGTGGGGTATTTATACTGCCCTGGTATTTTAGGGGCCCTAAAGTGTGAGAAGTAGTTTGGAATCCGAATGCGTAAAAATGCCCTGTGAAATCCTAAAGGTACTCATTGGAATTTGGGCCCCTTTGTGCACCTAGGCTGCAAAAAAGTGTCACACATGTGGAATCGCCGTACTCGGGAGAAGTAGGGCAATGTGTTTTGGGGTGTATTTCTACATATACCCATACTGTGTGTGAGAAATATCTCTGTAAATGACAACTTATAAAAATTTTTTTATACAAAGTTGTCAATTTACAGAGCTATTTCTCTCGCCCAGCATGGGTATATAAAAATACACCCCAAAACACATTGCCCTACTTCTCCTGAGTACGGCGATACCACATGTGACACTTTTTTGCAGCCTAGGTGCGTAAAGGGTCTGAAAGTCCAACAAGTACCTTTTTAGGCTTTACAGGGTTGCTCACAATTTAGCACTGCCCAAAATGCCAGAACAGTAAACACACCCCACAAATGACCCCATTTCGGAAATTAGACACCCCAAGGTATTCACTGAGGGGCATAGTAAGTCCGTGGGAGATTTTATTTTTTTGCCAGAAGTTAGCAGAAATGGAAACTTTTTTTTTTTTTTTTTTTCTCAAAGTGTCATTTTCCGCTAACTTGTGAACAAAAAAATTAAATCCTACATGAACTCACCTTGCCCCTCCGCGAATACTTTGGGGTGTCTTCTTTCTAAAATGGGGTCATTTGGGGGGTATTTATACTATCCTGGCATTCTAGCACCTCAAGAAACATGACAGGTGCTCAGTCAGAGCTGCTTCAAAATGCGGAAATTCACATTTTTGTACCATAGTTTGTAAATGCTATAACTTTTGCGCAAACCAATAAATATACACTTATTGGATTTTTTTTTTTTTATCAAAGACATGTAGCACAATAAATTCTGACACAAACTTGTATAGAAATGTAATTATATTTGAACAATTTAAACAGAGAAAGTTAAAAATACACTTTTTTTTTTTTTTTTAGAAAATTGCGGCCTATTTTGATTAATATCGGAAAAACTAAAAATCTTAGCAGCAATCAAATACCACCAAAAGAAAGCTGTATTTGTGAGAAGAAAAGGAGGTAAAATTAATTTGGGTGATAAGTTGTATGACCGAGCAATAAACCGTGAAAGTAGTGTAGTGCAGAATTGTAAAAGTGCTTTGGTCATTAAGGGGGTTTAAGCTAGGGGGGCTGAGGTGGTTACAAAGTGGGTTTTGGAAATTTTCCAAAAAATTCCCAGATTTGCTTCTAATTAGGCTACTTTCACACCTGCGTTCGGGTGTCCGCTCGTGAGCTCCGTTTGAAGGGGCTCACAAGTGGCCCCGAACGCATCCGTCCAGCCCTAATGCATTCTAATTGGACGCGGATCCGCTCAGAATGCATCAGTCTGGCAGCGTTCAGCCTCCGCTCCGCAAGCGCACACCTGAACGCTGCTTGCAGCGTTCGGGTGTCCGCCTGGCCGCGCGGAGGCAAGCGGATCCGTCCAGACTTACAATGTAAGTCAATGGGGACGGATCCGTTTGAAGATGACACAATATGGCTCAATCTTCAAACGGATCCGTCCCCCATTGACTTTCAATGTAAAGTCTGGACGGATCCGTCTGAAGCTACTTTCACACTTAGAATTTTTTCTAAGTTATAATGCAGACGGATCCGTTCTGAACGGATACAAACGTCTGCATTATAGGAGTGGATCCGTCTGAGCAGACATCAGACGGACCCGCTCTGAACGGCAGTGTGAATCACCATGGTAAAAGATCATGTGACGTACCATGTGATGACTGGAGTGACGTCATCACAGGTCCTTGAACTATAATTAATGCTCGCCACAGGTCCTAGTCAGTAAAAGACAGACGGAGATGCTGGGCTACACGATCAAGTGGATTAAGGTGAGTTAAATGATTTTTATTTTTTTTTAACCCCTCCAGCGCTTTTTTACTATGCATTCTGTATTCAGAATGCTATTATTTTCCCTTATAACCATGTTATAAGGGAAAGTAATACAATCTACAAAACACCGATCCCAAGCCCGAACTTCTGTGAAGAAGTTCGGGTTTGGGTACCAAACATGTGCGATTTTTCTCACGCGAGTGCAAAACGCATTACAATGTTTTGCACTCGCGCGGAAAAATCGCGGGTGTTCCCGCAACGCACCCGCACATTTTCCCGCAACGCCCGTGTGAAAGAGGCCTTAGCCTTCTAACGTCCCCATAAAATTGTTATTTTCAAAATGATCCAACATGAAGTAGACATATGGGCAATGTAAAGTAATTACTATTTTTGGATGTATTACGATCTGTTATAAAAGTAAAGAAATTGAATTTTGGAAATTTGCTAATTTTTTTCTGAATTTTTGGTAAATTTTGTATTTTTATGAATAAAAATAATTATTTTTTTTACTCCATTTTACCACTTTCATGAAGTACGATATGTGACGAGAAAATAATCTCAGAATGGCCTGTATAAGTAAAAGCGTTTTTAAAGTTATCACCACAGAAAGTGACACGTCAGATTTGCAAAAAATAGCCTGGGCAGGAAGGTGAAAACAGGCCCGGGGTTGAAGGGGTTAAAATCGCAATATTTAATAAACAGTGCATCCCCTACACAAAAAACAAAACAAAGGGTGTTGTGCATACTGTTCTTGCTTTCCAAGAACAAAGGTTCTTTACAAAGACTTTGATTAAGATTGAGGCCTCATGCACACGACCGTTGTTTTATTCAGTGTCCGTTGTTCCGTTTTTCGTGATTTTCTGCGGACCCATTGACTTTCAATGGGTCCGTTGAAATCTCGGCTAATGCACCGTTTGTCATCCGCGTCAGTGATCCGTGGTTCCAGTCCGTCAAAAAAATATAACCTGTCCTATTTTAGCGGAAAACGGTTTGCGGACCCATTCAAGTCAATGGGACCGCTAAAAAACACGGAGGCACACAAGATTGTCATCCTATCATTTGCATGGCAAACCTGTCTTAAATTTTTTTTTACTTTCCTTTGTCGGGTGATCCTCCCTGGTGGAGCCGGAGTCACTGATTAGCGCTGTATTCAGGGCAGAAGGTGAAGTTTAATTAATTTATTTATTTGTATTAACCCAGGGTGTTCTCAAGCGTTCCCCTGATCTCCTGTCATGCTGCCCATTAACCCTTTCATCCCATTCTTCCATAACTGCTCTAGCTCCTCAGGGGCTGAAGCCGTGATGGAGAAGGCGGCAGTTATTTATATTAAGCTCTGATCGGCAACTACAGTTGCAGACACTAGTTCAAATGGAGAGCGCTATACTGATGCAGCAGACCTATGTCACAATCTGTTGCATATTTACATAGGACTGCCGAGAAAGCTACTCCATGCTGTGACAAACGAAGTTCTGCTACATCTTTATAATGCCTCCTCGTACATATCACATGGATGAGGAGACGGTAGCTCAAGTAGAGCACTGTACATATGTAGCAGAGCTGGGTTTCTCATTTTGCATAGTACACCTGATGTGAGAAACAGTTCTGACAGTACAGTATACATAGGACTACAAAGGAAGCTCCTCCTTTATAACTCAAACAGTGTAGCCTTAAAGAGTTAAGTGACAAACTGAGCTTTGCTACCTATGTCTGCTCCCTATTCCATAGTACACTGATATGACAGCTTGCAGGCTACAGGAGAGTGCACTATACAGATGTAGCAGAGCTAGATTGGTCATTTGACATGGTAAAGGTGATGTCACAAACATTTCTCTGGAGGTTTACATGGGACTGCAGAGAAAGCTGTTTGGTTATTGCTCGGCACTGTAAATAAACTGGGCTCTGAAACATCTCTGCCTGATGTAAAAGCTTGCAGACAGTCTATGTAGAAAAATGACAGTGTCACCAGTCTCTAGTGAGCAGCACTGTCGGTACTGCTGTAGATTAGATCAGCATCCCATCCTCCATCTAGATTTTGTATTGGCTGTTTTATCGCTATTCATGAGAAGCTATACTCAGTTGCTACACCTTATATACACCGGGGGTCCTTCAGAAAGGTTGTGCAACAGTTTCCTAAGGCTCTTTCACACTTGCGTTCTTTTCTTCCGGCATAGAGTTCCGTCGTCGGGGCTCTATGCCGGAAGAATCCTGATCAGTTTTATCCTAATGCATTCTGAATGGAGAGAAATCCGTTCAGGATGCATCAGGATGTCTTCAGTTCCGGACCGGAACGTTTTTTAGCCGGAGAAAATACCGCAGCATGCTGCGCTTTTTGCTCTGGCCAAAAATCCTGAACACTTGCCGCAAGGCCGGATCCGGAATTTTGACGCATTGCCGGATCCGACGTTTAGCTTTTTCTGAATGGTTACCATGGCTGCCAGGACGCTAAAGTCCTGGCAGCCATGGTAAAGTGTAGTGGGGAGCGGGGGAGCAGTATACTTACCGTCCGTGCGGCTCCCCGGGCGCTCCAGAGTGACGCATGGATCACGTCATCCATGCGCATCGGGCGCTCTGACGTCATTCTGGAGCGCCCCGGGAGCCGCACGGACTGGAAGTATACTGCTACCCCGCTCCCCACTACTACTATGGCAACCAGGACTTTAATAGCGTCCTGGGTGCCATAGTAACACTGAACGCATTTTGAAGACTGATCCGTCTTCAAATGCTTTCAGTTCACTTGCGTTTTTCCGGATCCGGTGGGCACCTCCGGCAAATGGAATGCACGACTGATCCGGACAACGCAAGTGTGAAAGAGCCCTAACATACAAAAAGTTACAAACGACTGAGCAAACGCAAGTTATGCAAAAATATTGTAACTTTTTTGCTTTCTCTGTTGCTCCCGCCACTTTTTAAGTGGAGGGTGAGGCCACCGCGCTCTTGACACATTTACTGTTATTTATACCATTTTAACTGGTGTCTATTATAACTGAAATGTATGACAATTCTTAGCTGGAGTAAATTTCAGTTTCAGGAGCACGGACAGATTAAAATTTTTTTTTTTTTTAAGAGGCTGGTACCTCTTAATGTGAATTTTCTATGCCAGCAGGCTTTTTATTAAGACTGACATGTGAAATGCCAGTCTTTAGTAAATGAACTTCACTGTTTCATAGCAGTCTGAAAGTTTCCCATTGCCCTTATCCCCCATGCTTTACACTACAGTTCACTGTCTATTCATGTCGACTGCTTGTGTAAGCTTAATATCAGGCTTTCAAAGTACAGAGTGCTTATTACCATTACAACTAAAATGGAATGAATATGAACAGCTACTAATCCAACAGATTGAGATAGAGAGAGAGGTAACTATATTGGAGGGTTTCAACTTCATATATGCCTAATATAGATACTGGAACTCAGATGTTACTGTTTTCTTTGTTACATCATTGCAATCTTAAATGTGTAATTATTTCAGTAACGTGATTTACATGATTGCCTCACTTGTACTTTGATTTTATAATCTGGACCGTGGCAATCCTTGCCATTTTCACATATGTTGAAAAGAAATCAGCAGCGGTGTGTTATAATATCTTATGATATCAAGTTTCAAAATGCAGGAGTTCTGTTATGAGATCAACCCTTTTTTTGCAATTATATACCTCTCCAGAACCCATTATGAAAAATTTGATTTGCAATGAATGCGAATTTCCTTGTGCTTCGTGGTAACGAATCGCATTTTTTCTAAAATGGCTGCTGCAGGTGTGAGGACATGGAGAAAGGAAGTCTGGGAAGGTGGGATCACCCAGACTGACATGCATGCAGCCAATCAGCAGCCAGCCCTGTGATGGCTGCCGTATTTATAGGGCTGTGACATTTTTCAGCATTCTGAGTGCAGGGACAGATGTGAGAAGGCACTAGGGACAGTAATAGGAAAAAACCTCATTGTGAAAAGCTGAAAAAAGTTTTATAAGTGCAGGGAAAGGATAGGGAGGAATGATTTCACAGCATCTTAGTGCAGGGAGAGACATCAGAAGGCGCTATGGACAGATAGGGACAGTGCTATAAAAGCGATTTTACAAATGCAGGGGAAGATTATTTGGGAATCCAAATAGTCATTATACAGCTGTCATTCCAGCATTTTGTTTTTGTTATTGGGTTGTAAGTACTATGTTGAAGCCTTTAGTGGCCTGTTTCAGTACAAAAAGAAAAATTATATTCACTTCTGCAGTTCTGTTTGAAAGCGTTTAATGGTGTGTATCAGTAGAAAAAGAAAAAAATATACGCGCTTCACTGTTGCAGTTATTTGCGGTAAAAGCTTTTAGTTGCCTATTTCAGTACAAAAAGAAAATTTTATTCAGTGCTTTTAGGGGTGTTTAAATTTCATTTTAATTTTAGTTTAGCTAACAGTATGTCAGACAGAAGTGCCAGGCTCTGCACAGGGGAGTGTCAGAGGCCTAAATCTTTCTGGCACAGGTGGCAGCAAAGTAAGGGGGCGTGGCAGCAGGGGTCACTTCAAGAGGCCTGAGCTCCCAGTGTCGGCTAGCAGTCGTGTCTTGACTAGCAACCCAGCAGTTCTTGATTGGTTGACTTTATCTTCAACTTCGTCGCAAGTGACAGCAGCACCAGCAGCCTGAGTCTAGAGTTGCTAATGAGCAGCTTTCTTCACCCGCATAGTGAAGAAACTACTCACCAGCAGGTAGACATAGAGCAGAACCTGAACCTGCAGATGGTGGCATACTTGTAGTGCACCCTGCCATCCATCATTGAAGATCCGCTGGACTACTGGACAGCCAAACTGGATTTGTGGCTTCAACTGGCAGTTTGCCCTGGAAAAGCTGTCCTACCTGGCCAGTAGTGTGGCATCAGAGTGGGTGTTTAGTGTGGCGTGGGCCATAGTTACCCCAAGAAGACTTGCCTGTCCACCCAAAATGTGGAGAGAATGACCTTTGTCAAGATTGATCAGCCAGGATTTCCACCCACAAATGCCTGATGCATTACACTAGATCATCCATGGTGCCACGCCAACAGTTTGACAAGAGATTGGTTTCTTCGGGCTACCTGCCTCTGCTACTATTCTGATGCTGCCACCTGCCTGCCATACATCTGATGCCAAGTGCTCCTTTCACCCACCTTAGTCGGTGGGTACTGGTAGTGCCACCCACCTCCGCACTGTCACCGGGTCACTTTGTGGTATCCTCCTGATGCTGCTGCTGCCACCACCTCCAGACTGTTATTGTGCCACTCGGCGGCCTCCTCATACTGCTGCCACCGCAAGACTGTCATTGTGCCACTCTGTGGCCTTCTGATGCTGCTACCACCTCCAGACCCTGTCATTGGGCCACTCTGTGGTCTCATCATCCTGCTTCCACCTCACCACTATGTCATAGGTCCACTATGTGGACTTCTCATGCTGTTCCCTCCCTCCCCACTTCATGACTGGTCCACTATATTTTGGCTTTCGGCCTGGCTCGAATCATTTATTTGACCTTTTTTTTTTTTCTTTTTTTTTTTTTTCAGAAGGAAGGAAAAATGACTCAACGGATCCTGTCTGTGTAGCAGCTGTAAGGCATGTATGGTCCCATCAGAATTCGCTTATGATTTGGTAGCCAAAAGCAGGAGTGGGTACAAAACACAGAAGACCTATTTCATTCACGTGTAATCTGTTTTAGATCCACTCCTGTTTTTTTGGGGGCATTTGCAATACTGATGGATTATTCAGCAAATTCTGACCGAGTGAAGGCGTATGCTCCACAGACAGGATCAGTTTTTTTTTGTGGGTTATTGTTCTGACGAATCAGAGGAAGGGCAAATTGATCAGTGACGTCAACACAAACTTGCTGCTGACACCCTCTGCACTCTGTCAGGGGGGCTTTACTTGTATAAGCATTTAATAGAACAGGTTCTGTAGACATCTTTGACTCAGGAACTTGTGGAGACTTCTTCCCAGACCTGGAGCAAAAAAAGACTAAGTGGTCAGAAACTTGTAAATAACTCATGAAAGTATAAAGTTACGTTAAAACCAAGCACACCATTGTTTTTCTTGTGAAATTCCCAATAAGTTTGATGTGTCACATGACCCTCTTATTGAAAAAACAAAAGTTGGATTCAAAATGGCAGACTTCAAAATGGCTGCCATGGTCACCACCCATCTTGAAAAGTTTTCCCCCCTCACATATACTAATGTGCCACAAACAGGAAGTTAATATAACCAACCATTCCCATTTTATTAAGGTGTATCCATATAAATGGCCCACCCTGTAGTATCCCCTTTTCATCAATCACAAAAAATTATACTGCTTTCGATTTTCCAAAATCCATCCAATGAGAAGGAAAGATTTTCATAACTTAGATGTTAAAAGATGCCTTATTAGATACTTAGAAGTTACAAAATCTTGGAGAAAAGTTTTACAGTTTGTACAGTTCCAAGGAAATAACTGGGTAAAAAGATTACTGGTCGTACATTGGCTAGGTGGCTCATCAGGGCTATTGAGATCTCCATATGTTTCCAAAAATGTTCAGATTCCTGATGGGGGCTGTCTACATCCTAGGCAGAGAAAGCTTCTGCTTCCATTGAACAGATCTGTAAAACTGACACATGGAGCTCTCCTAATACTTTCTTTAAACATTATAGGTTGGATCTATCTTTTTGACAATGATTTATCCTTTAGCCGTAAGGGGTTACAAGCAGTAGTCCCACCATGATCTAATCTAGTCAGTTCTCTCACAGGTATTGTCATAAGGCGAAAGGAAAATACTAATATTACTTACTGGTAATCTGTTTCCATGAGCCCATGACAGCGCCGCAATTCCCCCTCCCTTACTTTAAAAATAATATTTATAAAAAAAGAATAGAATGTATATAGAGTGTATTAGGCAAATATACGGTTGTATATTTGTAACTTGGGCCTATGGATCGTTCAAAACAACGGAAGGAAGGAGGATGGGTCTTTTAAAGCCATCTGTGAAGAGGGATCTCGCAGGTGCGGTCATGGGCTAATGGAAAACAGATTACTGGCAAGTCATTTTGTTTTCTTCAAGATGTGTCTGGATTGCATAGCAAGTCTGATGTGCTAATCCATTTACAAAAAAAAACAGCCACCTTGATGTATACAAGCTGAATGGGGACCTCTGGATCAATTTGAAGTAGGTGCCAGAAGCTTTCCTGGTGCATACCCCAAATGGGTCACTGAAACGCAGTGTAAAAGGAGCCTTACCTGTATGCCATTGTATACCAGTTCGCTGGACTTGTGAACCTAATCAGTCTTGAAACATATTGACCATACTGCATTTTGCACTATATTAAGAAATTTCTCTAACATTTGTTGAATTTCTTGCTTAATAGAGCATTTTTCAGAGGCAGTTGTAGGTGGGGTACAAATTGCCGCTTCTCCCATGAAAAGTCTATTCCAGTTTGCCGACACTTTCAGAATGGATTCTGTGCCTATGGAGACAAATGCAGGTAATTGACTTATAAGTGGGAACCCATCATTTAAAAATATATAATCAGGGAAAGTACCTTGTTATAAAAATGAGCCGCAGCCTGTACTAGACAGAATAAGGCTACTTTCACACTCGCGTTTGGTGTGGATCTGTCATGGATCTGCACAGATGGATTTGTTCAGATAATAAAACAGTCTGCATCCGTTCAGAACGGATCCATTTGTATTATCTTTAACGTAGCCAAGACGGATCTGTCTTTAACACCATTGAAAGTCAATGGAGGACGGATCCGTTTTCTGTTGTCATAGAAAACGGATGCGTCCCCATTGTCTTATATTTGTCAGAACAGATCTGTTTAGATCAGTTTCGAAAGACTGACACCAAAACGCTGCAAGCAGCGTTTGTGTCTGCCTCCAAAGCGGAATGGAGACTGAACGGAGGCAAACTGATGCATTCTGAGCGGACCCTTTTTCATTCAGAATGGATTAGTGCAAAACTGACCCGTTTTGGACCACTTGTGAGTGCCCTGAACAGATCTCACAAACCAAAAACGCCAGTGTGAAAGTGGCCTAATGTAGCAATTTCCATTATTCAGTAGATTCAATCTGATGGCAAATTGTGCAAGCACAACCACCACTGATGGATTACAGGGTAGTCTGTAACCATGTAAACAAGCAGTGTATAATGTGATGGAAAAATGTATCCAGCCAGTAAAATAAGCAATATGGACAATCACAATATATTAAGTGGTTGGTATTGCCTTTCTCTACATTATAAATGCCACTTACTGAAGTGAGACAACCTTTTTAATGGAATTAGTTATGTATAAAAGAATGTGATCTATCTAAAATCAGTAGTATTAGAACGCTTTTTAACTCCAATTGGTGCAGAAAGGTGTAATAGAATAGCTTCTCTATAAGCTAAGTTTGACACTGTTCAATTGTCCCCTGCTCTCTTCCCTATAGTGAGGATAAAGCCTCCTTATTATATCCCTATACTATCTCTAAGCTGTCCCTCAACTAGTAATATTTTGTAAATGGGGTAATTTTATCAAACTTGTGTAAAGTAGAACTGGCTTAGTCACCCATAGCAACCAAATAGATTCCACTTTTAAGTCTTCACAGCTGTTTTGTAAAATGAAAGGTGGAATCTGGTTGCTATGGTCAACTGAGCCAGTTCTACTTTACATCAGTTTGATAAGTCTTTCCTAATCATTGTCCCTAGTGCCTGCACTAAGTTCACTGGACACATTACAGGGGCTGGCTGTCTGCTGATTGGCTGGCTGTGCTGCATTATGGGTGATCCCTCTTTCTAACAAATGCAGCAGCCATTTTAGAAAAAATATCATTCGTTACCACAAGGCACAAGGAAATTTTGACTTTGTGACGAATTACATTTTTTCTAAAATTTGTATGCAATGTGGAATTCAACTTTGATTCGCTCAACCCTAGTTAGAAGGGTAAAATAAAGTTGCTCGCATAGAATAGCTTGAATTGTTTGCCATGAACACTCTGCTTTATTAAAGTTTGTTGTGAAACTCTTCTGTTTATGCTTCAGTTTCCTACACCTTCTGCCATGTCCGCGTTCTGATTCTCCTTCACGCCATCTTGCCAGCCGTAGAGTGTCTGAGCCATGCCTTATGCCTTGTGTGCCTAACCCTCAAGTCAGTCGTAGAGTCTCAGAGCCATCTGTTACTCCTTTGCAGTCAGCTGCCTTTGAAAATCGCAGAGTGCCAGAAAACTGGGCACTTGCAGCAGAATTTGTACCACGGAATACAGGTGATTTGTCAAATTTGCCTTCACACAACCTTATTTTCAGACCCATATTTTTAGTCAAATCTGTGACAGGCCATTTGGAGAAATAGTTTCCTACATTTCACTTGGGTTTGCTCCTATGCGAACTACAGGTCTAACATGCAATGAATATAGTCTTGTATATGTGTTGGTACTTAATGTAATTTTAATATGTGTCTCCTTAGATCTTGTGAGATCCATATCTAGTCCAATCCTAGTAGATAAAACAAAAACAAAGGAAATCAAATGGCAGGATGAAACACAACATCGAACATCTTTGAAAATTCACCATTCTAAAATGGTTAGTATGGTAATTATATTGAGTGACTAATTTATGAATATGTAACGGTTAATCTTTCCTTGCTGTAGGAAGATAAAAGCTTTCAGTATGAACGCAGCAGAGATGTCGTTTGTGGGATCTGCATGGATAAAGTATATGATAAACAAATGGCAGAAGAGAGAATTTTTGGAATTTTGCCGAACTGCAGTCATGCATATTGTGTGGGGTGTATTAAACAATGGCGAAAGACTCGGGACTTTCAGAATGAAGTTATAAAGTGAGTGTCCTTAACTAAACCAAGGCTGTGAATATTGCTTTAATTTTAAAAACCCTGATCAAAGTAGGACTTCATTTTTAGAGGTGATGGCTTAAATATTATCCAAATCATGTCTGAAGGCCTTATTGACTTATAAGATAGCTACCTTACGTCTGTTGGCATCAGAGGCAGAGTTTGCTAAGAGCTCATTTGCATACCTTTTTTGCCAAAATTACAGAAGAGCATGTATAAGACTACTCACACCGATTTTAATGTGATCTCCGCAAGCAAATTTAGTAACCCCCAAATCCTGACCTAGGCCCAGTTAAGCCAGTACTCTCTGCTCTGCACTGATGAGGGGCAATCACCCCAAAACAGTTGTATGCAGATGAGGTGCTGGCATATTTATTATCCAAGTCATGTCTCAACGCCTATTTAAAGGGTTGAACATTTACTTATAACTATCTATAATTATAATTGCATCTCGTGACCTCAGAGGCAGAGCTTGGTAAGGGCTCATTTGTATACATTCTTAACAAGTGCTCTTTACTCCAAAAGAGGTTGCCCCCAGTGCCGTGTGAAATCAAGTTACTTTATCCCATATAAATACTGGATTGGAGACTCTGATGAGAAAATACAGTTGATTGAGGATTTTAAAGCTAAGACTAGGTAAGTAGGCAGTTTTTTTCTGATCCTGTAGCATGTGTCCTAAGAGGTTTCTAACTGTTTTGTGTGTTGCAGGTTCAGGTATCTTAATGATATTTTAGAATTGTACATATGTGTAAATACAAATCTTCTACCACTACAGGGGACTGGAAGCTATGATCACGTGATATTCAAAATATTAGACCATGCTTCTGACATGGTCTGAGAGGCTGATACCTATGGTAGACCTTTGAGGCCTTGTTAGGCCTTTAGTTGTCATATTTACTCATTGATATCCAAAATTTTATTGAAGGGTGCTGATGAGCAGGCAGAGGATGTACCTTTGTAGTCTTACTCCTTATCCCCCTAAACTCCCACAATGATCATGACTTAACTGTGTCCTGGTGCCTTAAAGGGGTTTTCTACTTTTCACATATTGATGACAAATCAAATCGTCGGGACTCCCACCACCCCTTGCCAATCAGCTGTATTAACTCTTCTCTGTTACCTTCTCACTGTGAACATTGCAGTTGCAAGCAGGTGTAATTAACCCTTAGGTGTCAGCACTGTACAGGTACAGCTCTGGGAAGGGCTTTAATTATGGTGCCTGCTCACAAGCACAGCAGGTGCCATAGCTGGCAGGCCTCAGCTGTTTCAAACTGCAGAGCCCTGGGGCTAATGTCTACGATAGGCAATAATGCCGTTCTCGGGCATTTAAACCTTTTTAGATGCCATTGTCAAATGTGACCACAGCATCTTAACCACCTCCGGACCGCTGTACGCAGATTCGCGTTCCGGAGGTGGCAGCGCTGCGCACAGTCACGCATATACGCGTCATCTCGCGAGACGCGAGATTTCGCTCCAAGCCGGCCCGCGCATGCGCATCGCGGGCCGGCAAAAGTTAAAGAACAAGTTCGTCACCAGCCTGCCAGCAATGATCCAATCACAAGCCATATAACAGATCATATTAGTAAATATGATCTGTTATATGGCTTCTCTGCTCCTCTGCTGGTCCTTTTCGTCGGTTGGATCCAGCAGAGAAGCAGACATCACTGTGAGTACACCAAACACTTCACTGTAGCCCTTGATCACCCCTTTGATCGCCCCTGTCAATCACCAGTGAAAGGAAAAAAAGTGATCAGTGTAAACTGTCACTTTTTTTTTTCCACTAGTATTGGCTGTTAGGTTTTAGGGATAGTTTAGGCCCCTTGGTTAGGTAGTTAGCGTCAGTTAGCGCCCACCCCACCGCACCGCAGTCACTTTTATTCGCTGAATAGCGTATCGCTAATCAGCATTTGTACTTTTATAGTATCTGTAAGTGATCAAAACTGATCACGGTCAGATCTATAATAGTATTAGTGTCACTTTAGTTCGCCCTCCACCCAAAACGCAGTGTTTGCCCGATCAGGCCTGATCTGTTGCCCCCACGTGCGTTCACCCACGCCCGCCCCACCGCAGTGACAAAAAATATATATTTTTTGATCACTGCACATTCATTTTACACACACTGCGGCGATAAAAAAATCAGTTTTGATATTTTTTATCAACCGCAGCGGCCTCCGGTACTTCGCTAGCCTCCCCTTTGTAAGACAGGCTTGCTTTTTTTCTTGGGTAGTCTCAGGGAATACCCCTAAATTTAGTAGTCCAAAATGTCAAACAGGGGGTATTCTTCTGAAGAGGCCTACAGGATTCTGACCCAGTCGGATGAGGAGTGGGAACCCTCATCTGATGAATCTAGCGGGTCAGAATATGAACCTGTGGAAAGCAGTGGCTCTCTGACCCAAAGTTCGGACGAGGAGGTGGAGGTCCCTGGCAGCACCAGGCGTACCCGGCCCCGTGTCGCTAGACCACAGGTTATGCAGGATCCGCTTCAAGAGCAGCAGAGTGGGGCTGTCGCTGCCGGATCACGTGGTGAGGCATACACCAGCAGCGCAGCCCTCCCTGGACCTAGTACCAGCACTGCCGTACAACATGGTGACGTGGCGAGCACCAGAAGGGCAGTTGAAGCTGGTACGGTGGCACGTGCAGTAGTTACCCCGTCGCAGCCACCGCACAGACAGGCCCGTAGAGCCCCTAGAATCCCTGAGGTGCTGGCAAACCCTGATTGGCAGTCACCAACTTCAGCCGCACCTGTAGTTCCCCCTTTCACCGCCCAGTCTGCAGTTTGGGTTGAGACGGCTCAAATCGGTTCGGCCCTGGGATTTTTTGAGCTGTTCTTGACTGCGGAGCTCTTGGACTTAGTCGTGGCCAACCAGTATGCCACACAATTTATATCCGCCAACCCGGGAAGCTTTTATGCCCAGCCTTTCCGGTGGAAACCAGTCCAAGTTTCCGAAATTAAATTTTTTTTGGGCCTTCTCCTCAACATGGGCCTGACAAAAAAGCATGAATTGCGGTCATATTGGTCAATGCACCCGATTCATCACATGCCCATGTTCTCTGCTGCTATGTCCAGGGCACGATTTGAGGCCATCCTCCGTTTCCTGCATTTTAGCGACAACACCACCTCCCGTCCCAGAGGCCACCCAGCTTTTGACCGGCTCCACAAAATTCGGCCCCTCATAGACCATTTCAACCAGAAATTTGCAGATTTGTATACCCCCGAGCAAAACATCTGCGTAGACGAGTCCCTAATACATTTTACCGGGCGCCTTGGCTTCAAACAGTACATCCCAAGCAAGCGTGCCCGGTATGGGGTCAAATTGTATAAGCTCTGTGAAAGGGCCACAGGCTATACCCACAAATTTCGGATCTATGAGGGAAAAGATCAGACCCTGGAGCCGGTCGGTTGCCCTGACTACCTGGGGAGCAGTGGGAAGACAGTCTGGGACTTGGTGTCACCCTTATTCGGCAAGGGGTACCATCTTTATGTGGACAATTTTTACACAAGTGTGGCCCTCTTTAGGCATTTGTTTCTAGAACGGATTTGCGCCTGTGGCACCGCGCGAACTAGTCGCGTGGGCTTCCCCCAACGGCTTGTAACCACCCGTCTTGCAAGGGGGGGAGAGGGCTGCCTTGTGTAACGAAGAACTGCTCGCGGTGAAATGGAGAGACAAGCGTGACGTTTACATGCTGTCCTCCATTCACGCAGACACGACAATCCAAATTGAGCGAGCAACCCGTGTCATTGAAAAGCCCCTCTGTGTCCACGACTATAATGCGCTCATGGGAGGGGTGGACTTCAATGACCAGATGTTGTCTCCGTATTTAGTTTCCCGCAGAACCAGACGCTGGTATAAGAAGGTGTCTGTATATTTAATTCAATTGGCGCTCTACAATAGTTTTGTTCTCTACAGTAAGGCTGGGAGAACACGATCTTTCCTCAAATTCCAGGAAGAGATCATCGAGAACCTCCTTTACCCAGGAGGTTCCGTGGCCCCATCCCCCAGTGTAGTTAGCCGTCTACACGAGCGACATTTCCCCAGTGTCGTTCCTGGTACCTCAACCCAACCGTCACCCCGAAAAAGATGTCGTGTCTGTAGCAGGAGTGGAATAAGGCGTGACACCAGCTATTTCTGTCCTGACTGTCCGGACCACCCTGCCCTATGCCTTGGAGAGTGTTTCCGGAAGTACCACACACAGGTACACCTAGCATAGGGATTGCATCTCACAGGACAGGCACACAGGGCTATTAGGGCCCTTTTACTCTCAGCTGCTGCAAACCTCTCCTTTCACCTGGGATAAAGTGCATAACGTACTTCGCCACATCTTTGGGCGGATTGCGCTTTGCACATTGTCCCATGGGGAAGGAGAGGTTTGTTCTATAAAGGTAAAAAAAACTAAACAAAAATAAAATTACTGGTAAGTAAAAAAGTTAAAGTTTAAAAAAGTTAATATGTTCTGTTCTAAAGTTAATAAAGTTATTGCTTTGCGGCCTGGTTTTTTCTTTTTTGTTTTGTTTTTTTTACCTTCCAGGTGGACCAACCGATCGACCAGCTGCAGCACTGATGTGCATTCGGACAGAAGCATTGCACTGCTGTCAGATTACACGCAAGTCGGTGTATGCGGCGCTGCAAGACGAGATTTCTCCTCTGCAGTAAAAGATATGTTTGCCGAGGCATATGAGCTGAGGAGGTGGCGGTGTTCATATACTTTGGCAAACACTTTGTATATATATAAAAAAAAAAAATCCCGGCAATGATTTATTCATCCACATCGATTGATGTGAATGGAGAAATCGGGTTTGCCAGGGCATACGAGCTGAAGTGGGTATGGATGTTGGGCGGAGCTCCTATGTCCTGGCAGACGCCTTTCCCCTCCTTTTTCTTTTTTTGGCAGAGATTTTTTCATCCACATTGATCGATGCGAATGAAGAAATCTGTGCCGTTTATTTTTTTCTTTCAGCCCAGAGGCTGAACGGAAAAAAAAAATCTCATTACCCGTATGCTCAATATAAGGAGAATAGCAGAAACTCCTAATGCTGGGCATACATGTAATGATTGCGGAGACCCTCAAATGCCAGGGCAGTACAAACACCCCACAAATAACACCATTTTGGAAAGAAGACACCCCAAGGTATTCGCTGAGGGGCATATTGAGTCCATGAAAGATTGAAGTATTTTTGTCCCAAGTTAGCGGAAAGGGAGACTTTGTGAGAACAAAATCCATAAAAAATCAATTTCCGCTAACTTGTGCCAAATTTTTTTTTTTTCAATGAACTCGCCATGCCCCTCATTGAATACCTTGGGGTGTCTTTCTTTCCAAAATGGGGTCACATGTGGGGTATTTATACTGCCCTGGCATTTTAGGGGCCCCAAAGCGTGAGAAGAAGTCTGGTATCCAAATGTCTAAAAATGCCCTCCTAAAAGGAATTTGGGCACCTTTGCCCACCTAGGCTGCAAAAAAGTGTCACATGTGGTATCTCCGTATTCAGCAGAAGTTGGGGAATATGTTTTGGGGTGTCATTTTACATATACCCATGCTGGGTGAGATAAATATCTTGGTCAAATGCCAACTTTGTATAAAAAAAATGGGAAAAGTTGTCTTTTGCCAAGATATTTCTCTCACCCAGCATGGGTATATGTAAAATGACACCCCAAAACACATTCCCCACCTTCTCCTGAGTACGGAGATACCAGATGTGTGACACTTTTTTGCAGCCTAGGTGGGCAAAGGGGCCCACATTCCAAAGAGCACCTTTCGGATTTCACAGGTCATTTACCTACTTACCACACATTAGGGCCCCTGGAAAATGCCAGGGCAGTATAACTACCCCACAAGTGACCCCATTTTGGAAAGAAGACACCCCAAGGTATTCCGTGAGGGGCATGGCAAGTTCCTAGAATTTTTTATTTTTTGTCACAAGTTAGTGGAAAATGATTTTTTTTTTTTTTTTTTTTTCATACAAAGTCTCATATTCCACAAACTTGTGACAAAAAATAAAAACTTCCATGAACTCACTATGCCCATCAGCGAATACCTTGGGGTCTCTTCTTTCCAAAATGGGGTCACTTGTGGGGTAGTTATACTGCCCTGGCATTCTAGGGGCCCAAATGTGTGGTAAGGAGTTTGAAATCAAATTCTGTAAAAAATGACCTGTGAAATCCGAAAGGTGCTCTTTGGAATATGGGCCCCTTTGCCCACCTAGGCTGCAAAAAAGTGTCACACATCTGGTATCCCCGTACTCAGGAGAAGTTGAGGAATGTGTTTTGGGGTGTCATTTTACATATACCCATGCTGGGTGAGATAAATATATTGGTCAAATGACAACTTTGTATAAAAAAATGGGAAAAGTTGTCTTTTGCCAAGATATTTCTCTCACCCAGCATGGGTATATATAAAATGACACCCCAAAACACATTCCCCACCTTCTCCTGAGTACGGAGATACCAGATGTGTGACACTTTTTTGCAGCCTAGGTGGGCAAAGGGGCCCATATTCCAAAGAGCACCTTTCGGATTTCACAGGTTATTTTTTACAGAATTTGATTTCAAACTCCTTACCACACATTTGGGCCCCTAGAATGCCAGGGCAGTATAACTACCCCACAAGTGACCCCATTTTGGAAAGAAGAGACCCCAAGGTATTCGCTGATGGGCATAGTGAGTTCATAGAACTTTTTATTTTTTGTCACTAGTTAGTGGAATATGAGACTTTGTAAGAAAAAAAAAAAATCATCATTTTCCGCTAACTTGTGACAAAAAATAAAAAGTTCTATGAACTCACTATGCCCATCAGTGAATACCTTAGGGTGTCTACTTTCAGAAATGGGGTCATTTGTGGGGTGTTTGTACTGTCTGGGCATTGTAGAACATGACAGGTGCTCAGAAAGTCAGAGCTGCTTCAAAAAGCGGAAATTCACATTTTTGTACCATAGTTTGTAAACGCTATAACTTTTACCCAAACCATTTTTTTTTTACCCAAACATTTTTTTTTTATCAAAGACATGTAGAACTATAAATTTAGAGCAAAATTTCTATATGGATCTCGTTTTTTTTTGCAAAATTTTACAACTGAAAGTGAAAAATGTCATTTTGCAAAAAAATCGTTAAATTTCGATTAATAACAAAAAAAAGTAAAAATGTCAGCAGCAATGAAATACCACCAAATGAAAGCTCTATTAGTGAGAAGAAAAGGAGGTAAAATTCATTTGGGTGGTAAGTTGCATGACCGAGCAATAAACGGTGAAAGTAGTGTAGGTCAGAAGTGTAAAAAGTGGCCTGGTCTTTCAGGGTGTTTAAGCACTGGGGGCTGAGGTGGTTAATGGTGAAAAACCCAGAAGCGCAACCGGCTTCCCTGTGCAGCTTTCGATCTAATGCACTGAGTCTGTGAAGAGACCCAGCATATAAGATTTGCAATTCCTATGGAGTCCTGCAGGAGGCAGGCCTCCTCCAGAGGATAACTGCTAATAGTGCTTAGACTGTAGTTCTATGGAACTACAGTCTAAACAAAAATAGAGTACTACATATTGTAGCCTCTTAGATGGGCTAAAGTACGTTTTTCCCTACAATAAAAAAATAAATACATAAAAAATATATAAACCTCATGGGCATCATTGCATCCGAAAATGGCTATGCTATTAAAATATAAATTATACCATAAGGTGAATGACGTAACGGAAAGAAAAGAAAATATTGGCTCCACCAATATGGTATCAACAAAAAATGAGCCCCCACACAGCTAAAGCTAGTTTCCCACTAGCGGCAGGGGAGTGCGTCAGGCTGTTCCGGCGGGTGAAGAGCCTGTTGGATCCGTCCTGCCGCTAGTTCACGTGTGCCCGGACTGCCACTCTGTCCCCATTGACTATAATGTGGGTGGGGGAGGAGTTCCGGCGGCAGCACAGCATCACACGGTGAGAGGCAGCTGGACTAAAAGTATGACATGCAGTAACAAAGTTATGGGGTCAGAATATGGCAATGAAAAAAACTTTCAAAGTTTGTATTTTATTTTTTCCAGTATTGTGGTATCTTTGTAATCGTACTGACCCATAGAATGAAGGGCACAGGTCAGTATTACCACATAGGGAACACCGTAGGGACAAAACCCGTAACACTGTGGCAGAATTTAGTTTTTTCAATTACACCCCATTTGGAATTTATTTCTGCTTCCCACCACATTGTACGCCATATTAAATTGTGGCATTAGAAAGTACAACTTCTTTCGCAAAAAAACACGCCCTCAACTATGTGAATGGGAAAAATAAAGATATCGAATAAAACTGAAAACTAAATAAACTCTGGTATTCAAGAGGTTAAAGCTCCTGTGTCCCATTCATTTGAATGGGGCCGTGTGTAACTTAAATTGCTCTGTACCGTTCAAGTGAATAAAATGAAGGAGTTGTAATTGCACCTGCTTGCCGCTGCAATGTCGATGGTGAGCAGGTAAGTGATGAAGACAATGCCGCGCTGCTTTTTTTTTTTTTCCCATACGGCTGATCAGTGGTGGTTGGAACCCTACTAGTCTAAAATTCATGACCTATCCTGAGGATAAGGGTCCATTCACACATCAGTGTGTGTTTTGCGGATCCGCAAAACACTGACATCGGCGATGTGCGATCCGCATTTTATGGACCGCACATCGCCGGCACTTAATAGTTTTTTCGGGAACGGAATTGCGGACCCAGAAGTGCGGATCTGCAATTCCAGATGTGCTGCCCCATAGAAATGAATGGGTCCGCAATTCCGTTCAGCAAAATGCGAAACGACATTGCGAACGTGTGAATGGACCCTAAGACCAAAATATGGGGAAAGCAAAAAACCCTAAATCTATGGCAGTCAATTTTGTCAAGTTGTGTAAAGGGGTTTTTCATAAAAAATAAATCTTAAAAATGTATAAGCAGCTTAGAAGGATCAATCTGTAGCCTTCGCCGAAATTCTGACCGCTTATAAACACTCATAACTCATGGAAATGATCAAACTGATAGGAAGTGGCCTACAGGAAGCGTTTGAGAGCAGCTAAGACCTTTTGCACATGGTGCCACAAACCACTGATATGTAAAATATGGATATCCTTCAGTGTGCACTTTGCATTTTTCTCACTGAGATCACTAGAAAAGACTGTTCTCATCTGTAATATGGACAAGAATTGGACATGAGCTATAATTTCTGGATGTGGACCCATAGGGATGAGTATATACATGTTCAATCGTCAAACAATGCATATGGCATATGAATGAAAAATACTGTCCTGTGCATGAAGTCTAAGGGTGCCTGCACACTGTGCGGCTTGTGTGTCTTTACTGCGTGGATTTTGTGCAAATTTGATAAATCTTATGTACACTTGGCTTCTTTTCTTAGGTGTGGAAATTGAAGTCTATGGGAAATCCACTTTACAAGTCAATGAGGTTGTTTACATAGAAAATCAGAGAACAGAAAATCTGCACGAAAATCCGCAGATGCGGATTTATGTGCATGTTTTGGTGTAGCTTTCATGCAGAATTTCTGCACACAAATCTGCAACATGTGCAAGCACCCTAAGGCCACCTGCACACGCAGCATATTTTAGTACCAGCAAAGTGTATTACACAAATCTCATGTACACTTTGAAGATTTTTTTTTTCTGTGCGGGAATTGACCTGCCGAGCAGATCAAAATAAATAGCATTTTAATAAGGTTTTCAGTTTTAGCTTCAATGAAAAAGTGAGATCTGCTGCAAAACCACATCAAATCCACACCAAACTAGACATTGCGTATTTTGGTCCGGATATGCTGCAGAAATGCACATGGATATTTGTGTGTTCACCTGCACTTGTGTGCAGGTGGCCCAAGGGCTAAACATAAAGTCATAACATCTGACCTGTCTGATTCATTTAGAAGAGGGAAGCAAAGCAATAGTCTGCAGATGCACTGAAAATGAAAGCTGTAGAGAAAAATCTGTTTAATATGTATTGGGGTAAGATTTTGTAGGCAATAAAGGATTTATGGATTATGTTGGGTGAGTGGTATACACAGAAAAGATTATTGGATGGCTACTTTTAAAGTTCTACTAATTAAGAAAAATGCATGAAATACTTTAAGTATTAAATTCACTTTTCTCTGCAGTAAGATCCGTTGCCGGTTCTTCCTTAGAAGTAATGGGTACTGCCCTTTTAAGTCTGACTGTATCTATCTACATGATTTACCACATGGTCACCAAAGGCACAGGAAGAAAGATCAAAGAAGGGCTAGTGCCTCTGCCCTGGTAAGAATGAACTTTGTCTTTATAATTTTATCAAGGTTGTTAGATGTACAATGCCAACAAATTCCTTTTGAATATAGAATTATCACTAGGACACTATCTGAATGGGTCACTTGACGCAGATTTTGTCACTCATTACTAGAGATGAGCAAATCAAAGTTGACAAAGTGGAATTCAATCAGAATTTCAGGAAAAATTTGATTTGCTCAGAATTTCTTCATGCTTCGTGGTAACGAATCGCTTTTTTTTCCTAAAATGGCTGCTGCACGTGTGAAGACATGGAGCAAGGTACTCTGGGAACGCAGGATCACCCATAATGCCGTACATGCAGCCAATCAGCAGCCAGCCCTATGATGTCACAGCCCTATAAATAGCCTCAGCCATCTTGGATTCTGCCATTTTCCAGTGTACTTAGTGCATGGAGAGATGTCAGCAGGTGCTAGGGACGGTGATAGGAAAGACTTAATTGTGCTAAAAAAATGATTTGTACATTCAGGGAAAGATTATTCAAGGTGTATGGAAAGGATAAGGAGGAATCATTCCACAGCATTTATGTAGAACAGGGTTCAGTAGGGGAGGTTACAGCCTGGGTAATAGGAACTATTACACCTTGCTGCACTGACTGGAGATTCAAATTGCCATTATACAGCTCTGTAATTCCAGCAAACCGTTCTTGTTATTGGGGTGCAAGTGCTGTTTGATACAGCCATTAACAGGGTTTATTACAAGGAAATATTTGCCCTTGTGCGGTGCAGTATGTTCTAAAACATTTTTTTTTGCTTGTATTGGTGGGGAAAAAAGAGCTCATTAGCCGTTGTGTGGTGAAGTGTGAAAATTGCAGCCCTTTTTGTCTTGTATTAGTGGCGAAAGAAAAATATATTTGCTGTACAGCTATATGTTAAGCCCTTTTTGTTGTGTATTAGTGAAAAAAATATATATATATATTTGCCGTTCAGTGGTGCAGTTATATGTTCTAAAGCCCTTTTCTGCGTGTATTAGTGGCACAAAAAAAGTATTTGCCGTTGTGTGGTGAAGCAGAGGCCTAAATGTTTCTGGCGCAGGCAGAGGTCACAGCAGAGTAAGGGGCCGTGGCAGCAGGGGTCACTTCGAGAGGCCTGAGCTCCCAGTGTCGGCTAGCGGTCTTGTCTTGACTAGCAACCCCGCGGTTCTTGAATGGTTGACTTGATCTTCGCAAGTGACATCAGACAACCCCAGCCAAGATGACTCTTGGTCACAACCCTTAGTTGGCATGGCCCGGGAGCAGGCCCTGTGCCCTCACCTGTCCTCAACCTGCCTCTGTCCTTTAATGTTCCCTTTGCAAGAAAAGTATTATATGCTGTGTGCTTGGACTATACAGCGAGGACAAGCTACTAAAGGACAGTCAGCAGCTATTGGCCAGCCAAGATGTGGAGGAGACATCCCACGCCACTCTGCTCATCACTACTTGCCCGCCTAGTGGAGGAAGCGGCAGATATGTTGCGAGTGGTGAGGCTCCTGACCCAGAGACCGTTGAGGAGGTGACGCTCAGACAGTACTTGATGTAAATGGACAAATGAGAACACGCGTTTTTCCTCCTCCTAAAATCTAGGTGTATTTCCTCTCACCACGCCAAGTGAAAACCAGGGTCCACAGACTTCCTTTCTTTTTAAAACATCCTGTGGAACATCAAAGTGCGCTGATAGTGAAATACCGCTTATTCTGATCTTAATCAGTGCTCTATTATACTCGCAAGCAGGTTTAGGGCACTTTAAAGTGAATGGCCCCTGATGAAGCTAGTGTTGCGAAACCCGGGTATTATATGCATGTTTTAAAAAGACTCTTGTGAGTATATTAACCTCCTCAGGACTGCCGTACGCAGGATTGCGTCTTTGCGGCGGCCCTGCTCTTCTGGGTGGACGCGCCGGTGCGTCCTCTCGCGAGATGCAAGATTTTCTGTGAACACTCGCACACAGGCGCGCGCGTTCACAGGATCGGAAGGTAAGCGAGTGGATCTCCAGCCTGCCAGCAGCGATCGTTCGCTGGCAGGCTGGAGATGTGATTTTTTTTTTAACCCCTAACAGGTATATTAGACGCTGTTTTGATAACAGCGTCTAATATACCTGCTACCTGGTTCTCTGGTGGTCCCTTTTGTTTGGATCGACCACCAGAGGACACAGATAGCTCAGCAATATGTAGCACCACACTACACTACACCCCCCCCCTGTCACTTATTAACCCCTTATTAGCCCCTGATCACCCCATATAGACTCCCTGATTACCCCCCTGTCATTGATCACCCCCCTGTAAAGCTCCATTCAGACATCCGCATGATTTTTACGGATCCACTGATAGATGGATCGGATCAGTAAAACGCATACGGACGTCTGAATGGAGCTTTACAGGGGCGTGATCAATGACTGTGGTGATCACCCCATATAGACTCCCTGATCACCCCCCCTGTCATTGATCCCCCCCCCCCCCTGTCATTGATCACCCCCCCCTGTCAGGCTGCATTCAGATGTCCGTATGATTTTTACGGATCCACGGATACATGGATCGGATCCGCAAAACACATACTGACATCTGAATGGAGCCTTATAGGGGGGTGATCACCCCATATAGACTCCCCGATCACCCCCCTGTCATTGATCACCCCCCTGTCATTGATCACCCCCCTGTAAGGCTCCATTCAGACATTTTTTTGGCCCAAGTTAGCGGAAATTATTTTTTTTTTTCTTACAAAGTCTCATATTCCACTAACTTGTGTCAAAAAATAAAATCTCACATGAACTCACCATACCCCTCACGGAATCCAAATGCGTAAAAATTTTTAGACATTTATATTCCAGACTTCTTCTCACGCTTTAGGGCCCCTAGAATGCCAGGGCAGTATAAATACCCCACATGTGACCCCATTTCGGAAAGAAGACACCCCCAGGTATTCCGTGAGGGGCATATTGAGTCCATGAAAGATTGAAATTTTTGTCCCAAGTTAGCGGAAAGGGAGACTTTGTGAGAAAAAAATAAATAAAATCAATTTCCGCTAACTTGTGCCAAAAAAAAAATTCTATGAACTCGCCATGCCCCTCATTGAATACCTTGGGGTGTCTTCTTTCCAAAATGGGGTCACATGTGGGGTATTTATACTGCCCTGGCATTTTAGGGGCCCTAAAGCGTGAGAAGAAGTCTGGGATCCAAATGTCTAAAAATGCCCTCATAAAAGGAATGTGGGCCCCTTTGCGCATCTAGGCTGCAAAAAAGTGTCACACATCTGGTATCGCCGAACTCAGGAGAAGTTGGGCAATGTGTTTTGGGGTGTCATTTTACATATACCCATGCTGGGTGAGATAAATATCTTGGTCAAATGCCAACTTTGTATAAAAAAATAGGAAAAGTTGTCTTTTGCCAAGATATTTCTCTCACCCAGCATGAGTATATGTAAAAAGACACCCCAAAACACATTGCTCAACTTCTCCTGAATACGGCGATACCACATGTTTGACACTTTTTTGCAGCCTAGGTGGGCAAAGGGGCCCACATTCCAAAGAGCACCTTTAGGATTTCACAGGTCATTTACCTACTTACCACACATTAGGGCCCCTGGAAAATGCCAGGGCAGTATAACTACCCCACAAGTGACCCCATTTTGGAAAGAAGACACCCCAAGGTATTCCGTGAGGGGCATGGCGAGTTCCTAGAATTTTATATTTTTTGTCACAAGTTAGCGGAAAATGATTTATTATTTATTTTTATTTTTTTTCATTACAAAGTCTCATATTCCACTAACTTGTGACAAAAAATAAAAACTTCCATGAACTCACTATGCCCATCACGAAATACCTTGGGGTGTCTTCTTTCCAAAATGGGGTCACTTGTGGGGTAGTTATACTGCCCTGGCATTTTAGGGGCCGAATGCGTGAGAAGTGGTTTGTAATCAAAATCTGTAAAAAATGGCCGGTGAAATCCGAAAGGTACTCTTTGGAATATGGGCCCCTTTGCCCACCTAGGCTGCAAAAAAGTGTCGCACATGTGGTATCTCCGTACTCAGGAGAAGTTGGGGAATGTCTTTTGGGGTGTCATTTTACATATACCCATGCTGGGTGAGAGAAATATCTTGGCAAAAGACAACTTTTCCCTTTTTTTTTTATACAAAGTTGGCATTTGACCAAGATATTTATCTCACCCAGCATGGGTATATGTAAAATGACACCCCAAAACACATTCCCCAACTTCTCCTGAGTACGGCGATACCACATGTGTGGCCCTTTTTTGCAGCCTAGGTGGGCAAAGGGGCCCACATTCCAAAGAGCACCTTTCGGATTTCACCGGTCATTTTTTACACATTTTGATTTCAAACTACTAAACCACACATTTGGGCCCCTAGAATGCCAGGGCAGTATAACTACCCCACAAGTGACAGTGACCGCATTTTGGAAAGAAGACACCCCAAGGTATTCGCTGATGGGCATAGTGAGTTCATAGAAGTTTTAATTTTTTGTCACAAGTTAGTGGAATATGAGACTTTGTAAGAAAAAAAAATCAAAAAAAAAAAAATCATCATTTTCCACTAACTTGTCACAAAAAATAAAAAGTTCTATGAACTCACTATGCCCATCAGCGAATACCTTAGGGTGTCTACTTTCCGAAATGGGGTAATTTGTGGGGTGTTTGTACTGTCTGGGCATTGTAGGACCTCAGGAAACATGACAGGTGCTCAAAGTCAGAGCTGCTTCAAAAAGCGGAAATTCACATATTTGTACCATAGAAACATAGAATGTGTCGGCAGATGAGAACCATTTGGCCCATCTAGTCTGCCCAATATATCTGAATCCTATGAATAGTCCCTGGCCCTATCTTATATGAAGGATAGCCTTATGCCTATCCCATGCATGCTTAAACTCCTTCACTGTATTTGCAGCTACCACTTCTGCAGGAAGGCTATTCCATGCATCCACTACTCTCTCTCAGTAAACTAATACTTCCTTATATTACTTTTAAACCTTTGCCCCTCTAATTTAAAACTGTGTCCTCTTGTGGTAGTTTTTCTTCTTTTAAATATGCTCTCCTCCTTTACCGAGTTGATTCCCTTTATGTATTTAAAAGTTTCTATCATATCCCCTCTGTCTCTTCTTTCTTCCAAGCTATACATGTTAAGGTCCTTTAACCTTTCCTGGTAAGTTTTATCCTGCAATCCATGTACTAGTTTAGTAGCTCTTCTCTGAACTCTCTCTAGAGTATCTATATCCTTCTGGAGATATGGCCTCCAGTACTGCGCACAATACTCCAAGTGAGGTCTCACCAGTGTTCTGTACAGCGGCATAAGCACTTCACTCTTTCTACTGCTTATACCTCTCCCTATACATCCAAGCATTCTGCTGGCATTTCGTGCTGCTCTATTACATTGTCTTCCCACCTTTTAAGTCTTCTGAAATAATTACTCCTAAATCCCTTTCCTCAGATACTGAGGTCAGGACTGTGTCAAATATTCTATATTCTGCCCTTGGGTTTTTACGCCCCAGGTGCATTATCTTGCACTTATCCACATTAAATTTCAGTTGCCAGAGTTCTGACCATTCTTCTAGTTTTCCTAAATCCTTTTCCATTTGGCGTTTCCCTCCAGGAACATCAACCCTGTTACATATCTTTGTGTCATCAGCAAAAAGACAAACCTTACCATCGAGGCCTTTTGCAATATCACTTATGAAGATATTAAACAAAATTGGTCCCAGTACAGATCCCTGTGGAACCCCACTGGTAACATGACCTTGTTTTGAATGTTCTCCATTGACTACAACCCTCTGTTGTCTGTCACTCAGCCACTGCCTAATCCACTCAACAATATGGGAGTCCATGCTCAATGACTGCAGTTTATTGATAAGTCTTCTATGTGGGACAGTGTCAAAAGCCTTACTAAATTCTAGATATGCGATGTCTACTGCACCTCCACCGTCTTATTTTAGTCACCCAGTCAAAAAAATCTATAAGATTTGTTTGACATGATCTCCCTGAAGTAAACCCATGTTGTTTTTCATCTTGCAATCCATGGGATTTTAGATGTTCCACAATCCTATCCTTTAATAGGGTTTCCATTAATTTGCCTACTATTGATGTCAGACTCACTGGTCTATAGTTGCTCGATTCCTCCCTACTACCTTTCTTGTGAATGGGCACGACATTTGCCAATTTCCAATCTTCCGGGACAACTCCTGTTACTAATGATTGGTTAAATAAATCTGTTAACGGTTTTGCCAGCTCACCACTAAGCTCTTTTAATAATTTTGGGTGTATCTCATCAGGCCCCTGTGACTTATTTGTCTTCACTTTAGATAGCAAACTTAGAACATCTTCCTCTGTAAAGACACATGCATCAAATGATTTATTAGTCATCCTTTCTAGTGGAGTTCCTTCTCCTTTTTCTTTTGTAAAAACTGAACAGAAGTATTCATTAAGGCAGTTGGCTAGCCCTTTACTCTCTTCTACATACCTTCCGTCTTTTGTTTTTAATTTAGTTATTCCTTGTTTTAATTTCCTTTTTTTCATTTACAGTGGGGGAAATAATTATTTGACCCCTCACTGATTTTGTAAGTTTGTCCAATGACAAAGAAATGAAAAGTCTCAGAACAGTATCATTTCAATGGTAGGTTTATTGTAACAGTGGCAGATAGCACATCAAAAGGAAAATCGAAAAAATAACTTTAAATAAAAGATAGCAACTGATTTGCATTTCATTGAGTGAAATAAGTATTTGAACCCCTACCAACCATTAAGAGTTCTGGCTCCCACAGAGTGGTTAGACACTTCTACTCAATTAGTCACCCTCATTAAGGACACCTGTCTTAACTAGTCACCTGTATAAAAGACACCTGTCCACAGAATCAATCAATCAAGCAGACTCCAAACTCTCCAACATGGGAAAGACCAAAGAGCTGTCCAAGGATGTCAGAGACAAAATTGTAGACCTGCACAAGGCTGGAATGGGCTACAAAACCATTAGCAAGAAGCTGGGAGAGAAGGTGTCAACTGTTGGTGCGATTGTTCGAAAATGGAAGGAGCACAAAATGACCATCAATCGACCTCGCTCTGGGGCTCCACGCAAGATCTCACCTCGTGGGGTGTCAATGGTTCTGAGAAAGGTGAAAAAGCATCCTAGAACTACACGGGAGGAGTTAGTTAATGACCTCAAATTAGCAGGGACCACAGTCACCAAGAAAACCATTGGAAACACATTACACCGCAATGGATTAAAATCCTGCAGGGCTCGCAAGGTCCCCCTGCTCAGGAAGGCACATGTGCAGGCCCGTCTGAAGTTTGCCAATGAACACCTGAATGATTCAGAGAGTGACTGGGAGAAGGTGCTGTGGTCTGATGAGACCAAAATAGAGCTCTTTGGCATTAACTCAACTCGCTGTGTTTGGAGGAAGAAAAATGCTGCCTATGACCCCCAAAACACCGTCCCCACCGTCAAGCATGGGGGTGGAAACATTTTGCTTTGGGGGTGTTTTTCTGCTAAGGGCACAGGACAACTTATTCGCATAAACGGGAAAATGGACGGAGCCATGTATCGTGAAATCCTGAGCGACAACCTCCTTCCCTCTGCCAGGAAACTGAAAATGGGTCGTGGATGGGTGTTCCAGCACGACAATGACCCAAAACATACAGCAAAGGCAACAAAGGAGTGGCTCAAGAAGAAGCACATTAAGGTCATGGAGTGGCCTAGTCAGTCTCCGGACCTTAATCCAATCGAAAACCTATGGAGGGAGCTCAAGCTCAGAGTTGCACAGAGACAGCCTCGAAACCTTAGGGATTTAGAGATGATCTGCAAAGAGGAGTGGACCAACATTCCTCCTAAAATGTGCGCAAACTTGGTCATCAATTACAAGAAACGTTTGACCTCTGTGCTTGCAAACAAGGGTTTTTCCACCAAGTATTAAGTCTTTTTTTGTTAGAGGGTTCAAATACTTATTTCACTCAATGAAATGCAAATCAGTTGCTATCTTTTATTTAAAGTTATTTTTTCGATTTTCCTTTTGATGTGCTATCTGCCACTGTTACAATAAACCTACCATTGAAATGATACTGTTCTGAGACTTTTCATTTCTTTGTCATTGGACAAACTTACAAAATCAGTGAGGGGTCAAATAATTATTTCCCCCACTGTATATATCTGAAGAATCTTATCCCCTTTTTTCATACACTGAGCTACCATAGTTTGTAAACGCTATAACTTTTACCCAAACCATTTTTTTTACCCAAACATTTTTTTTTATCAAAGACATGTAGAACAATAAATTTAGAGCAAAATTTATATATGGATGTTGTTTTTTTTGCAAAATTTTACAACTGAAAGTGAAAAATGTCATTTTTTTGCAAAAAAATCGTTAAATTTCGATTAACAAAAAAAGTAAAAATGCCAGCAACAATGAAATACCACCAAATGAAAGCTCTATTAGTGAGAAGAAAAGGAGGTAAAATTCATTTGGGTGGTAAGTTGCATGACCGAGCAATAAACGGTGAAAGTAGGGTAGGTCAGAAGTGTAAAAAGTGGCCTGGTCTTTAAGGGTGTTTAAGCTATAGGGGCTGAGGTGGTTAAACAACTTTTTATACATTTATTGATGGTATTTCACTATGGAAGCAACCCTCTCCCTAGGATTATAGACCGTATGAGCAGATATAAAGGGAAAAGGAGATTGGATTTCACTTGATGTGCCCTGAACATGCTTGCACTTGTGAGTATAATAGCGCACTGATTAAGATCAGAATAAGTGGTATTTCACCATCAGCGCACTTTGATTACGGACTTTGTATTACGGACTGGAAGTATTGTTTTATTACTAGTACTCTATGTAGCTGATTGCACTTGGGAGCCGGGTGAATTAGGTGCTTAATCGATAGAAGAGGGTGTCAGCTTGCCCATGAAGCCAGCAAGTTGCGGAAAGTAGTGGTGCACGGGTTCACTGAAGCAGCAGCGATGTCAGTCAGTGCATAGTGTTGGGGGTAAAATCATCTACTCAGCAGTGTGGCAGTTTTTTGTTAAGCCGTCGGGAAGGTGAACATGGCCATATGTAGAATCTGTGGACAGAAGGTGAAGCGTGGCCAGGGTGCAACAGCCCTGCGTCAACATATTCAGCGTCACCATAAAGTGGTCTGGGAGAACTGTGGCTCAGTGGTGGTCCAGGCTGCCGCATCAACCGCTGCATCACCCAGTGGCACGCACCCGGTTTCAGGCAGTCAAGGCTCCACCACCTCAGCCAAAGGGAGTGGTCTTTCCTTCCCATTATCTGCTGGTCCTGATGCTTCTGCTCCTCCTCCTACTCCTCGTCATTCATTCCATCAGCAATCGATCACCGAAGCAATTGCCAAGAGACAACAGTATGCGTGCACTCATCCAATGGCGCTGAAGCTGAATGTGCTCCTGTCTAAGTTGCTGGTGTTGCAGTCCCTCCCTTTCCAAGTGGTGGACTCTGCGCCTTTCAGAGAACTGATTGCTTGTGGAGAGTCCCAAGCCGTCATTTGTTTGCCAAAAAGGCAGTACCAGCCCTGCACACACATGTAGAACACTAGGTGAGCCTGTCTGTGTCTGCCAAAGTGCACGGCAGCATCGACGTGTGGAGCTGTAACTACGGTCAGGGACAATACATGTCCTTTACGGCCCACTGGGTGAATGTGGTTCCTGCACAGCCACACCAGCAACTTGGCCAGGTGACGCTGCTTCCGCCTCCACGTTTGTTAGCTCAGCTCCCTCTTTCCCTGCCGCCATGCTCTGTGCTGACAAGTGCGGGCAGGAGATAGCTTAACTATGGTATCTGTGTTCCATGCCAGTTTCCTTCCAGCTGGAGACCTGTACTGGTGTTTGAGCTTGCATATGTTTTTCTCTCCACCTATGAAGCAGCACATACTCGCCCTCATAGTAAGATGCCTGAGCAACCTCATGGTTTTAGCTTGTCTATCTCCAAGTGCTAAGTTGTCTCTCATGTCTACTTCGCTGTGTACTGAAACTTGCTTATTGAACTCCTGGACTTTGCCTGTTTGCCGCCTGCCCCTGACCGTGGATCTTATGGACTTACATCTGACTTCGCTTACTGACTTTGATTGATTGCCGCCTGTCCAGACCCAGAACCTCCTGGCCACACAAGTCTACTCGGTGCTTGCACAGACTACTCTGACCCCCTGGTCAGCTGCCACTGACTCGGAAACTGCTCTGGAGTAGCCCCTGGCAACTACATCCAAGCCTATCCTAACCATCAGAGGCTCTAGTGAAGACCAGGTAGTGGCTTGGTTACGCCCCAGAGTATACAGTCAGTGGCGCAGTGGGTCCACACCCGCTTACATAACGTTGTCAGGCCGTTGGTCCCACGACAATGTCTGCCTCTGCCTCCTCAGCCTCCACTGCAGGGACAATTCAGTGTCCCTTCCGCTTACCACATGTGCAGTGCACGGCGGTGTCGCATTGTTCTGCACCTCGTTTGCCTGGGTGAACGAAGTCGCACAGGGGAGGAACTGATCCATGTCCTTCATCAAGAAATCGAATCATGGCTTTCTCCGGAGTACAACGGATCCTGCCTGTGTAGCAGTTGTAATGTCTGTATAGTCCCATCAGAATTGGCTTGTAATTTGGTAGCCAAAAGCAGGAGTGGGTACAAAACACATAAGACATGCAAATATTCCATTCACGTGTCATCTGTTTTGGATCCACTCCTGTGTTTGTTTTTTATTTTATTTTTTGCATTAGCAATATTGATGGCTTACTGTTCAAATGCTGACTGAGTGAAGGCGGATGCTCAACAGACACCTGCTGGCACCCTCTCCACTCTGTCGGGTGTCTATACTTGTATAATCTTTTAATAAAACAGGTTCTGTAGACATCTATGTGGAATCAGCTGACTCGTGTGCTTCTTCTTGGCGATAACATCGACCTGTAAGGCTGAGTGATTTGTTCAGTTTTGGCCCCGTGACTGCCCAAATAAGTGAAGTGTGCAGTGATTTTAAGAGCGACGCCTGTCATCTGCATGTCATACTGACTCAGTATTTCACTACCACAGCAGACTCCCTATGCAAGGCACAGTGTTCTACACCACTTTAAAGGCTCTCTGCAGCCAGGAAATAGCTGTTTAACACAATTAGCCGCAAATAAATTCGGCAAACCGGCCAAATCGAAAAAAAAATGTGCTCATCTCTAGTGGTGAGTATACCCCCTGTGGGAATTCACTCTGGTAGACAGGACAAGAGGATGCAGTATAGAGGCAAAGACCAGTTTGTAACTGAAAAACGTCTGTTTTATTCACGCTTATGGCAACAAAACAGTATGACAGTCAATTTGCAGTTTTGGTGTTCGTTCACACAGTTCATACAGCAAAACAGTCACCCGTTATCCTAGGTGTTAGTTCACACCTGATAGGCATTGCTCAGGACAGAACAGACCTCCCAAACTCAGGCCTCCAGCCTAGCACACGGCTCAGATTGCCAGAGCTCATCTGTCAGAGAGAGGTAATTACCACCAGCTGACACTGCTGCGAGTTGTTTTTTTTTTTTTTTTTTTTGTTTTTTTATATATAGGCCAGTCAAGACCCGGCCTGGAACGTGGGGAGTAGTCAGCCACCCAGCACTTTGACTACTCCCAGTAAGAGTTGTCCTGGATCAGCTATTACACCTATACTAAATAGTAAGGTGTCAAACAGCAACTGCTGCTCACACATGAAAACTGCCTTACTCTGCGGCCAGGAACCTCGTGACCCATACCTTCTGTCAACGACGGTCCCTTGCACCTTCCTACATACCTCCCCCCTTCAACCCTAAGGGCGTGAACACTTGCCAGATAGTGTACCTGGGACAGGGCATCCGTGTTTCCCTGCAAGTGGCCTGCCCTGTGTTGCACTGAGAACTTGAAGTTCTGTAATGACAAGAACTATCTGGTGACCCAAGCATTCCTCTTTGGCCTGGGTAATCCACTTGAGGGGAGTGGTCGGTCACCCACTTGATGGCCAGGCACTCTCTCTCTCTCTCTCTCCACTATACAGTACCTGGTCTCGGCTGGGGTGAGTTTGCGGTTAAGGAAAACAGTATGTTCCTCTCTATTGATTTCCTGATGGAGTACAGCTCCGAGGCCTACTTCAGAGGCATCGGTCTGTACCACAAACTCACTCTTGAAGTTGGGCGTCGCCAAAACTGGTGACCCGCACAGGACTGACTTCAACATGGAAAAAGCCTCTTCTGCCTGCTCATTCCAGCGGACCATCACGGACTTCCGTCCCTTCAAGAGCCCTGTCAATGGAGCCACTAAAGTGGCAAAATGGGGAACATACCTCATATAATAGCCCACGATTCCCAGGAACGACTTTACTTGCCTCATGGTGACAGGTCAGGGCTAATTGCAAATCCCCTCTATTTTATTCACTTGGGGTTTGATAACTTCACGTCCAATGACGTACCCCAGGTACTTAGTCTCCTCTAACCCTATCGCGCATTTCTTTGTGTTAGCGGTCAGTACAGTCTTCCTAAGGGAGTCCACTACAGCCTGCAATTTGGGTAGGTGACTTTCCCAGTTGGTACTGTGTATGACTATATCATCCAGGTGAGCCGAAGCGTACCAACTATGTGGACGCAGCACAATGTCCATGAGCTGTTAAAGTGGCAGGGGCGCCATGGAGACCAAAGAGTAAACCCTTATATTGGTACAGCCCCTCTGGTGTGATGAAGGCAGTTTTCTCTTTGGCAGCCTCTGTACCTGCCAGTACCCTTTGAGGTCCAAAACTGAAAAATACCAGGCTTGGGCTAACATCTCAAGCTCATCCACCCGAGGCATGGGATATGCATAGCACTTAGAGATCTTGTTTAGTTTTCGGAAATTGTTACAAAACCAGAGTGTCCCGTCCAGCTTGTGTATTAGCACTATAGGACTAGCCCACTAATTTTTAGACTCCTCGATGTCTGTCTAGCCACGGCATCATCTGCACTTCAGTTATAGTTTAATATGGTTGAAAAAAGACAAACGTCCAAGTTCAACCAAGGGATAGGTGGGGATGCGAATCCCAGAAGGAAGTGAGAGAAGAATTTGTTTTTTACTTTTAAGAATTTGTCTAAACCCTTTTTGAAACTGTCCCCTGTTCCTGGTTCTATTCCACAGATTCACAATTCTTGCAGTAAAAAAGCTTTGACGCTTCTGGAGATTGAACTTTTTCTTCAGTCGGAGGCAGTGCCCTCTTGTCTTTTGAGCACATTTTACATGGAACAGTTTTTCGCCATATTTTTTGTATGGCCCATTTATATACTTGTACAGGTTAATCATGTCCCCCCTTATACGTCTCTTCTCAAGACTAAATTCAATTATTTTAATCTTTCTTCATAACTAAGACCCTCCATGCCCCTTATCATTTTAGTCGCTCTCCTCTGTACTTTTTTCAGCTGCAGTGCATCATTTCTATGTACTGGTGCCCAGAACTGGACTGCGTATTCCAGATGAGGCCGCACCAGCGCTTCCTCTGAGATGGCTTGTCACTGAGCCTCAGTTACCCAGTATGGTTTTAGCCAGACTTTCGCCTGAGGCTCAGTGACAATGTCATGCCGAATTGTGGAAGTGCGTCCAGGGAGATCCGAAAACGGTACAGGTTTCCCTATCTTTCCACTGTTTGAGTAGATTCACATGGTACACCTGCTCTGGCTTTCGCCTCCCTGGCTGGTGTACCTTGCAATTTTACCCCTCCAATTTTTTTCAAGTACCTCGTAGGGCCTCTGCCACCTGGCCAGGAACTTGCTGTCCACTGTCGGCACCACAACCAAAACCCGATCACTGGGGTTGAAGATCCGGACCAGAGTTTGCCGATTTATAGATCCGACTCTGTGCTCGCTGAGCAGCCTCCATATGCTCCCTGACAAGAGGCAAAACGGTCTCTATACTTTGTTGCATCTTGGCAACATACTCAAGGACACTTTTATGCTGAGTGGGTTGCTATTCCCACGCCTCTTTGGCTACGTCCAATAAACCACGAGGATGTCTGCCATATAGCAATTTTAAAGGCAAGAACCCAGTAGAGGCCTGGGGTACCTCTCACAGCGAAAATTAGAGAGGGTAGAAAAAGGTCCCAGTCCTTCCCATCTTTAGACACCACCCTTTTAAACATGGTTTTTAGTGTTTTTTGTTAAACCATTTAACCAGACTGTCCATTTGCAGATGGTACACGGACGTCTGTAACTGTTTTATATGCAGCAACTTGGTGTTCCCTCATGACCTTGGACATAAAAGGGGTCCCCCGGACAGTCAATCTATTTAGGTAGCCTTATTCGGGAGAACAACTCAATTAGCTCCTTGGCTATAAGTTTAGCTGATGTATGTCGCAGTGGCACCACCTCCGGGTACCGAGTGGCGTAGTCTAGGACAACCAAGATGTGTTGGTGTCTTCTAGCGGACTTCAGTACTGGGCCTACGACGTCCATAGCGATTCGCTCAAATGGTACCTCGATGATCGGGAGAGGTACCAATGGACTGTGGAAAAGGTGCTGGGGGCTAGTTGCCTGGCAGGTCGGGCAAGACTTACAGAATTCGTCCACCTCCCTAAACATACTAGGCCAGTAAAACTGTTGTAGTATCCGGTCCTGTGTTTTCTGCATTCCCAGATTACCCCTGTGAACATGTTGGTGGGCTAACTCTAACATGAGTTTGCGATAAGCCTGGGGCACCACTCACTGCTCTTACCCGCATCCTCCACCAATTGTGGGGATTCACTCTGGTAGACAGGACAAGCAGATGCAGTATAGAGGCAAAGACCAGTTTGTAACTGAAAAACTTCAGTGTTCTATTCACACTTATGGCAACAAAACAGCATAACGGTCCATTTGTAGTTTTGGTTTTCGTTTACACCTAGACTATACAGCATACATACAGCAAAACAGTCAACAGTCACCTAGGTGTTAGTTCACACCCGATCGGCATTGCTCAGGACAGAGCAGACCTCTGAAACGCAGGCCTCCAACCTAGCACACGCCTCAGATCCCAATCCAGCGATTTCCAGAGCTCCTTTGTCAGAGAGCGGTAATTACCACCAGCTGACACTACTGGCTGAGTCTTTTATATAGGTCAGTCAAGACCCGGCCTGGAACGTGGGAAGTAGTCAGTCACCCAGCACTTTGACTACTCCCAGTAAGAGTGGTCCCGGATCAGCTATTAAAGCTATACTAAATAGCAAGATGTCAAACGGCAACTGCTGCTGACACATGAAAACTGGCTTACTCCGCCAGGGCCAGGAACCTTGGTGACACATACCTTCCGTCAACGACTGTCCCTTGGGCCTTCCTACACCCCACAAAAAGTTTAAGTCTTAATAACTTGTCATGTTGCCTTGAGCATCAATTACAGCTTGACAACATCTCATGCTGTTCACAATTCAACTTATTGTCTGCTGAGGCATGGCATCCCTCTCCTCTTAAAGGGCGGACCTCAGGTCACTGAGGTTCTGGGGTACAGGGTTATAAGCCTATACACGGCGACTCAGCTGATCCCATAGGTTTTCAATAGGATTCAGGTGTGGGGAAAGTGCAGGCCACCCCATTTGAGGAACCCCAGTTTCTAGCATCCCTTCCTTAATGAAGCGACCTCGACGAGAGCGACCTCCGTGCAGATGAAATTTAGGCCTGTGTTGTTCATGCAGAGGCACAATGACTGGATTCATTTTGTTTGTATGAGCTCCTACTCTTGCAATCTAGCAGGAGCAGGTCAGGTGCTAGCTGTCAGACACATCGGGGACTCTAAGCAGAAGACTGGAGCGGTTGATTACCACTCTTGCCTTCAACAGTGCCAACAGGAGATCGTGGAGTAGCACAGGGAGGGAGAGCAGGAAGCGGCCGAGGCGTATCCTCTATTAGTCCCAGTGGTCATGTGATAGTTTGGTGTCTTGGGGCAGAGCTGCAGCGTCTAAGGAGACCCTGATCAGCTTTGCCTGTGTAATGCTGTCACAAGGGGCTGTTTTCCCTTATAACTGGGGCTACTGTGGATGCCCCAGTTACAGTGGGAAAAGTCTGTGTCCTCCAGAGGTCTATTAATGACCACCTGGGGGACAAATTATGTACAAAAATGAATTAAAATAAATGTTTACATTTTTTTTTTTATTCTTTTATTTATAAATATCATTAACTGAAACCTATATTATGTATCGACTTTAATAAGAATTTCCCAAAATTAAACAAAAAAAAGCCAATAAAAAGTAACGTTAAAGGGGTTATCCCATCATAATGATCACTGTTAAATCTGTTAAGGATTTGACAGTGATCATTTTTGTAAATATACTTTATTAACAAATTCCCACCGATTAGGAGAAAATTCATCACCACTTACCTTATTGTTGTGACTCTGTCTCCCCTGGTTACGACCACCGCTCTTCCGCAAAATCCCGATGGTCGCGCTTGCCCAGAAGACTTCTTCTTTTCTCCCGGCCGGGCCACTCGCTGTCCTGAACGCGCACGCTGCCGCGCATGCGCGACGGTGACTTCTTCCCGGCCAGAATAGTACAGAGCTGCGAACGCGCACGCCGGCTCTGTACTATACTGGCCAGAAATAAGTCACATTGCGCATGCGCGGCAGCGTGCGCGTTCAGTCCAGCGTGCGGCCCGGCCGGGAGAAGACTTCAATCAAGATGAAGCCCGCCCCCAGCCAGAATCCAGGAAGTGAACGCGCGGTGGCAGCAGGTAAGTATGAAACTGCTAAGTGGGATAACCCCTTTAAAGTAAAAAAAAAAATCACAAACTATTAAATAAATAATTGGTGTCACTAAACCACCACATGTACAAAGTCACAAAAAAATTGCCTGAACATTCATGAACGGGCATGAAAGGGTTAAGCTCCTTCCACAGATGTTTAATGGGATTTAGATGAGGGCTCTTAGAAGGCTAATGCTTTGGTCTTCGCCTTTCTTTTGGATGTTTTTAGCTGTGTGTTTTGGGTCATTATCCTGTTGGGAGGACCCATGACCTGTGATTGAGACCAAGCTTTTTAATACTGGGCAAGACCTTTCGCTCAAGCATGCCTTGTTAGTCTTATGCCAGATGCAGCAAAGTGGGGATATGACTTCTACGGAAGCCTAGGAGATCCATCCCATAATCTCCCACAGATAAACACCATAAATAAAAACTATGCATCACAAAAAGTACAAGTGATCAAAAAGTCATATGCACCCCGAAATAGTACCACTTGGTCACCGTACTCAACATAAGACAATAGCCCAAAAAATAAAAACTATGGCTATGGAATATGGAGATGCTAAAACATAATTTTTTTTGTTTCAAAAATGTTTTTATTGTGTAAAACTTAATAAAAAAAAGTATATTGGGTATTGCCACGTCCATAATGACTTGCTCTATAAAAATATTACATGACCTACCCCCCAGGTGAACGCCGTAAAAAAAAAAAGATTGTCACCTTGCCCCATAAAGTGTAATATTGAATGATCAAAAAATTTGTACCCAAAAATGGTACCAATAAAAAACGTGAACTCTTCATGCAAAAAAATGAGACCCTTCACAAGACTATCGGCAGAAAAATAAACTATGGTGGTCAGAAAATGGAGACCCAATTATTTATTTTTTTTTTTAAATGCTTATATAAAACTGAAAAAAAAAAAGTAGACCTATTTGATATTGTCGCATTCCTAACAACCTTATCTACTACAATGGCGCATGATCGAACCTGTCAAATGCACACTGTAAATTTTTTTTTTTTTATAAAAACTGTGCCAGAAGAGCCATTTTTCTACCTTGCCGCACAAAAAGCACAATATAGAGCGAACAAACATCATATTTACCCAAAAATGGTATCTTTAAAACTGTCACCTTATCTTGTAGTTTCTAAAATGAGGTAAATTTTTGGGAGTTTCTACTGTAGGGTGCATCAGGGGGCTTCAAATGGGACATGGTGTCTTAAAACCAGTCCAGCAAACTCTGCCTTACAAAAGCCATACAGTGCTCCTTTGCTTCTGCGCCATGCCATGTGCCCTCAGTTTACCACTACATGTGGGGTGTTTCTGTAAACTACAGAATCGGGGTAATATTGAGTTATGTTTGGCTGTTAACCCTTGATGTGTTACCGAAAAAAAATTTGATCAAAATGAAAAATCTGCCAAAAAGTAAAAATTGGATATTTCATATTCATTTTTCTTTTAATTCTTGTGGAATACCTAAAGAGTTAACAAAGTTTGTAAAATCCGTTTTGAATAACTTTAGGGATGTAGTTTCTAAAATGGGGTCATTTATGGGTAGCTTCTAATATATAAGCCCCACAAAGTGACTTCATAACTGAAATGGTCCTTAAAAAATGGGTTTTCGAAATTTTCTTAAACTTTTTAAGAATTGCTTCAAAAATTCTAAGCCTTCTAATGTCCTAAAAAATATAATTACCTTTTCAAAATGATGCCAAAATAAAGTAGACACATGGTGAATGTTAAGAAATTCATATTTTGAGGTATCACTTTCTGCTTTAAAAGCAGAGAAATTGATATTCTGAAAATTGTGAATTTTTCCAAATTATTGGTAAATTTTGGGGATTTTTTTTCATAATTAAAAATTAAATCTATTGACTGACATGTATGACTGTCATGAGGTACAATGTATCACAAAACAATCTTAGAATGGCTTGGACAGGTAACATTTTTTGCAAACCTAACACCTAAAGTGACACATCAGATTTACCTCTCTGCCCAGGCCATTTTTTGCAAAAGAAAAAAGGATCCTGTCTTTTGAGCATATGCCTTCACATGGTCAGCATTTGGTCAGTAATCAATCAGTATTGCTAAGGCCAAAGAAACACAGGAGTGAGTGCAAAACAGAGATCACACATGATTGTAAAGTTTACATGTCTTCTGTGTTTTGTACCCACTCCTGCTTTTGGCTTCCAAATTATGAGCATATGCTGATGCAAAATGGGGACTGTGTGATACAGGCCTTATGGATGCTCCAAAGACAGGATCCATTGTGTTTTTCATTTTTCCATCCTTCTGACAGATCAGAAGGTGAAAATAAACAGTGATGCCAACAAGGCCAAACAGGGACAATATTGGCCCAGTCAGTGGGGAGGCAACCGCATGAGGAGTCAACATAATGGCCCAGTCAGAGTGGTGAGCATAAGGAGTCAACATAGTGGCTCACTTGCAGTTTGGTATGGTGGCAACTGCATGAGGAGTCCGCACAGTGGCCCAGTTAGAATGGGAAGCAACAGCAGTGGCAGTACAACATGGTGGCAGCATCAGAATAGTGGGTGAAGCAGGTGGCCAGAAGAAATGGGTCTTTTTTCACAAAGTTTTTGTGTGGCACCCAGAAATCCTGGCTGACTTGCGCCTGATTCATCTTTGCAAAGGTCAATTTCCCCACATTTTGGGTGGAAAGGAGAGTTCTCCTTCGGGTAATAATGCCCCCTACTGCACTAAACACCCGCTCTGATGCCACACTACTAGCTGGGCAGGAAAGCCTGTCCAGGGCAAACTCAGCCAGTTGCACCCACAAATCAAGTTTGGCTGCCTAGTAGTCCAGGGGATCTTGGATGTGGAGTGGCAGGATGCAGTCTAAGTATGCCACCTCCTGCTAGTTCTGGTTCTGCTCCATGTCTTGCTGCTGGTGGGTGGTTTCT